>NC_092429.1:13207351-13515129 GCF_036169615.1 Heliangelus exortis | reverse complement strand
TAAATCTTTCCTGGTGTTTAAAAACACAATCCAAACTAAAACTCTTAAGACTACATTAGGCTGAACATATGTTAAGTTTAAAGTTCTGTTACTTTAAACTAAAAAAAAAAAATAAAAATCCAACTCTTAAACCTATTTATGTGGCAGATTTATTACAGAGGAACGTGTAAGGAGAGCTGTTTCTGTTTAATGGAATGTGCATGCATACTGCTTTGTTTCCTAACAGTATCATAGAAATCATCTTCAAATTTACTGAAATATTTTGAAGTCAAATGATTGCCACCATTTTTTCCAGAGATAAATAATGCAAAATTCATCTAAGTACCATCTACTATGCCTCTTGCTCAGCAAGCGAAACTGTATTATAATGAATTATTTTATTCTTTGAAGTCTTAACACACTTTCACCACCCAGATAACTATAACGCAACTTATAAAGTCTGCAATACACCAGGTAATTTTTCATTGTGCTAGATTAAGGAATTGTATTTGGATGAAATTAACTCACCTTTTAATATTTTATAATACAGAAAAGGCAAAATTAAGAGTTAACCTTGCATATTTAATCACATTATTATTCATAACACTACTTGTATAAATAAAAAAGACTTACCTATTGCTTTTGTGCTAGCACACTACACTGCACGACATTTACTGAAGACCTGAAAGCACTGTGTTGTCCCTCTCATGCTGACATATTTTTAGAATCAGATAGTTCATGCAACAAAAATCTGCTTCCCATCATAGAGTAACAAAGCTGTCCTCTTGCACCTCGACATGGAATATTTTTTTTCCCCTCAGTCCCTTTTTAAACTTTCCATAAAAAGGCACTTCTTTGAAATATTAAGCATTTCTAAAGTCAGCTTTTGCTTACCGATGCTTTGATAAAATTTTTGCCCATTGTTATGTACTGTTACTCTCTTACTGATACATATCTTTTTTAGAACCTATCTTGCAGAGCTTTTCTGCTCTGCATAACAGAGAAAGCACTGTGAAATGAAATTGTACTTACTGGAAACAATTCAGCCCTGAATGCCTTGATTACTCTGATTACTCATATACAAGCTCCCTCTGCAGGTAATAAGAAGAATGAACAAAACTATGAGAAAAATGTGGCTAACAGCCGGCACCAGAAACCAAGTAATAAGTCATCATTTTAAAGAAACTCCTCCAGAAATCCTTCTCCAATGTTATCTGACATAAGAGTTAACACAGAAAACATTCTTTTTTTTTTTTCCACCACCTCTGTGTCTCTTTCTATCCTCTCAGAAAAGTTAAATATCCAGCTTTAGCCTTTCCTGCAACAAAATACAGATTTCTTTTTTCAAAGTCACATTAATGCTTTCAGGGTAGGAGGGGAAAAAATAAAAAATTAAAAAATATTGCTCTGCTTACCCAGAACCGAACAGAAATTAAAGACCACCCCACACAAGAAACAAATTCAACCTGTCTGATACATCTCCCTAACCCAAAAACAAACAGCAGCATCCCTCATTCCATTTACTGCTGGGAGACAGAACTCAATGCCTCATTCAGATACAATTACACATGCACTCCACCAAAGTTTAAAAAGCAATTAACCTGACTGGTAAGTTATCTTGAAAATTAAAAAAGTCTCTATCAATTTATATCAAATTATGAAGTAACAATGTACTTTTCAGCAAATTGGAGGTAAACTGCTTTTCTTCCAAAAGACATCATCCTTACCTTAAAATGTCTTAAGTTTGTTCACCATAATAGCATAAGCTTTCTAGATAAAAATCCTATCAATGCAAATGGGAAAAAGCTTCAGTGAATGAAGCTATAAATATTAAGCAGATCAAAATTAAGCCTTTGTCCTATCTAACCTTTACCACACACTCAAAAAAACTGGGAAGCCATAAAGCAACATTAATTTCTCCTCTAACATGGAAAGAATGAAAGTATGCCTATGGTTTTGTTTCTCTTACAGAGCTAAATCCCACCTCCTTTACTTCTGCAAATAGTGTCATTAGACTCATGAAGAATACTCATAAAATAAAAGCACATATATATATATATATATAGGTATATAGAGAGATATATGGCATGAAGTTGCATATGCCCTGTGTGATTTTAATTTTCACTGGAAAAATAAACTCCAAAATATAACCTTTCAAGGTTTCAATGTCAGCCGTAAGAAAAGAACAGTGGAAACAGACTCATGATATTCTAATATAGCTAGTCATTACATGGGACAAATGTAGGACAAATTTGGGGTGTTCACTGCAAGATGATGAGGCTGCTGCATACAAAGCTCTTCTTCACTGCTAGAATATCTTTTAACTGTTGGATCCACGACAGGTTGTTATCAGATACTATTATACACCTCCTCAAATGACAGAAAGAATGAGGAAGTAAAGAAAGCAGGAAAAAAATGTAGAGATGATGCTCTATTCAAGTAGCGAGTAAGCTTATTGCCTGAAGGGCAAAAGGATTTCTTCTCACTTTCAAATTATGTCAGCCTGCAACTCCCCTCCCTCTCTAGCACAACTCCCAGCCTCAGCCCATTTTCCTGGCACAGTAGCTCAGCCAGGAACACACCTCAACTGCAGAGGCACCTTCTCTCCTTTAAGCACTTTATACTGATACACAAGAACCAACCCCACCGACTGACAGTCTGCATTTAAGAAATACCTATTAGACTGAAGTAAATCAAAGCTGCAGGAGACACTGCCCTTCAATATTTAAATGACAAATTTACTGAGGTAGTTATGAACTGGTCTCCTGGAGAACGCTCTTCAAACTGAAGATGCAACCATTATTCAGCGTGGAAAAGCAAAGTTTTCCACATTGGTTACTTCGAGTAGAAAAAGTCTGAATTAAGCTTAGGAGAGTGAAAAAATGATGCCTGGATCAGATGAAAAGAGTTCTGCCTACCATGAACACAGGCATCAGGAATTTGCCAGAGAAATGCAGGCAACAGCAGAGCTTGTTCTCAGAAATCTTTTCTTTAAAATACCACTTCTATTTAGAAGCAACGCCATTTGTGAGGGCACTGTTTCAGAACACTGTTCACACTGGTGTACACTGCTATGCCACAACAAATGATAAATATGATACTGTAAGGGAATACGTAGAGAGGTGAACTAAAGTCTCCTCTGGCATGTGATCTCTCTCCCCCACTGCAGCACTAATTTCAGAGGAAGGCTCTCTCTCTACTTACACCAGATCCCATCAACTGCAAAGTATGATAGTCGGCAACAAGGTCGGTCATCCCCTCCTCAGCTGCCAGAAACAATTTTTAACAGTAATCGGTGTTAGATTATTCTGTCATCCAGACTCAGAGCAATAATCGGTTTGAGGTGTCGACTGATACGAAAACACCAACAGAGGGCACAAAGGAAAGCAGCAACCTACACGAAATGAGAGATTTGGGATTTTATCATGTCCAGAGGCAACTAAATAAACAGAAGTAGCCTAATTTTTAAAGCAAAATTCTCCAGTGATATATTGCTGTACTGCTTCTTTGCGGATTTTTTTTTTCCAAGAGTTGCAGATACAAATCTGACTGAGGAAACACACCTCTCCAGCAGCAGTTCACACTCAGCGCTCAGCTGCTCCCTACACTGTCCCCATCACAGAAGGCAGCAAAGCCCAATACGAAAACTCCCTTCTTTAGCAATCTTCTTTACCATGAAAGGTGTGAACACACCCAACATCTAATTTAAGAATTAACATATTAAACATGCTTTTATTTGTACAGTGTCAGAACTCAGGATCTGAAGTAGCAGTCTTAATTCCTGTTATTTCAATCCAGTTTTTGGAGCTCACTGTGACCAAGTACCACACCATTAAAACATAAGCGTAGTATTAAAAAACACTCTTATACATTGATCAGTGTTAAGTCAACCTGCACTACAATTTTTTAAACTGTTGCACTTTTCCCCTATATTGCCACTTGGACAAAAGGAAGCATCTTTCCTGAGTGGTAAACACATCGCAAAACACTGTTGAAGTGAAGACAGTAATTTCAGAGTTATTTAGACAGAACAGGCAGACCTAGACTCCTACCACATTTGTATGATGAAATGGTGTAAGATAAATCTCCGATGACAGAAAGCTGCATTACATTAAAAGGGAAATATTTTTAATACTGCATCTATATAAGAAACCCAAGTAGCTTCTTGCTAGCTTCTAACTAGATTTGCTCTGAAGCTAGCTACTTCCACTACTGAAATACAGACACTGATACTTATATCTTTCTGTGTAAATGTTAGTGTTTATAATGTGCTCCTAAGAGATTAAGACTAGAAAAAAAAAAAAAATAACCACACAACCTAGACAGGCCCTATTTTTCTCAGCCCATGATCACTTGTCAAGCCATGATTAATGCTGTGCTCTGTAGAGGGAGACATTACATCTAGGCTACAACAGACCTAAATTTTACCCTAAGGCAGAAGTCTGATTTAAACATCTCTATTCAAAGTGACATTTGTCCTCTCTTTTCAACCAGTTTCCTCTGAAATTCCAGTAAACTGACTTTGTGACCTACAAATGGTCCATTGATTCTAACTTGTCGTGTTGCCTGTCCTTGTAGCAAAGTTAGTTTTGGTGACTGAATGAAGCGAGATGTTATGCATTCAAGAAAAATACAGGAGCAGAGTCCATTAGGTGCTCTATTAAATGCTCAGTTGGATAACAGTGACTAGAATTTATGGCTATAAGGATTCCAGCTTACACAGAGGAGCTATAGATAAATACAGAGGTCAACATTGAAAATCAGAAAATATTTTTATATTCAGAAGCAACAATGGTCTTCATATTCTGAGGTGATGAGAAAAGATATTTTTTTGTATTATAGACAAGAACACAGGACTCGTCAGGGCCACCCTGAAAAGTAATTACATTTTATCTCTTTCTTTTCACTCCGAAATGTCTGCTAAGGCATTTACATTTGTCAGTTACAAGAACAACAAGCTAGACAGAAGAAAAAAAAATAGTTGAGATCACTTATCTCAAGTAAATACTATTTCTCCAGTGAATGGTATTATTCCATCTATTTTATAAACTTACTGTTAGATCCTCCAATTTATCTGTAACTACTATTGTAAGAATAAAAATAAGACATGCTCATACTTTAGAAAGAGAGAGCCAAATAGCAGACCTGGACATGTAGAACTGTCGATATCCTTCTCACTGAACATGAAAAATGGCAACGTTTGATAATATTAAGCAATTTAGACAGTGTTGGCAAGTTGGTACTAGCCAAGGTAATCTTATTTCTGGTGCTTTTCAGTGTAAATTGATTTTTTTTCCTCCTCCTAGCTGCTCTGATAATTGAACAAATTTATACAAGTGTGATGGGATTTTACTTAGCAGACAACTATCACAACATTCTCCCAACATGAAGTACCTTGCTCAAAAAACTAATTTTTGTTCTAATTAAGCAAACTGTATTTAAGCTTGCTTAATGCCAGGATAACAATCAATAGCATTTTGTTGGAGACTGCACTCTACCTGCAGGTGTTAAGCACTGTGCTTGCTTCAGTCAGGCTGCAATGGTTTTTACTATTATGTCTTTCTAAACAATTTGGGTAAATAGCAGGCTAGAGCAACTTGGATCATTACAATCTCTTATGAAAAGAAAAAAATCATGACATATACAGAATACGTATTTCTCTAAAGCCCATAAAATATTCCATTTAATGTAACAATCTGTAACCTGCAGATGCTACCACTCCACATGTAAAGGCTTTTTTTTTTCCCCTCTAAGGAATCAACTTCTGGTTTGCTATCAGTTTCTATGTACAGAATGCTGTAAAACCTTACCATTCATTAAGCAAGTGTACTAAATCCTTTGTAGCAGACGACACAATCTTCACAGCCTATGCTGCAGAAATATCTCTTAGATTATATGGGTGGAGGGAAAGCATGAACCCCAAGAAAAAATTTCTACTGAAAAGAACTTCATGCCTGACACCTTTCATCTTTTAAATGAAAAATATTAAAAAGACTCTTATTTGCTAAAAAAAAAAAAAAAAAAAAAAAAAGTTGGAAGTGTTTCCTAAACCAGGTGTATATGAATATATACACACGCATACACATTAAATCGCAAACTACCAATATTCCAACAGAGCCACCTACTACATTTATTTTCAGAACTATTAGAAGCAAAATGCAGCTATCTTTGAAAACTACTTAAATATTAAACACAATTGTTAAGAGTACTGAGAATGGCCTTAAAATAGTTTTTTGCTTTTCTAGTTTTCTTGACATCAATTACAACTGTGATGGTTTAAATCTTTTACTTGTTTCAAACTGGGGGTATAAAAACAAAACAAAATATAAATGCTTTAAAAGGTGAATTTCTCACAATTTCAAATTGCTTTTGTCCATCACAAACATCAATCCTAAAAAAATGCTTCAAAAGAGTCTGCTTAACATGATGTCTCCAAGTAACACATGTGACTATAAATTTCACTAGCCTGTGCTGTAAAGTATATTGCTTTATAAGTGGCTGCTTGTCTACCTATGCATGAATATGATTTCAATTATATACCAGTCATAGTTTAACTTCTCTTATAGTTCACCAGGTAAAATCATTAATCTTTACTTCCAGTTCTTTTATTACCAGACATTCCTCAGTGGAAATGCAGTTTTTTTAAAATATAAAAATATCTCTAAATGGTTATAGGTAGATCTTCCTTCATTATTATTAGGCATGATGCTATCCTCATCGAGAGCCATACTAGAAGATAACAGTATTTTCTTATGTATATGTCAGAGTCTTAGGTCGACACAAGATGCAAAAGGGCTTGGAAGTAAACTTTTTAGAGCAGATTTCAGTAAAAAGTTATGATTATGTTTTGACCCCTTGAAATAATAATCTATTAATTATATTGTATGGATACCATTATTTAAATAAATGAAACACTATATAGAAATATGCTGCTAATATAACTGATAAATACTTTGCCTAACTGGAGAATTCTCTTTCCAACATCCTGAAGTGAAAATTATGGACTTTTACAAGAAGCTGTCATTCACGACTATAGCATTTTTTCTATATCGTAACTGTTTCTATTCATAAAATATATATATATTACTCAAAATGCCATGTATACACTTTGCTTTTCAGAAATAAAAATAATCATAATATATATTATTAACCATAAAGACTACCAACTCCTAGGACTATATGACCTTGCTTATTTAAATTTTAATAAGGTGCTTCCTTACTAGAGACTAGAATTCCTGAGAAACCCCCTTTCCTGACTTTATGCATTAAAAGCAGTAAGAAATAAATAAAACATTGAGAAAGCTTCTGAAGTGATTAAATAAGAACTAAGCAAACTTTGGGGGCTTTTTAAAGCTCTCCTCTTGCTCATTTTAAGAAGGGAAACACCCAGAAGCCTGGTGTTAATGTATCGGCTGATTGTGAAAATTGCAGCAATAAAAACTCCAACTGCTTGTCTTAAATTAAGACTTGCAAGACTACATGTGCGATCTGTATCTTTACATTAGTTTTTATAACATTTTGAAGTTTGGTTGTCTGCTTTGATGTTGGTCTATTAATGAGCAGGGGAGCCAAGAGGAAAAAAAAAGAAAAAAGAGAAAAAAAAAAGAAGAAAAAAACACCAAACTTTACTGGAAATACTCAAGTCAAAACCTGAAGTAATAGGTTTGTCCTACCCCACATGATCCAATACCCCAATTCCCCCATCTACCAGCTCCCTGAGCTATCTGAACGTGTACACTTTTTTGCTATTGCCAACACATAGTAACCCACAGTGATTGAAAATGGCAGCTGAAGTGCTGCTGCAGCACATTAATTTTTCTCTAAGTGATCAGATTTTGTCATCTGAATGCTGGAAATTTTCTCTCCACTATGTGAGGGAGGGGTTTTGTTGTTTTTTAGGGGATTTCTTTTTTGGGTTTTGCTGGTTTTTGTTTTTCACTTTAAAGCTCTGTCGATTTTGGGGTTTCCATCATAGAAACCTAAGTGCAGCATCTTCAAGACAATTTTTAGATTATCCCTAATAGCTGAAAGGATAATGCGCTTGCTTTATAGCACTCTGCATTGAAAGCAGACTAGTTAACAGCAACTTAAGTGTGATAATGACAATTACATCAATATGTTCCTTTTATACCACCAAAAGGTATTTCCTCAGACAGCGGAAGGCATTAGGTAAATAAACTACTGAAAATTATCTGAAAGTAATGATGCACAATTTTAGGACCACTAAAGGCATCTGTTTACAAAACGCCCAAATGGTCACGTCCATTTAAGAACAGAAACCTATATTATCTAAAGTATTTAATTAACTAGCAGGATTTTTTTTTTCTTTGCCAAGACATACCATACACACTGAGTCCTTCATTAAAGAAAAGGAAATTGAAACATGAGTGAAGACATCCAACTCTAAAGTCCCACACTTTCATGGCTTAAAAAGAGACACCCCCCCCTTCCAAACCATCAAATGATGGGGAAAAAAACAAAGCCAAAACGAGCGCACAAACAACAGACCAAAAGCTACATCACCAAGCATTTACACCAACTTTTTAAAAACTGAAAATGTACAGATTAGTATGTTTCACTCTCATTCAACTAAAAGGTGTGAAAGCAAGGAACATACATGCAAGGAAGGCAGGGTTTTTTTGGTTTTGTTTTTTGTTTGTTTTATCTTTTGCCAAAGATAAAAAGCAGAATACAGTCTCCAAGAAACATCTGGTCCCTGGAAAAGCTCCCAACTTATTGACAGATAACTGGATTTTGTTTGGTTTGGGGTTGCTAGATTATGAATATTCATTTGCTAAGATAATAAAAAGGTAGGCCGGGCCACATCCCCCTTCAGACTCAAGGAAACACTAACAAAAGAATAAGAAGCTTCAAACATGTAGTCCTGTAAAACAACTTGCAATGCGATAAATGCCCTACACTGCAACCATAAGAGAATGCTTGCCATACTTGGTTTCAAGTTATTTATTACAGGGCAATACTAACCACAAATTATCTCACAAATTATCAAGTTATCTCAATAAATACAGTATCATTGATTAAATGAGATTACAGGAATTACTCATTTTCACTTTTTTTTTTTTTTTTTTTAATTAAAAGGAAGCATATGGTCGGTGGTCAAACTTCTTCTAAAACTCGTCCTAAAAATATCTATTATTGCAGCCTACCCACCCATTAAGGAGGGATGCATATTTGTTTCAAAGGTCTGGAATCGAGAGGTCTTTTATTACAAGATTTCATTTGTTTTCTGAAGTAATTAGAAGGTCTTCCCCATTCAGTCAGTCCCCGCACGCAGTAGCGTGTAGGCCATACCCAGAGCATGAGTGCGGCAGAAAGGGCTTTCTAAATCCCCCTAACAGAGAGGAGACATCAGAAACCACGCAACAGTGCCTGTCATAAAAGGTCACTTTTTTCCTCGGAACAAACCATTAATCAATAGAGCGTAATTGCCCGAGCACTCGCAAGGGCTCTGCAGCGAAGGGACCTTGTTTTTCACTCGCTTAATTGCAAAACAGCAAAAGTTCAGAAACATAACCCAAACCCACCTCCCCATTTTACCCCTTTACAATTCCCACTGCCCTTTGGGCCTCTGCTTGGAAGCAAATGGAAGACAAGCTGAAGTTTTCTCAATTGAGCCGGAGCTAAGAAACCTTTGATATGCTAATACCCTCCTTCAAACGGTAAGAATTCACACTTGCATTAATTCAAACAATTTGTGCAGAATGATGCGAAATGGCACCTCTTTTCGTGGCAAGCAACAAAAGGAGGGAGCCGGAGCCTCTAAGGAAACCAAACAGCAGAACATTTGTTCTGCAGGACTCCTTCCGTCGCGCACAGGGGTATTTCTACGCAAAGAAAAACACACCTGAGCACCAGCAGCTCTTTACTTTCTGACACACCACGTTCAAACCCCAGCAGGGCTAGCGCAGACTAACAACAAGATGTTATTTTTAGAACCAGACACAGCAACGGTGCCTCATGACACACTGTTTTCTGTCTCCAGATGGCCCCAGATTTCTACATGTGAAAATAAACAGAAATAACAATTAAAAAAAAAAAAAAAAAAAGTTGTTCTCACTCCACAGATGACAAAGGGTAATTTATTCCTTTTCCCAAGGCCACATCGCCCCCTTCCCCAGCCCTGCACGCAAGGGCTGGTCGATGGGCACTCAATTGAGTTACAAAAATAAACCCGCAACAGGTAATTATTTACTGAACGGATGCAACTTTCCCTGCTGCGCGATGCGCGCCGGGGAGAGTCGAGCTGCGGCTGGGCCTGCTTCGCGGGCCGACCCCCTGCCCCGCAGCCCCCGCGGCGGGGCGGCCACCCGGCGGCGGGCGGGGGCTGCGGGGACCCGCCGCGGCTGCCGCAGGCCCCTCCGCAAGGCTGGGGGAGGGGGGCGGCCTGCGGGGGCGGGAGGGGCGGCCCGGGCCGGCTCCGCGCCGGCGGAGAGCGGCCGTGTGGGTCGGCGCTGCCGCGCTGCTCGCGCCCACCGCCGCCGCAGCGAGGGGCACGTTCCTCCTCGGCAAGCGGCGGGGGCCGGCAGGGCGGGTGGCGGCCTCCGCGGGGAGTGCGGCGGAGGGGGGGCCGCGGCCTCGGGTACCGGCAACCGAGGCAAGACCCTAAAGTAAGAGGTTACCCGCCGGCGGCTCGGTGGGGACCGGCAGAAGTGAGGAGCAGGCGCCGGAAAAAAAAAAAAAGAAAAAAAAAACGAGCGTCGAGGCTGCACTGCGGAGCTCCGCTTACCTCTGTCTGAGAGCCGAAGGCGGGCCGGGATCTCTCGCCCCGGCGCGGTCACCCCGCCGAGCGCAGGGCTGTGGGAGAGCACGGCGGGGCTAGTCCCGGGGCTCCGGCGGCGGCGGCGCGGGCAGCGGGCGGGAGGGCGAGCGCCGGGCTCGGGCAGGCAACGGGAAGCGGCTGGCTCTGCGGCTCGGCGGGCTGGGGCAGCGCAGAGCAGAAGGCGGCTTCTCCTCCAAGCAGCCAGCCGGCAGGCTTTTCAGGGGCTAAGTCAACATTTTCCTGCAGTTTCCGACACTCCGCTCCGCACGAAACGTACGATACAGCCAGGCTCCCGCACGCAGGAAAAGATAAATTAAAATTAAAATTCTTAAGAAAAAAAAAACGAAATGGAGGGAACGACGGGCGCAGTGTGTGCCCAGCCTTTGGAGTCCTTTCTGTGCAACGATGAGGAGACGGGAAGCCGAGGCGATGCCAGCAGCAGGAGTAGCGGGGAACAACTCGAAAATGTTACAATGGACCCCCCTCCTCTGTGTCTCTGTCGCTCACACCGACCGGATTTACATCTCCCGGGATGACATTCTGGCCTCTGGCGGGGTGCAGGTCCGGCCCCTCCTCGGATTTTCTCTTCTTTCTCCCAGTGCTGCTGCCCCGCCGGCGACTGGAGACCGGGCGCCGAGCGCTGAGCTAGTAACGCGCGCAGCAATGGGAAAAACGCAATACATACACACCAAAAAAAAAAAAAAAAAAAAAAAAAAATCCCAATGAATTGTATCGCAGCCTCCCTTTTGCTCATGCACCTCTCCGTGTGTGACTGGGGATTGCGAAGTCCTGACACAGACTCTCCGCCGGCTCTGAACTGGAGTCACCTCCAGCCTCCTCCCCCTCCAATCTCCACCCCCTCTCCCTCCGCTCCCCACCCCTGGGCTCAGCTAATCATATAAACATATTATCACGTAGAGCAGCACCGGCGAAGGACAAAAATCTCTCCCTTCCTGCCTTTTCCTACCCCCGCCCGTCTTCCAGCTAGGGTGGGGGGTGGTGAGGGCTACTAACAAACGCCCGGCCGCTCGGCACCAAAAGCCGAGCAGATCGGCTGCGTGCCAACGCTGCCCGCTCCCTACCACTCAGCCGCGGGTGCCGAGGGGCGCGCTCCCTCGCGGAGCTGCCCGCCCGCCGCCGCCTCAGGCCCGGTCGCTCCCGGGCTTTGGGATTGGGGCTTGGGGCCTGGGGCCTGCGGCCGCCCCCCTCTCCGCTCGCCGGCGGCCCCTGGGCTGCTGGCGCGCTGCAGGCCGGCAGGCGTCTCCGCGGTACTCTCTCCTTGGCCGTATCCTCCACCGCGGCCGCGCACACGAACTTGTGCGGCGGACCCTGCTCAGGTGCTGCACGGAGCTGGGCTGCGCGGCCCGGGCCAACTCGCTGCACCACTCTTGTGTCTTCTCCCTCGTCTTGCCTGCACACAAAAATAATGCGCCAGGCTGAGCGACCAGTACCAAAAGCAAGCGATAGGCGGGATAAAGGGGGATTTCGCTCTCCCCCTCGGTGCGTTCTGGGCTCCTTTGCTCCCTTTCTTTGCGTTGAAAATGCTCGGACACTGCCCGCCCAGCGCGGGTCTCCGTGCCCGCACCAGCCGTCAGGGACGGTGCTCCCAAGCACGGCGGTACGTTAAGGAAAACATGTCAGGACAGGGTAAACAGCACTTGGAAACGTTTTAAAGGAGACTAAGTTGACTCATTCCCGTGCTTAGATACAAAACGCAGTCTAGTAGCGCTGTTGCTTTCTTTCCAAAAATCCGGTCTTGGAAACCACGCTCTGGGAATGTTGATAGGGTGTTTTATCCTCTGTATTCGTGCAAAATACTGAGGATCCGCTCTGACCTTTCGGGATGAGGAACATGAACAATTTCCAGCTCTCAAGGTCAGGGAGGAGCAGCTGGGCTTTGGCAAGGGCTCGTCTCTGTGCGGAGAGCAGCGTGGCCGGGCCCCAGGGGGGCTGGGAGCGGGGGGGGGGAGGCGAGGCCCACAGGGAGCCCCGGTCCGCCCTCGGCGAGGGCAGCTCTAACAGGCTGCTTGCTTGGCTACTGTGGCCATGAGGAAAATCAGAGAGAGATAAAAGCAGCGCAGACCTGTCCTGGTAACTCCCCCCCTCCCCGTTGTTTAGGTTTGGGGGGGATGGGGGGGCTTGTCCCTTTTCTATCTGCAGCACTCAAATGAAATCCTCCCAACTGGATCTGCTGGCAGAATCACGTGCACAAGACAGGACCACCTGGGGCTTGGTCAACTCTTCTAGGTCCAAAGCATATCTACAATTCAGCTTAAAACACCCACAACCACACCAGGAAACCAGGATCATTACCTTTGTCAATAGCAATGATTTATTTTTAAACTTAATTATTTTGACTTCTTTGCATACCTATGCGATCACTGTTCCTGTTTAGAAAATTGTAACGTGTATTAAAAGAAACGTGACCTGTTTAAAAGGAAACTGGATCTTTAAAACCTTGCAGCATGAGGTAGTAGGAATGATAGAGCTGGTCCACGGCTCCTCAAAAGCACACTAAACTTTCAACGGTGCTGGCAGTAATCCCAGGGATTAGTATCTAAGGCATCATACTGAAATATGAGCATGCCACAGTCACAGTGACCTTCCTCAACTCATAGTACCTGTTAGAGAACTGGGAAGTAGAAGCTCAGTCCCAGGCCTTTAGGACCAAAGGAGGAGTTCTGCCACAGTGAGCAGTGCATCTCCCTGAGGCTGCTTTCAGCTGGGTTACATCAGCAAACTGACTCAAAACAAAACTCAGCATGGGAGGACAAGAGACCGCGTGTTTGTGTCATCCTTTTGTACCTAGTGCATATACTTAAAAGTATGAGTTACTGTGAGAGCAAAATGTAGCAAAAGAGCAGGTTCTCTGGGTTTTTTCCCCCTTTTTTAAAAGTCCTCTCTCCTTTTTGTATCCCTGCTATAGCTGACTGCCCTTTCCTGTTGAAAATATACATATAAACATCTGTATAAACTCTAAATAACCCCTTATGCATTTCTGATTGGAATTAACTCATAGAGACATGCTTATGTATTTTATTAGAAACTGATTTTCATTGAAAGGTTTGGACACATCTGTTATGTAAACATGCTTAAAAAGAGGGTTGTAGAAATATATATACATATTGATTAGCTATCATTTTAACAGAGTGTTAAAATATATCACTAACAAATTCTACTTTTTTTTTTTCCCAAATAAAAGTGATTGTAGATACTCAGTAATAGCCCTGAGCTAAGAGCCCTTTGCTTAGTTGATGAGAACAGGATTTAGCCAGAAAACAGTCGAGCATAAAAGAATTATGTGGGGTTGGCGATTTTCCTTTGAGAGAATGTGAAAGAGAGGAATTCTATTTGGAGCAAAACCTCTGATGGTTTCTGTAAAATATTTTACCCACAAAATTGAAAAGAACTGCAGAACTAGGCCTTGTGTTAATATTTGTTGAAATTGAAGTGAATTCACCTATGTGGATTCAACTGCATGACTGAAGTTTATTTTCCCTCTTTTCACCCAAAACTTCTGGAATCATATTTCTTTCTACATGCAGAAATGGAGTTTTACAACTAAGTTTTACAACTCCAGGTTTTACAGCTCTGTGTTGTAAAAACCAAGTTTTTAACAATTGGTAAAAACTCAGACAGAGTTGATTCAGCATTTGTTCTGAATACGCATGCCTCTGTTAATTTTTAATAAATCTGGATTAAGATACAGGAATACCTGTCAGAGGTATATATTGTTTTGGCAAGTAAAATATTACTATTTAAGCAATTAATTTTAATTCACAGTAATGACCATCTGTTTCTTTAAAACAGTAAAATTGTACACACATATACCCATGGCATATTTGAATCTGATTCTTTAGTTTTTACTCAGCCAGAATTACTGTCAAATTTGAATATTTGAATGTTTCACCATTAAAACTGCCTACTATTTGCTTCATGCCATTTCCCTATAAAATATGTATCTCATTCCATGCAGACGCCACAAATAAGTACAGACAAGTAGATTTTCATTAAAATTTAGTTTTGTTGCAACAGTGAAAAATGCATAATTTGAAAACACTAAAAAAATGCTATAGACTTATTAAAATAATTTGGTAATATTTTATTTACCTTTTATAGTAATGTTAAATTTTCTAATGTTTTATGTTAAGCTGTATATTCTGTATATTGCTCTCAAACTGCTTTAGTATAACCTCCTGGATCATATTCTTGAAAAACTAAAAGAAAATTGTAATAATATCACAAGAACTGTGTATCAGTTATCATTTTGGTGGACTACGTGTAGAACAATAATAACTGGAAAAGATTTAACTGTCAGCTGTGTACTTGAAGGTGATGCATTTGAGAAAAATGATTTAACTGGCAGTAAAAGTTAGCCAGATCATGATGTCTGTAATATGATCTTGTAAACTTAACTGGAATTTTGTTCTGTTTTCCACAGAATTGCAGCTTACATCTGCCTGTTCCTAAAAAGGTTAATTTAAATTGTTCTAATGCTTGCATAAATAATATTTTGTGTTGCCCTACATGTCAGTTCCCCCATGAGAAAAGGTTTACACAGATTTTATGCAACCTATTTTTTTTATTACTAGAATTTTATGACTGAACTTTAAATACTAGCAACTGACATTTCCTCCTATCTGTATGCAATACTGTGAATAATGTATCAATGAGCTTATAATTAGATGTAATGTTAGTAAAGACTGACAGAAGAGGTTGTATAAATGTAGTGCAGTAGCATCAGCTAAAATTGGTGTTATATAAAGACACAGTTTAATTGGTATAATGTAAATACATGGAGTTTTTTTCCATGATGAAAAAGTAAGAAACCATTATGTGATTTTACCATTTCAGCACAACTGAAAAGGCAAATTTTTGCTTGTTTCATTTAGGAAAATTCCTAATTAATTTTACAGACAAATTTATATAAATAAAGTGTGAATGATACAACCCATAGGAGGAAACATCCAGTGTATTGTCTGAAAAGTTTGGAAATATATCTTGACAATTACCAGTCTTTTAAACTAAGTAATTGATTTTAATGTCACTTGGGAAAAAATGAAATTCATCAATAAAATAAGATGTCAGCTGTTTCTGACAAATAAATGTAATACAAATTTGCATTTTATATGGCTTACTTCAGTAATCAATTGTAATAACTCATAATCAATATCATTATTTAAGAAATTACAAAATCATTGACTTACTCATAACACTTGCTAATTGTTTTTAAAAATAAAATTTACACATGACTAAGGAAACACCCATTTCCATTTGCCTTATGTTAAATCAACATCTAACCACTCATGGTGATTTCATTCAAAGAAAACAGAAGGAAAACATTAGCTGTGTGGTTAAAGAGATTGATGGGCTTCAAACATTTTAACCATGGATGTTTTTTTCCAACTGTAGAAACTCATGTTTTTAATTTAAAGAGCTTCAAGAAAATGAAGATCATTTTATTCAACAAAGCTGTTGTTTCTTCTTAGATAGAAATTGATTTAATTTTGTTTAATTAGGTAATATTAGAAACTACCTTATTCAGAGAACATGCAGCTATGAAACACAAGCATGTGTATGCCATGTTAATTAGCTATTCTGAGACAGAATTTTTGTATCATCACATTAATAAATTCTACGAGATCAACATGATCGTTACCAGTGAATTTAGATGCAGGGTTTTTTTATGTGCACGCTAAGACATTGCAGTTGCCTCTCCAGTCTCTGAAAAGTGACTCTGAGGGAGCAGCAGTGCTCATGTTGTTGAAGAAGTACATTCCTTACTTGGGCTTTGGGTATTTATGGGTGTAAGTTAGCGGAGAAAAATATTCAGTTTAATGCTGCAGGCATTTATAAAGGCCAAAGAGTTTTCAAGATTGAGCTGTTAGGAGTCACGTAGCAGAACACATTTAAAACAGGATGACTACATTTCCCTGTTTTCACATGAGAAGCTCAGCACAGAAGCTGAAACGATCATACCAGGAAAGCAACTGCAGTGCTGAGCTTTTGGGGAAAGAGGTATAGTATGAGATCCCAATTCTCCAAACAGTTTTGCACATTTCTAGGTTCCCTTTTCTCCAACTTGTGTATCTGCTTAGGCATTATGTCTGTTTGGGTGGCAAATAATGTTTTTAAGGAAAGAAGCAAGGCCCAAGAGACCAGTAAGAAATTATTTTAAATAGACTTTTTCTACTTAAAATAAATGTAATTTTTCATGGCAAGTAGGGAGCTGCTTCTCCTCCTCCCCCTTACACAACTGCATTATACAATTTGCTGTGGCTTTGCTAAATCTCTGTATCTCTTGCCAGAGAAGTACCCCATAGCTGAGACTGGTATGTGTGGAGATCGCTGTATATTCTCACCACCTCACCTCACCTCTTTACACCTTACTGCTTGATATAAAAGAGCAGAAAGATTTGAAACTGAACAGGGGAAGAAATGGATATCTATGCCAAACCTCTCTCCCTTTTATGATATATTTATGTTATATTTAACTCCAATTATATTTAACTCCAATCACAGATCTCAAACTTAGGTTCATTACAGAGAACTTTTAACTGTAAGATCACCTAGGTCACTGGAAACTCTTCTGTTGCTTGTGGGTCACAAAATGAAAGGTGATGTACAAAAGATGAACAAAGAATGTAGAGTTCAAAGGCAAACTTGTCTTTGCAAGCATGAATCAATGAAGGCTTTTCCTTTCTTACTCAAGCACCTAATATAATCATCCTAGGCACTATTAAAATCCATGTTCTTAATGTCATAGTCTGAGATTTGAAGAGATAATTCATCTTCATCTGCAGAGCTCTACAAACCTATACGTATTTAGATGCCTACATTGAGGGTAACATTATTATTTACTTTCTTGAGAAGTTATGGAATAAAACGCATCAAATTCTTGCACCACTGGCCAGAACTCATGCCTCCCTATTCCATTTGACTGCCCAAATCATTAAGCTACAACATCATTTTCCCTCTGGTACTCTCACTTTCTAGCCCAGTGAATCTTGAACCATTTTCTGCCAGGTGTATGACTTTAACAGGAGAAGCAGAGAATATCTCCATGTCCAGTCAGGCTGTGGGTTAGAGAACAGTTTAGCTGGGGAGAGAGATGCATTTGAATTCCTTCAGGCAAGGACAGGGCTGATTCTGTATCACACACTTAGGACAAGTGTCTAACTGCTGGCTGCAGAAGAAAGCTACACCCTTAAAAGAAAATGGTGATTCCCACTGGGTTTAGAGACAAGCTAACTGTATTGGTGGATGTTGCATGTTCTTAGAGCATGTAAGTCACCTTTAACTGCTTAGATTTGTTTTATAGACAATCTTAGCAATGCTATGGCCACAGATGCCTTCAGTCTAGTTAATTTTGACTGAAGCGATATTCAGCAAGATCAACATTAGAGCTGTAGAAAAATTTAATATAAAAACATGCCTACTGATCAGGGATATCTTCCCCACGTAGGCAGCATTGAAGCAGAAGGTTTTTTAAAGTTAGGGGCTGGCTTAAATTCCTTCCACGTTTATCCCTAGGAGTCTAGTTGTTGGAATTCTATACAATGCCTACATGAAAATCTTTCCCATCATCACAATAATCAAGTTCAGAGATTTGGTAATAGATTATGAAGACGAAAGAACAGGGTGCTCACCATCAATCACGAACAGAAAAGAACCTCCCACTGGGACTTCCTCACCTCATGATTGCAACTTTCAAATTCCCTTATTGAAAGGCAGGGCATGAGAGCAATATTTGCTTCCAAACTTCTATCTTTCATTTCACATTAACTGTTTTCCCAGTGTGTCACCAGGTGTTACTCCGTTAGAATACCTGGGATTTTTTGTTGTTTTCTTTTTTAATTTAGAACTTTTAATAGATAGCTTTAATCAACATGATATATAAGTTGTGCTTTACATAGATTTCATCTGGTTCTGCTTCTCAGTTTTCCATGCCACTCTGGAAGTGCTCGTAACCTCAGCTGATTGGTTATACTTGCTTTGATTTTATTTTGCAGTTTAAACCAAGGACTTGGTCCCTTAGACTTTTTTATAAGAATATATTTTTTCCTCTTGGTACTGATTGCCATTGAAATGCTGACAGTTATGTGATTGGCTCCCTCTGGAGCGGATACCAGAGATGCATCATGGATCACTGGTCAGAGAGCCTGGAAACAGCAGCAAATTCCGTCTCGCCCCCCCCCTCCCCCACAAGCCCCCCCATCCCCATCAACTTTCTACATCAGCACTGCTTTGCAATCCATGTCAACTAGCACGGGCAGAGCATGGAGAGAGAGATTCAGATTTGTTTCCAGTCTTACATCTTCTAGTTCACATTTTGTCATGCTTGTGTTACAGTGCCAGGTGTAACTCTGGCAGCTGTACGAACAGTCATTTTCCTTCACCGAAACTGCCTATAAAAGCCTCTGTTTCAGTAATGATTTGTTATACATTACAAACACCTGCAGCACATGGGAATTAATATCACTAAAGTATAGGGATCAAAGATATTCCACCTTTTTTTCTTTAATTAAATGATCATTTTCTTCTGACAGACCTCAATATTTTTGACAAATAGTATTTGAATCTGATTGAAAGTATGGTTACGCCTTTCTAAAAACACTGCACTCAAAGAATGGTATTACTACCATGCTTCTGTTGTGAGGAACATCAATTGACTGCTTAATACTAGTGCTAATTATAAATATTAAAATATATTCAATAATTAATTAAGATGCTATTCCCCATCCCACTATGAGCACTGGCTGCTGCTTGTTGAATAATCAGCACCAAAATATGATCTTTCCATATTTATCTGGTACTACATTTAATATATTGGTAAGACAACACTCTTAAGCTTTTTATTGAATGCTTGGAAAGCAAAGTGAGAACTTTGTACATGTTTACACAGGAATGGGAGAATTTCCTGTGTATGCAACCACTGGATCTTACTGAGTAATAAACCACAAATTTGCATTGTACCATTTAGGTGCCCAGTTTTGTCTTTCTGTTTTCTCTTCCTGTCACCTCTCTATATGGCTACATTGGTTTAATTTGCTTTCTTTAGAATTTTTGTTGACAGTAAAATTAATGTGCAAATTCCCTATCAGTTGTATGTATTAATATAACTCCCTTTCAAATATAGCTCATTGAAATTAGCACTGGTAAAAGGTGAGATGCATATTCATACAGTTATTTACATAAATCCCATTCAGCTTTATGCACCCTAAGCTTTAATGCAAAGTATCTACTACTGCAGGTAATTTTAGCACAAGGAAAACAGCACATCAGTGACATCTGACTTCCCAGAGACTGTATGTCTTTTAATAAAAAGATTTGAAGAGAAAAAAATCTGTAAGAAATTATGTTCTTGACATTGTAATTTTTATTAATAAAGATTTAATTTAATATTCTGCATACTTTAACTTTGCCACTTAGCGCAACCCAGGTTTGAGTTTCCAAAGAATTTATTGGTTAAAATTTATCACCTTACAATCTGTTATCATAGTAAACCTTACAAATTAAATCTTTTATTTCAGTGCTGAAGTTGGCAGATGAAGTCTATTCTGCCTTGCCATTGAATTCAAGTATGTTTTCAAAAAGATTATTACATATATGGTAATACCTTTGTTTCTTTCGAGGAAGTTCATTTCTTTACAACCAAAATTTGAAAACAGAGATGTATTTCTCCAATGAATCCTGCACAGCTGGTTCTTTGCCAGTTCTGTAAATTGCGTATGATGCCTAATTTATGATACAGAATGAGACAAAGTATTAATCTGTTATTTAACTAAATCTTTAAATAAAAACATTTGTATGAAGCAACGTACACACTAGACCACGGAGTAAGTTTTATGAAAGTAAGTATGTACTGGGATTTATCCATGCAGCACAACATTTTTATTAATTCTAGTGACAAGAATATCTTTAAAATTAGTTGCAATATATGTATTGATCTGAAGATTATTTGCTTGGATTATAGAATGCTATCTATAAGAAAAGTCATTAGGTCATTATCTATATAGGTTTAGGGAATTAAGGCTTTTCCTTGTTGTGAAAGACATTTGCTAGTAAAAATATAAATTGAAATCTACCATGTGCAGGTGCAGATTCTACTTAGCAATGCAGCTTTGTTCATGTAAGTGATGTTTTCCCTCGTAAACAGAGGAGATGCAAGGTCATGAAACAGACAATGACACATATCTCTAGGAAAATTATGCTTTACTGTATAGGCCCACAGTGCTTATATTTCCCTTAGCATGATGCAGCAATGCATTGTGACTTATAGCAGTTTGTATTTTTCACAATTTTCTAGTTAATGAAAGTAATGTTTAAAAACTCTGAAGTTAGATTATTAACTTCTACAAAATAGAAACAGATGTGTGTCTTAGTATGCCATTAAATTTATGATGTACATAGTATTCTTGAATACAGCTGAGCAGAGGCCAATGATTCTAATTTGCTCTAGATTTACAATAACCTGATCTGGTTTTTGTAAGTATTGAAACACTTTAAACAAAATTAGAAAGCCGTTGTGCCTCGTGTGATTAAAGATGCAATTCCCTTTGGGGTAATGAGAAGAGTTAGAACATGTTTCTTTCTTTATGGATGTTTCTATTATAAACACAAGTACCATATATTATGTATTTTTGTTACTATTTCCTTGTTTTTAATTATAAAATAAACTGATTGAGTTGTACTGGAGTTACACTGAAACAATGCCAAAATCTAGCTAAAGAATGCATACAGAGGTTCATAAAAATCCTTAAAATTCTTCCAAGGGTTTTAAGGTCTTGTTAGAAAAATACAAGTTCCTTATAGTTTGCAGAGACCAAAACATCTCTTTGATTTAAAACTACACAATTTAAAGATTTACTTTAAAAGCTAACACATTTCTCAGCCTATTAAACTACATCAACACAGAAAATGTTACGGACAAAGGTCCAGTGGGTTTGTAGCAATTTACATCTGGAGATACATATTTTCTGTACCTAATGTCAGAAAGGATAACCAGAATTAATGTTAGACTTTAAAACATGGTGAACCTATGGGTTGCACAACAATCAAGTTGTGTTGTTGTTTTTCTAAATACTGGGGCAGGGGTGGGGGGTTAGAAAAAAAGAGGCAAAATTATATTAGATATGTCAGATATAAGCAAATGGTGTGCAAAAGGAACATCAAGTGTATGAATATTTAAGGTCTGATTCAAAGATTCTGATAATCAGAAAGTAGGACTATGTCCTGGTTTGAGAAGACAAGGATAGAAAAACCAGGATAGAAAAAGACGTATGGATTCACAGTTAGTTAGAAATGAGGTACTTCCAAATTCTAATTTATTACTCAAAAAATTATTTCTTTCATGGCCAAAATGTAGGTCATTGAGCACTGTGATTCACTTTTCACATGGAAAGTTGATGTAGCTATAAAGTGTAAGCATCTGTTTTGCACAGTTTTTATAATAGTTTTTAAGTCTATCTCAACTAGTCTTTGCTTAGTGCCCCCCAAAATAAAACTAGATTTTATGAACATAGAAGTACTGACCCAGGCTTTTAATTCACATAGTACCCATCACTATAATGATATTTCATATATTATGTTATTCATTTGCAATTTTGCATAATGCACTAAAGATAATATATGCTCCGTATTATATATTCATATTTAATCATACTACAATATATGTATTTATATTTATATTTACCTCTGATGAAATGTTTAATACTATTAATCCTTTCATTTTAATTATATATAATTAACTATCATTAAAACAGGAGCTTTACCTTTTAATAAAAATTTAATCATACATTTACTCAAGCACAGGATCAAAATGCTACACACAGCTGAGATGTCTTAGAAGTGATTGAATGCATTCAATTTCTTTGGTCACTCACTCTTTCAGTGCACTTAGAGATTGCCATTTGTGCTTCACTCAAGAGATCTCCAAGGGTAAACTCCTACACTCCTACCACGTTCTTTGACTTGGGATTAGTGTTAGACAGTTGTACAGACTAAACCACAAGCTGAGCTCTCAGCCTGTGTGTTGCTCCAAATTCTGCTTTCAGTTTTACCAGTGCACCCCCTGATAGCTATAGCATATGCTCTGGTACAAGTAGTTTTGCATTTGGCCATGGACTGGTGTAATGCAGCACTAGGAGAATTTTTGACCCTGGCAATTTTTGATTGATGTGCACATATTTTATTTTAAGAAAGGATGAGGAGTACTATGGGATTTTGCAGGGAGGATCTGACAACGGCAACTCAAATGAAAAAAATTATAGAAGAAAAATTTCCCATCATATAAACTAGACTGGTTTTATGGTTTCATCTGAACTTTCTGTGAAATATTTCTGTTAAACACCTAACGCAAGAGGCATTAGATTGACAACAAAATATTGGCAAACATAGTAACTAATTCAAGTAAAGTTTAAATTACGTCTAGGGAAGAATAGGAATGAAAGGATGAAAGGCATCAGGACATAAGAACCTCATGCTTATTTTTCACCAATAATTTAAAAAAAGCTGAGGTGTTCTGTGAACACATGTCTTAGGTGAACTAAGACCATATCCCCAGTCCTATTACTTATGTCTGTTAAATCTCATCAACAACATTAACTTAGAGGTCACAGAGATAGGGAAATGTCTTATATCTTGTATTAAAATTGAGATTATGTTTTGGAGAAGGAGTTTTTAATTGTTCTAGTAAATTCAAATTAACTCACTCAGTCCCAGGGTAAGGAATTGTGTTTGCAGCAAACTGTCATTCCTGGAGCTCTGTGTGGTTAACTTGGAGACTGGAGGTAAAAACTGCAGATGAGAATTCCATATGTCTGAGGCAGAGCACCTGAAAGGAAAGCTCACATTTTAATGACAGAGCATGTGATGGCCATTATAGGAATATATTGTATTGATAAAAAGGAAAAACACCTGGTCAACAAAGGTTTTATAATATTTTTTCATCTTATTTACTTTAAAGTCATATTAAGCTTCTAGAAGACTTTGGTTCATTATGAACACTCTGTTTCTTAAAGATACTTGGTGAGTCTGGATGCACTTAGCATAATTTATTTTCCAATTGACTCTGAGTTGCCCAGACCTACTTCTATTGAAGTCAACTTTTTTTTTTTTTTTTTTTTTTTTTCCTGAAGAAAATTAAGGTTAATTTTTCTTCAAAAAGAGACTTAGTTAGATTTCTTAATTGTCAATTTTCTTCAAACAATTACTGAATCACAATATTTTTTAATAAATGAAAATCCAATACATTTTGTGATTCCTTATATTAAAGCCCACTCTGAAAACATTTGTTTGGTGCAATTACTCAGCAACTCAGAATAAGTGGGAAGTTCAAAACTGTAATTATATTGGTTTTGAGCCTTCCTGATATGATTTAAAATTATCTTATCCCAAAATGCATTTAAATCTCAATGGAGACTTGTATTTTAAATGTTTCTATGGCTAGAAGGCTTCCCACATCAGAAAAATATTAACTAAAAATACAATGGACCCTTTTCTACTCTTTTATTTGTATTTCCCAGAGCTATTTCATATTAATATCGACATGGGTAAGACAATTTAACAAACTTCAGAGTGATAATGAGGCCATTTTGCAATCACTCTTTTGTTGAGCAATGATGCTGTGTAGAGAAAAGCAGATCTTGGCTATTCAGTTCTTGCCATTTGATCACTCTGCTCTGTAAGACTCAGGTCAGAAAGTTTAAGTGTCTAAAATCTATAGACTGCCTGTTTTCAGAGAATACCAGAAGAGAGATTCTAATAAAAATCTTCAGGAGAACTTTCCCATCTTCTGACAAGACATTTTTACTTATGCAGAACTGGTCTTTGTTGAATAGCTTCTGTCTTCATTATTTAATTTCTTTGTGGAGCTTACTGTCAACATGATCCCGTTGAGTTCTTTATTTAATATGTTTCAGAGCACAGGACACCTGCTGACTTCTTTAATAACAAGTTGTCCTTAGTTGGCTTATATGTGAAAACTGTGCAGCCGAGGCAAGTAAAGAATAACCTTAGACATTAAGACTGATTCCATTAAAAAATAAAATAAAACCACGTCCAAGCTCTACACCTGAAGTCCCTAAAATAAATTTGCAAGAGCTTTTCACAGCATGGAATCCAGGCGGATTTTTTTTAATTGAATTCTGTTCTGTGTAAGTGCAGCTCAGAGGAATTCAGTTTCCATGTAGGCTCCCAGGAAAGAAATACATGCTAATACATTTTTATTGCTAATGTTTTGGATTTAGTTTCTTAAGTATTATTTAGATTTGCCTGTGGACAGAGTTGCTAGTGTTTACCATAACACAGTGCTCTGTGCCTTTCACTGGAGAAGAGGATTGGCTAAAGCACAGAAATTTAACCATTAATAAATTTCTGGGATTTGTATTGTTTTAATAAGGCTCAACCTCTACCTATTCGTACAAGTCCTATGCATTTGATGTAAAATCTCCATGTTTCCAATTCGACCTTTATTTTTTGTCCCTTTTTAATATATTTTTCCTACTTTGTTGGGAGTCCCTTTCACATCTTGGTAGAAGTATGGGGAAATGCTGTTAGAGATGATACCAGGAAATCCTACAGTCTCTGTCCTGCAGTTTTTAAATAAGGGAGAAACCCTGCTAAGATCAAGGAGTCCTTCTGCTCTCAGTGAATGGTAACTTAAATGGAGAAATTAGTCTTTGACCAATTAGTTTATCTTAAAATTGGCTTTATTCTGCACTCATTCACATAATTTCTCCCATGATTCTTTCACTTCTGCTGAAACACATTATTTTAAGAGAATCCACAAAACTCAGGTGATGAATAAAAGTATCTCACAAATGAAATCTGCACTCAGCCACTGTGAGCTCACACTCAGATTGTATTTCTTAGTCAACAGAATCTAAAAAGAAATTCTTTTAGCCTTGCAACTCTGAAGAAAATTGCTGACTGATGAGGTGATATGTAAAAACAGGTAACTGGTTTATTTTGGTTTTTTAATGTTAGTCCTTGATTTCAGACAAAGAAACACTCTGAACCAGAGGTTCAGCCTAATTAATTATTTCATGTTACAACCAATAAATTAAGTGGCCCTTATCCACTCTTGGTATTACATGAAGGGTGCTCACCCGATGAAGGAACATCTGATCCTACCTCAGATTCTGTCACAAAGTTTGAACCTAATCCAAAGTATACCCAAATTTGTACTAGAAAACAGACTGTGCACTGCTCATATTTAAATATACTTACCTTTTCTCTAGAAGGAAATTTCTCAGTTTACTGTATTGTCTACTATACTTAGTCTTTAATAAATTAACATGATACCAATCTCTACAAATTCTATATTAAACATTAACTATAGCTTATTTGTATGTATTGTATTGTTGTATAATCTTTAAGTGTTGAGTTTACAGAATTATTTTTCAATTGTTTATCTTTTATAGGTAAGCTTTTTTAAGGTTTATTAATACTTCTGTATATGGCTTTTTACATCTATCAACACTTTGTGCACACAGCCTCTTTTCAAATTCTGCTTATGAGTAATTATTTTACATGTGTTTATGTCACATTTGAATGTGATAACACAGCTCTTACTACCTAACATATACCATTGCTAGTTTTGTGACCAAGTGTTCAATTCTTTCAAAGAACTGAGGCAAATCAAGAGCTACTTTGCAGGTGTACAGTGACCAGGACAGCCTTTACATTTGATTCCCAAAGGATTCACATCAGGACAATGCTCAAAGCAAATGGCAAACCTGACTCAAACAGCTTCTTTTGAAGTTGCACAAGTTTTACTTTTCAGCCTTGGTGTCTCTCAAATATGCTGGGAATGGGGCTGTGCACCCAATACCAAAATCAACAGAAGCCTCCCAAGCTGAAGCCTCGCAAACCACCCCAGTTTCAGTGCTTGTTTGCAAGAAAGGGCCAACACGGGACCATTGCACCCTGTATCTGCCTGCTGCTACAACCCACCAGAAAGATGCTGGATGGATTTAGGTCTGGGACACTCAGAGGCATAAATATTTGTGAATACACACTGGCTAGGGATTCAGCTGGGAGTCAGGACTGATTTCACACCAAGCAGGAGCAGAAACTATGAAGGCAACGTGGGACTGCCCGGGCTGCAAGCAGGGAGGGTTTGGGGCTGGCTCCATTGTGCTCCATCAGGGCTGCCTTCAGGAGGAAGACTGCACTCTTCAAAGACTTTTTGCCATAGTTTATCTTCTTTTTCTTGCGTTGTAATGCCATATTGTACAGCTAAGCTGTTCATAAAGAGCTACATATTCTTTTTACTTCAGCTCATGTCTCTTCAACCTGTGCTCAAGGCGATTATTTTGTAGCACATGGGGAAAAATGTTTATGTTCTAATTCAGCCTAAGTAAAATGTTGAAAGGTGGCAATCTCTTTGAACATTACTGATCATTACTTATAAAACTATGTTTTTAAATTGTGAAAACAAATGCTTTGACCTTGTGAACTATGGAAATTTTTTTTAAAAACAAATCTGCTTTGCTTTTTTGGCTAATAGTTGTGATTTGCATAGTTGAACCTTGAGTGCAGTCATAAATAGCTACAGAATCCAGTCTGGCATAATGCCCAGCAATGTTAGGGTGCCAGACAAAAAAAATGGGTCAGCCACTTACCAAGTAAGTCATTCTGTCTCAACAAGGTGATGTCTAACAAAGAAGCTACAAGGGTGAAGACAGATAACATATTCAGCTGCTGTTTAGAAAGACAAGAACTTTTCATTTATCAGGATAATCTATTCCTTGTAATCAGTACACCAAGTGAACTCCCTCTTGTAAAAAGGAGAAAAGCCCATCAATTGTTTTGCTAATTAAGATGAATATTATTCCTATGAAATGAACCAAAAAGTTCTGCGTAACCAGAATCCCGAAAGAGATCTATAATCTAAAAGAATAATTGCACAAGATTTCAATTGAGAGGAAAGTGAGAATTATTTTTTTAATTTCTTCTTCAGTTTTTAGCTGTAGTGGTCTTCCATGTGTGTTCATGGATCTTTTATGTTCTCGGTGTATCTAAAATATTATTTCCCATATATTAAAAAGAGGGGAATTCAAAATTCACTACAGAATTGTTATATATTTAATGAAATGCTACCACTGAACATTACAGATCTAGGGATAATTTAAGGTAACAAATAATTTATTAACGTCCATAGAAAAAAGTAAATTTTTAGATTAAAATCTATATATTGTGACTGTTCATAGTAACCTGCATTTAATCTTTATTCATTAAGCACGGCTGGAGTTAGAAATGAGAGGGAAAGTATATTTTCTTTAAAGTTATATGAATTATGTTCAAGAATTTATTTAATTCTGTAATATTTCTCTTTTTCTAGGATTTAAAAAAGGCTTTCAGTGCTAAAAGGGAACATATTCCTATATGTGGAAGCTCAGTTTCCCATTCCTTAAACAAAAGACATCCAATTTGAAAATATATTTATATATGAATTGGTATTTACATAAAGGAAATCCATAATCAGCAGAGTAAACCTGTATTCCTGAGCAAGTCAGGGAGATTCCATTGAGGCACACATAGTTTTACATAGAAAAATTAATTCTCCCCAAAATAATCCATTACTGCCTTTGTTGTAGTAACCTTTAAGGTCCGAGCTTTTGTCCTATCTTCTTCACTTACAGTGTAAATCACACAGTTGGCCTCAAAATAAAAAAAATTATTATTTCACTTAACACGCAAATTTAGAGTTATAAATTACCTCAATTCAGGACACTGGCTGAATACATTTGTTTTAATGAAAAATGAAATGTTTTCTGTCTCTTCTACCCTTCCCCCAAGCCTTCTTCACAAGATCAGCCTCAGGCTAAAAATGGTTTTAAGAAGACTGAAGCTGCTGGTAAACACTTACCTTTGACAATATTATTGCCTAATGAACATTGCAGAAAAGGGTGTATACAGTGCAAGTGCCTGTCTGTGGCTGCAACCTACATAGGATACTTGTGCCAAGTACCTACTGCTAATAGGCAAATATACACAAAAGAGACAGGCCCTTTGATGGTTTAATCCCAAACATACTTAACTGTCACACAGTTAATCTTTTTGATTTAAAATGCCTCTTGAGTTCTTCTTGAACATTTTTATGTTTGTGGATGAAGGAGGTTAAATGTAGTTCTCATGGCTATTTGGACTGTTCGCTCTCTTTTCTTTTTTTTTTTTTTTTTCATTTTATCCCTCCCCCTCTAGTTCAACATGACTTTACCCTCTCTTTAATCATAGATACCCCCTTAAGGAACCTCAACCCTGATACTTCTGAACTAACCCCTGTGAGCAGGCAGGTAAAGATGCATTACCAGCTTTGCCAAAGCAGATCTCATTGTTATTATCAGAGGACCAGATCTACAGGTCAAAACCAAGCATTTCTAAACAGCTTCACCTGCAGGTTTTTACTTTCCTAGAGAAAAGTGTCAAAGAACAACTAACCTGCCATGTTCATCAAAAATCAAGTCATCATTCTTAAAGTTCATCATAAAGCCTGTGTTTTGCTACTGGGTTTCTTGAACACTAGAAACTCTGATACATTTCTATCAAAGACCAAAAAATCAATCCCTCATATTTTAAATCTATCATTGTTTTAAACCCTTATGCATTAAAGTTTCTGAATAATCCCCTTTTTAGAGGGTCTTGAGTTCTTTTGGGGGTTAGATAGAAGATCTTTCAAGTGTAACACTAAGAAGCAGTCGCATTTCAAGTCAGAATTTGTACTCTGATGGGATATTTTTCTAGTAGTATTTCTTTCCACTTTAACAGTAGTTACACTTCATGATGGCTTTATGTTTATTTCAGACTACGTTTTTATGCAGTGGGAAAGAATTTTTTTTTTGTAAAATGAATGCCCAAGACCTGTTGGAAAATATTTCCCCTTAGCAATGTACTCATAGGATTCAGTATAGTTTGCTCAGAAGTGTTATTTTAGGGTGACCTTTACACACACAGTATGATGAATTTTTATTTTATATGGTTGTAAAGATGTTATGATCAAGGGGCAGAATAAATATTGCCCTTTTCAGCCAAAAGAAAAAAAAAAGAATGACAAAATCATCTTTTTTAAACAACATGATAGCATACAGAAGTGATGTCTACGTTTGGGAACTACATATTTTTAAATTCACAGTTATAGCAAAGCCCTGGTGAAACATAAATAAAGATTAGTTTTATATGATTCAAATGGTAACGTATGCTATGGAACTCACACTTTCTCACCCTAAAGAAAAGAGATATTTATGTTCTTCACTGACAGAACAATGTATTTATGTTTATGGGAATTTATAGATTACCATAAATTGCTAAGCAAAATAAGTTGAACAGTCCAGGGTCAGCAGCATTTCTAACAAGGATGTTAAATCCTAACTTATTTTCTTTTGAATAATTAGCATAATGTTCTGCAAATCTTTTTTAGGTTACTTATAGGATTTGAATATTCAAATATTTTCAGTTGTAGAAGCTATATAATGATGGAATTGTACAGTACATTTATGTCTGAAGCAATCTGGCAATATTTTCTTGCAAGAATTTACCTTATAGTCTTTGTTATCAGAAACAGAAATAGCTTTCTGCTTACCATTCTGGAAAAAAAGGAATTCATCATTCTGCCATAAAGACCCTAGAAAGCAAAGAAAATGTTATTAGTTGTTATACTCTTATCTGCAGGGTATCTAGCTGCCAAACAATGTATCAGCATAAGAAAAAAAAAAAAAAAAAAAAAAAAAAAGAAGAAGAAAAAGAAAGAAAATATGTGTTCAAACCATAGATCAATTGTTTAATGCCATTCTAAATATATATTGCATGTACTTAGAAGGTACCAGTTTAGAAAAAAGCACAGACTATTGTGTATATCTGCATTTAGACCTACATGCCAGCTGGAATTTGTCTGCCTAATGTTCATAAAATACAGACATAGGATCTTTGCATTTAACTTGTGATTGTACTTCTGAAAATGAAACCATGGGCTTGCTGTCTCTGCTATGGAGTGGGAGAGAAAAGGGTAAGGCATGTGCATAAAGGGCTAAGATGAAAAGAGACTATCAACTATCAACGAAATGTTAAAGATATTCTCCTTAATTCATTAAGAAATTTGTATTACGATTTTAAAAAAAGTCACAGTTATTAAAATCATTAATCAGCCTTTACAACTTTAGAAAAAGTTTGCTCATGGTTTATAAGTTTGCAATGGTTAGACTGGAGTACTGAGAAAGTACCAAGTACACCACCATCAGCATGCTTTAATTGTATGCAGAAATGAAAGAATGGGTTAACTCTTTTTTCTTTCTCCTTTTCTATTATCCTTTTCAGTCTGTTTTATACCTGAAGTTACAGCTATTTCGTTTTCTATAGAAAGAAATGAATCACTGCTACAAGTTCCTTTAACTAAAGGCTGAACAGAGAACATTCACATTCAGGATTTACACAGAAAGGATTTTAACTCTTCTGTAACATCTTGTGCTGTATGTCTCAACTATGCAGTTCAAGAAGAAAAAGTTTTCAGGGCTGTAGGCTAAATTGTGCCATAATTTCTGACACAATACAACTTTACTCCTGCTTAAGTGTATGGGGTTTTGTACAGAATCTGTCTGTCTGCCTCAAACATAGTTTTCAGAAGTAAACCAGCTTTATGCTGAAGAAAGGTGAACCCTTAAAACCCATTTGTTATTCTTAACATTTTTCATTATTTGAGCAAGTTAAGTCCTAAAATAAGCACGCGAGAGAGAAAATTAAGGAATTCAATTAAAGATTGTGATTATAAATATGTTACTATAACCAAGAACCACAAACCACTTAGAAAAAAAATGATGTCTAGGTAATCCTATTACCATTAAAGAGGAAAACTAAAATAAGTGATAGCTTGAAATCAGGTCATATATGATCATAAATACTGCTGAATGAGATACAGTTATTTACATTTAAAGGTGTGCCCAGATAGAGAAATCCCCATTACGGTACAAGAGTTGTTTCTATTAAAGTTTACCTTGGGCAAAAAGGGAGTTTCCAGGGTGTTCAGTGCTGTAGAAATTTGGACTTAATCGAGGTTGCAGTGCAGTGCAAGATACAGGGAGCCTGGATAAAGCTAATGTAAACTAGAACAGTCCCTGAAGGCTGCTCTGATTTACATGGTTATTCATTGGCCTGTATCTATCTGAACGTCTACAGAGACAGTTTAAAGCCACCTTTGCTCCACTCTTTGTGGGCTACAGCTTGTGTATGATGGTTCATGTGAGACATGGCACAAATTATCTCTTTTGCTTTATTTATGAAATGCAGAAGGATAGGGTTCCCCTCAGCCAAAGCAGCAGTATTTCACATGAGCTTAAAATTAAACTTTTGAAGATCCATCTAATATGCATGGCTCAGTTGAGCCATGTTTTGCACTGGCTTCTGCATCTTTCCCAGACATCTTTGCTCCTAAGCCCTCACAGTTTGAAAACGATGCTGTTAATCCCCTGCCTGTTTAGGACTGTTACACAAACCATCCTTTTACTTCAGCAAAGATGTAGTTGCCTTTCCACCACACAACTTTTGAGTCCCTCTACCACAGTGTCATAATATTTTGGGTTTTTTTCAAGCTAATCATAACCAATAAAGTGACACAATTTCATAAATGAAAAAAAAGTTCTTGTTGACTTCAAAAGGAATAATATACACAAAAGGATAGATTTTTGCCTCTAGTTCTTATCTGCTTAACTATTAAGATTCTACAGCACGAGTTACAATGTTGTAAAATGTCAACTGAAAGCTGTGGGCCTGTCCCCATCCTATCAGCCATGTATGGGAGCCTCCAAACTGACACACAAATTGTTCAACACTTTCACGTGAGTATCCTGCTGAATGTTCCTGCCTAAAGTTAAGTACATGTTTCAGTGTTCAGCTAAATCATGGCTTAAAGCCTTACATAGATTCGGATGAGAAGAGAAGCTGAAAGTACAAGTTGAGTGTGACAGCTAATGCATGAGTTCTTCCTGGACACCAGTAAGTTTTAATAACAGGTTATTTGCTGGTATAGAGAATACAGTCATTCTCTCGGAAGAAATGAGTCAAGGCTTCTCCTAGCTACTGCTTTCACTGGCTGAAATAAATATTCTGAGTGAATGTGAGTATGACCTCCCAGTTCCCAAGTTTTGTTTAAGAACTGCTAACAAGTTTTTTATTTCCTTTTAAAATCAAGTTTTTCTATTAATTCTGCTACTACTTTCAGTGTCTCTGGCATTGGCATTACAAATATAAAAAAAACCCAGACTTACTCAGTTCATAGTTCCTGCTTGCTCAGTATAGTTTCTGAATCAATAGACAAAATCACCTATTTTTAATCACCAGCTCCTGAAGAGGGCAGCACGTTCTAGATATTATTGAACTGTAAGCTTTGAGATGACAGCCTGGGCTTTACTGTACTACATACAGAAGAAGGGGAATAAAAACATTCTGGATATATTGTGTAGACAGTTCCCATGATACAATAAGTCAGTGAAAGTTCTAGGCTGTTACAGACCAAGGTCAAAACTGTATTTGATTATTAAAGAGAACATTCTAATTAGCTACCTGAAGCAATGCATTTAGAAAGAGAGCAACAAAATACCAGCAAGGAGTACTTCCACGAGGAATATGTTTTATCTTTAACACCATAGATAACTTTTCCTATTGGCAGTGCATTGACTATCAAAACTACTAAAGAGGTTAGATTTAATTATCTCACTTCTTTGCACATTTCATCTCAATTGCTATGGCAACATTCAGTTGCCTCAGCAGCAATGTACACTTTAATCAGATATTTCCTCACTCATTTCTCTGTGCACCACAGCAATGTAGTCAAATTGACAGTGAAACCCTGATGCATCTGATAACACCTCTTTGGAATTAATGGCTAGGTTTCCTCTGCCCCTCACCCTCAGACACAAATATTTCTGAAGTTTTGCACCCTGAAGAGAAAGGCTTTAGGAGATAAAAGTGTGTATACTTTAAGTCTCTCCTACTTCACTGATTTCATGTTGTTTTCAGCCACCACTCCCTTTTTACGTGGCTTCTCCTTACTTGGGAACTCTTCCCATCAAGCTATGGGCAGGTGTTCTGGTCCCTGCAGGAACTCTTTCAGGGCTGAGAACAGGAAACACAATAATCAGGCAGACAATATGGTTCCTCCCATATTCCACCCTGCCCTGAAAAGCTTTTTGTTTGATTACTCAGTCATGATTAAATGCTTCGTCAGAGTACATCATACTTCTTTAAGCTTCTTGGCCCAGAAATCAGGAGCATAGGCTAAAACAAAAGTAATTAGGAGTGATGAGAAGATACTGGGGACTCCATATTGAAATGCAGACAGTAAGAAGAGTCAGGAAACCAAAAGTACATGGAGGTTACTAAATTCAGGTTATGGGAAGTCTTGATATTTCTGACAGAATATCATCTGGCTTTGAAACATGTCACCACCAAAGTGGGAACAGAGATAAGTTCCTAATGGTGCCCAGCTTCTATGGTGAAAAACACATTAGAAATGCATTAGATAGATTAGATTAAATTAGACTGGAATACAGTCAGGCATATAGGAAAGAATGATAGACGTGAGACAATGAAACATAATTCTGTGTATTCTGAAGGCTTCTGAAGTCTTTAGAGTCAAGTAGTTGATTTTGCTTTTTTTTTTTTTTTTTTTTTTTTTTTTTTTTTTTTTACATTAAAGAAAATACCCAACACTTCATTCTACATGCATTTTTCATAGCTGCTCATCTGCTTATGTGTAATAAACTGTTGCAGCTCATTTTCAAATAAGGTCTTGGATTAACACTGCCTTAAGGATTTTTGGAAACCCTGGGTCAGTACAGGGTTGACTTGGGCCACTGCTGTCCCAGAGAGGTATAATGGAGCCAGAACCACTCTACAATTTGTCAATGATAGCAAAATCTGATCAGCCTCCTGACACTGCAATGTAAAGTCAAGCTCCACGGTTTCATAGCAGCTTTTCTAAAGGCTTCAGAACTCAATATATTAAAAAATCATAGAAGTATTGACTTACTAAGAAAATACAGGAAAAAAAGTGCCCAGCATACAATTCATGAATAACAAGTGATTTGATCATATATAGTATGAAAGTCCATATCACATGACAAGTCTGTTGAGGATCTGGCTGGACCTTTCCAGCTGATGTGCTGAAGCCAAACATTTGTGGGTCCATGTCATGTCATGTCATGTCACAGAATCATAGAATTGGTTGGGTAGAAAGAGAATGTAAAGATCACCAGTTCCAATCCCCCTGCCATCAGTGAGGTAGCAATATTTTAGGGTTCTAAAGGACAAGCTACAAGTTACAGAATTTACAAGGCTTTTTCACATCAGTACTTCTGAAGATGTGCAGATACAACCTTTGAAATCAATGGGTATATAAATTAAAACTATTTATGTTTGCAGGCCTAGTCCCAGAAGATAAAAATAAGTATTTCCCTGGAGCTTTGTATATATAAGCTTTATATATAACTAAACACTGTAAGATTTAATAATGTGCCAAACAGCGGTTGTGCCATAGAGGATGCAAAGATCATTTAAAGTTCAGAGATTACAATTCTGTACTGAAATTAATAATAAAAAAACTCCCAAACTTTATACCTAAAAAAATCCAATATCCATGCATAGCTAAGGATTAGAAAATGTTTGTAGTATGACATGTTCCATTAAAAAAATTAATTTTAAAGTTGATCCATTTAACATGGGAAGAGCTATGCTATTTTCACCAGCTGAAAATCTGTTCCATCTTTAATAATAATAATAATAATAATAATAATAATAATAATAATAATAATAATAATAATAATAATAATAAATAATAATAATAATAATAATAATAATAATAATAATAATAATAATAATAATTTCATAGTGCTGAAATTACCTAAGTCATGTACAACTAGAATCTATGCAAAACAATATATTTCTTGCTGGAATAGTTTATAAGCTGGAGACTTCAGTAAAAGATATTGCAACCCCCCCCCCCCCCCCCACAGAATAGTGCCTTGTCATTAGAGGATGCTTTTTGGACCTTGTGCACTTTTACTGCAGTACAGTAGAAAGGAAATTTTAATTTATGCTTTATAATCTCAAGGATCATATGAAGAAAGATGTGTGAAACAGAAATTATCTCAAAATATGGAGGTAAAATGATTTTATGTTCCACTGTGTACATTTCTGTTTAATTTGCTAATTTTAAAAATTTCTGAAATATGACTGATTTGAATGCTGATAAGTTTAAGGTTTATGTGCTTTTCCAGTATAGATATCCCAGTTCTGGAACATATTTTCCTATCCTATTGATCCTTTTCTAGGATTATACGAAAGACCTACCCAACAAATATTAGGAATAAGTTACCTATAAAAAACCCAATGTTTTTAGAGATAAAGCATTTAAAAACTTATCAAACACTTCACCTGTCTGTTTTTTCATGTAACAATAAAATGTTAAACATCTCCCAAACTATTTTTTGGTGAGGGTGTTCTTTCAGTGGTGTACAATAGGGTATAATACAAATGGAATCTCTGAACTAAGGCATACCATGCAGTCCTATAGGGGACACACAGCTCATACTACTCTTCTTTTCAGCAGTTTAAAAAAATTTTGCCATGGTAGCCTTTAATTTTCAATAACAATTTGTCTCCTCCTCTCATTTCATTCCTTCTCCAAGTATTCCATATTCCTTAGTCTGTTACAATGTAATCCTATCCCTTCCCTAATTTTTAGTGTAATAAACTATATTTCTTACAACCTCCAAAAACTCAAGTTTTCCGTCTGGCATCAGCAGAGCTCCTGGCACCCTCCCACTGCCCAGCACCACCCTGCTCTCTGCTAGCACTTTCTCCAAGAGCTGCTGCACTCCAAGTATCCATTGCGGAGCTTCTTCCTGATCCACCAAAATGGACATTTTCTTGGGACAACCACCCATTTTCCCTGACCCCAGCTCTTTGCATCCTGAATGTCTTGTCTCAAGAAGAGCACATGAAGTCTGGTACCAGTAGCTGCTGCAGCTCCATTTTTCATGTGGTTTCCAAAGAAGGGAGAAATTTGTGTGACAGGGAGACAGGGTAGCATGACAGGAGAATTTAAAAGGTGAGTAAAACTCTCCAGAGTTACATTTTTTTGATTCCCATGTCCAGGTGTTCAACACATTCTGCTTCTCCAGCTCCCCAGGGTAAAGATTCACTGTTTGGTATATTGCTTGAAGCAATCTCACTTAGTTTACTCACTTAGTTTCAACTCTTCTCAAGTTTAAAGAACCCTTCTATAAAGCCTAATCAACAGAGAGTCTCTTTTCCTTGTTTATGCAAGTTACCATGTTGGGGTTTGTTGTTTTTTTTTTACAGCTTTAAAAAACTGGAGAGTGGAACAATTACAGAGGATGCACTGCTCAGCTTTTATATATGTTATAGACACATATACATACATATATGCCTATACAGAATTTATGTATGCTCTTATTGTAGCACTAATACTCCCTAAAGGTATTATTATGTTGTTAGACAAATTAAAATTAAACAAGAGGTAAAAGTGCACTTGAACTGAAAACTGTTAAAAAATGCCTACAGGCAAGACAAAAATGAACAGCAGGAATCTATCCAGCTGTGTGTGTCTAGGAGCTCCTCTGGGCCAACTGACTGTGCTCCCATTTCTGCTGCAGGAAATGCAATTTCAAAAAAATTCATATAGGTGTTGTGACTTCCAAGCCAAATGTCACACAGATTTCTTTTGCCTGTGTTTAGGATAAAAATGGAGGGAATTTCTGTCAAACTGAGTAAACTACAGGACAGAAAGGAGAGGGTTGGTGGGAACATATAACAGAAGAGCCCAGAAACAGTAAGACAGAGATGCACTTAAATCAGAAATGTGATGAAAGGTAGTTTTGCTGAGAAGCACATCTAATAATATCTGGAACTGGTGAAGTATGTGAGATCAGTTTTGAGAACTTATGTAAAAAAAAAAAAAAAAAAAATCTATCCTGAGACAGTGTTTCTAAAACTAAATGCAAAAGAGGCTTTTTTTTTTTGTACTATGAGATTCAGTGAAATCTCATAAAGAATACCTGAGGTGTCCAGAACTGACATGGCCAAAGGTCTGTATATTGAGATCAAAGATGTAATGATAAAAACCAGTAGGAGTAGTATGTGTTGAATATATACTAACTCTGGATTTGCAAATCACATCCAGCTGCAAATGGATGCACTCACTAGACATGAAAGTGAACAAACCAAAGAGATTGTTTATCTTTTTAGGGCAAAATTGCTAGGTTTACTACTTCATTCAAACCTCAAAACTATGTATGTCCCACTGAAAAAAAATTTGCTGTGTAAATTATTATGTACTTTTCACTGAGAAAGAAAAATGAGGCGGCTTGATATCCCAGTGACATAATGAAATAAGGAACTGTATTCTAAGTAGTTAATTCAGTTATTTTCATCACAGTGTTATCCAACGGTTATCACCATGACAATGCATCTTTGTTGACTTAGAAGTGCTCAAAAATCAAAGAGCATTGGAGACAAGGATATGAAGACATGGCAGGAAGGAAGATTAAAAAAGCAATTTTGTCTCATTTTTACAATACTCTAATCCCAAGGGTACCACTGGACGTTCTCCCAATTTTCACCAGGACAAAAGAAAGCATCTCTGATTCTATGTACTTGGAAACTGTATCTTACAAATGGTTATATTTATGATCCAACTGCTATATAATGAAAGGAAATGTGTGAAAATGAAAACAAAAGAAATATTAACATATGCATCAGAATAACAGAACAAATAGGAATGTGACTTTCTCCTGGTGAAAACGGAAATTAATCTTCTCGTCTGCTTTGAGCATTTTGGCTCTAGGCTCAGGTCTTAAAATCTAATTGGTGCATCATGAATACGAAATGCAAGTAACTGAGATGCATATAATTTTTTTGTCATATAAAACTAAAAAAATTTGTAAATGTGAGACCGTTCTTTCTTCAGAGTAGAGCCCTAACTTTAAATTAAACAATAGCCTCAAAGACATTTGCCTTTACAGGGCACTTCCAGGCTTAGAGGCACCAATGTAAAATTTACTGGTTTTGCTCAACAGATCTGCTCTTTGGACTAAATCCAGATTCTGAATTATTCTACTTCTGGATCAGGCCCTTTGTGTATATTCACATTCATGTATGATTATTTTAGTGGAAAAGGTGTTTTTATTCCCACTTCTTTGGGGGTGAACTGAATTGTCTTTTAGCCTTACTTACTGTAACAACAATGAGAATTAGGCAGTCTCAGTGCATTTCTATTCTGTGATATACTAAAACAGAAGTATCCCAATGAAGGGTGGCAGAAAAAGTGCTGTGGTTTAATTGGGAGTATTCTTAGTAGGAGGTTGTATGAGATTGAAGGAACTCAGCTTGGCCTTTTGCAGTCCACTTGAGTTTTCCAAGTTTTGTAGTTAAAAGCTGTAAAATAGATTTTTATTATTGAAATGAGAAAATTAGAGAAAACCTCTGAGACCTAAAGCATTTGGAAACCTGCTCTGAAATTCTAACAAAGTTATTTTTCATTATGCAATTGAACTAAAATTGTTCCTTTTGTGAAACAATTCAATTGTTAAATTATTTTCGTAAATGAGTAGAACATATTTAGTAAAACTCACTTGTACCCTTTTTACACTTTCACATAATAAACACTCTGCTTGCACTATATCCTTATTGCTATCTTTGGCAAAATTTGGCATATACTGTGGGTTGATACTTTGTTTATTACGTTTAATATTTTAAAGAACATATGTGCAATGGATATAAAAAATAAGGTGCATGTGCATATTACAGCTGAGGCTGCCAAAGGAGCATGGAGAACCTGGCCCCCTTGCCCTGATTGAAATTCCATGGAAGACAAGCTGCTGTGGCAGTCCCAGACTATGCATGGAACAGAATTTCTCAGCATTTATTCAGGTATGCACCTTAAAGCAAAACTTCAGTGTGATCAAGTACCACACACATAGTAATGAGCTTTGCAATTTCCTGAATAGCTTTTACAAGGAGGGATTGTGCCTCTGTCTTTCTCCTTCTTTTGCTGTTTATGTCCTGCTTTCCTTTTTTCCACTCCCTGCTTTTTAAAGCCTCCCCAGCAGCCTGATGGACTTAGCAGGAACTGGGGTCATCGTGGTGATCAATGGCTTGGGCAGCTGAGCACTCAGCCATTGATCACACCGAATAGATTCATATATCTTAGGCATCCCATCACAAGCAGCTGCTTATACTTAGCTTGCCAGCTTTCTGTCACCTCGAGGATTCAATGAAGTTCAGAGACACTGTGAGAAAGTTATATAATTCTGTCAAGAGATCATGTCTTTGATTTTTTTTTTCATCTCTTAGACCTACATGTCTACCCTTTGGGGGTCTATCACAGACTGAGAACTTCCAATATATTACATACCGTAACACAGCAGTATAAAGAGTGCTATATAAAATATATAAACGTCCTTCCTTTGAACAGAATAGCAGGAGCCTTCACTCCTTTCTTTTATGAAAGGACATTACCTAATGTTAAAGAGAAACCACAGCTGTATTCATGTGTGCACACATGCTTTGCTTGTAATTTGAAACACATTACCATAAACTGTCAGATAGTATCATATCTAGTGTTCCTTCTCTGTCTTCTATTTAATTATTCTGTGCCTAATTTGTAAGAGTAAAAAATAACTTTAATTGCTTGGATAAAATATTCAGAGTTTAACAACTTTACTGGGAAAATACAAGAGATTTCACCGAATTATTAAATGGACACAGGGAACGTGAATACCACTTCCTCATCTAAAAATTTGTCATGATTTGTCATCATTCAAGATTAAAGACCTTTTTCTTTTCTATATTTTTTCCTGTTTACTAAGCATGTATAGTTTGTGCTGCAGCTCACAGACACTGAAGTAGGAAGGTGCCAGAATTTTGGATGTTACCACTTCCCACCTTTATGCTCTGCCCCTCTGCTGGGAGATTGCAATCCCATCACCAGCCGAGAAGATCAGGGCAAAGGCAGTTTATGTTAACAGGCACATGAATGTAGGTGGCTCTCAAGTACAGGCACATGCTTCTCTCTCTTGTCTCTGTAGGCTGACAGTAATTTCCAGCAGAATTGTGAGATGGACAGCTGTGAGCATGAATATCTGAAATCATGGCAGCTACATCTGGCAGAGCTTGTCTGTCAAAGACCCATGACTGAAAGGTTGGTTGGCAGGGTGCTCTCCACAGGCAGGGGTCTGCTGGAGAGAGGCACTGGAAAGCTCAGCTCTAAAAGCCTCTCCAAAAATCAGGAAGCAGTCAAAGAATGCAAAAACATCAGTGCACAGGACAAATCAATGTTGCAGTGTTTCCAAGTTTTAAAAGAATGCTAAAATGATTCACAGGACTGAAGCTGACTGCATGCACTGGGCTGAGTTTCTCTTGGAGAAAAGGTTGTGAGGTGGGGAGTATGAAATTGTTCCTGATTAATAAAGATGGCTACGGTAGTAATATCCTCTGGTCTTCTAAATGATGCTTCCAAATATTTGCAGAGAAAAACTGTAGACATTTTCTAGGAATTAGAAGGCCCCAACATTCAAAATACATTTTTAATATATTAGTATCATTAGATATTAATAATATTAATGTAATCTTGAAAATCTTCAAATTGACAGTGTCCCTTTTGATGATATACTTCAAAACTTCATGAAAACTCCTTGTCAAATGGGGCTTCTACTTTAACACATATTCAAAGAGCAGTATGCAGCTTGAAAATGGATTAAACAGCCAGGAAAAGGGGTCATACTCTGTTATATGAATGCAATTCCAGGGCTTTAATGAATCTGGAGAATTTAACAATAAACATGGTACATAAATTAAGTTGATTCAGTATGCAATCTGCTACTTTAAAAATAAAGAAATAAAGACTTAATGCTTCCTATTCCACCTGCCATTTTTATACTTTTTAATAATAAAAAATGAAAAGAAAGTGGCATCAGTAGGTATTGCAAGATTACATATTAGCTTTTCACAGAAACCAGGTGCAAGCTATTAAGAATATAGTTCCTCTGTTTTTAAAAAACTCTTCATATGTGTTGTTTACAGTGATTCAGTTAAAATGGAATGAAATGTCCAAAGCTAATCTATACAGTTTGGGATTTTTGTTGTCTGTCTTGGCTATGTGGATGTGTCAGCTCTGTCCCTGAGTACTTGCTGTCTTGTAAATCCAAGTACTGCACACGCAAAAAAGTCCATATTAGAAGATATAAAATTTTAATAGAAAGTTATGAAGGTGGTGTTTATAACCAGAGTAATTTTAATTAAAATTAAAACAAATGCAAACACATCTCTCCATGTTAGGTTTGGTATAATCCATTTCAAAATAAAATCCATCTCTTGGACTAAAACTAAGGTGACATTGTCACTTTAAATGACGACTCTGTATTTCAGCAATTGGCATCTCACAAAGCATTTGTGCCACTTGCAAAATATTCAAGGACAATATTAAACAATATCTACAACCTTCCTAATGTTATTTAAAAGAAAAATATTTTTTTTCATCTCTCTAATTTCTTTGCCTCTTCAAATACTGTTATTAACATTCTTTTTCACACACCCTCCTTCCTCCTTTTCTTTCAATTTTAATTATTTTTTTTTCTAAATTAATCCTTTGTTTGAACTGTTACTTTTGAGAGAGAAAAAAAGTTGTACAATGAACAGCTGAATGTTTGCCAGTTTGCTTTGGGTCCTTTCATGCTCCCTCTCTGGGGCCTGATCCTACAAGGTGCTGAGCATCAGGCAATTCAGCTGAGGTTGTTGGGAATATCTAGGAAGAGCCTAGCATAGTGCAGGATCATGCCTGGCATAGCAAGTTCTCTGATGGCTATTTATGTTTCACTGAATTTTAACATCTTGGATAGGACTGGGGTTTTTTTTGTGGGCAAAAAGGTTACTTTTCATGACCATATAATTCAGCACTTTCAGACGGAAGCAAACAGCAATCCAGCCCAAAAAGTCTGGGAGAGAACCAGATATCATAGATAGAAACACACACAAAATTTGCAATATTGGAATACTTTAAGGAAATCCATACTATTTTAAGTCCTGGCTTAATCAAATAATAATTCAAAACAAACTTACATACAATCACCAAGAAATCACAGAACTGGAACAATGGTGACCCACAAGGTACTGTATACTTTGTACTATTCACCTGGTTTGTTTGTTTTTCGGAGCATTAAGAAATATTTTAAATATAGATATTAACTAAAATAGGAATGTCAATATTATTCAAGAATATTTGGAACTAAATGCAGTAATGTTAACCTAAATTTCTTACTAGCATTTTTGTGTGTGTGTGTGTGTTTATATATATATATATATATATTTCTTGCAGATAATAATTTATGATTTCATTCACAGATGCAGCAAAGAGCCTGCAGCTGGACCTGAGCAGCACCTGTATCATTTAAACCTGAAGTACACAGGATGTTGTGCTGGGGAAGCCCAGGGCTGCCTAGCACAGGCAGGGCTGCAGCAGCTCTGTGCAGGCTGCTCTCTCACTTACACAGTGTTATGACACAACAAGTCCCTGAAGGATAGAAACTTGTACAGCTTGCAGTTATCTTGAGTTAACTTTAGCAAAGGCATATTGAAATCTTTGTGGTTAAAAGCTGTCTGCATTTTCCCAGGCTTTTCCTTGATATAAGAAAATCATGTTCATAGCTGTGTGTTGGCAGATGCATCTATCCCAAATACAACATAACCCACAGATATATTGCTACTTTTTCACTTCAAATGTGGACAGTCATATTATACCTAATATACCTATATACATATCAAGGTACCACACTTTTTAATGTTTACATGTAATGCTCTAGCTGTACAATAGCTTCTTATAATAAAGAATCTTTCATTATGAAGAATCCCCAAGCATTTAAAAATTAAAATCTCACCCTCTTTCTGAACCCTGAATCAGACAGAACCTCTTGATCACAAAAGTACCAATACAGACAAAGGCTTAATGCAGAAACAGGGTGCATATGAGCATGATGAAAAGCTGAAAAATTTGTGTATAAAATGTGGTTTGAGATGTGGTGTGTCTAATACATAAAAGGCTCTGTCAATTATTTGCCAGCTCTGTGAAAGTACCTCAAACAAGCAAAGAACTTTTAAAAATCTAACTTAAGCAATGTCCTTTTGCTGCACTGACCATGTACACAGCAAGACCTGCAGACCAGAAACACTGCTGTAAACCTCTCCCTGAATAGCAGCAATCAGCTGGGCTGTTTCCAAGGAGCTCTTGGTAAACACTGTGGTCATGATAGACTCCCAGTAGTTTGCTGTGCAGTAATTTGTTTGGAAAATGCTAGCAGTATGTTTCCATTCAAAAATAACCTTAATATAATTGCAGAATGACTTTCCATCACTTAAGTCTTTCATCTTTTCTATTCCAAGTAACATTCATTAGCCCTATGCTTTGTAAAAATTTCCCATTAGAATGTAGCTATGTTGACTTCCAATGCAGAGAAATGGCAAGCATTTGTTTTGAATCTACACAAGCTAAAGAGTTAATAAATACGAGACCAGAAACAAATAAAAGAGGAAAAAAAGATGGTGAAACGTTCTCGCTCCTGCAAAATTCTTGCTTCTTTTGAACTAGTTTGCTCAGCTTATATCAGATAATATCAATGAAGACACTTAATCCTTCAAAATTTACTCAGTTTTAGCAATTAAGAACACCTTTTCCTAATCATACTCTGTTTCTGTTTTGTTTTTTTCTGTCTAGCTTTCCAAACATAAACATACATCCATATAGCTTCTTTGAGTTTCATATCATCTTTCATCATATATGTTATTTCCACCTTTTTTTTTTTTTTTTTTTTTTTTTTTTGATATAATTTCTGCTGGTGGTGCTTTGCATACTTTGAGCTTTCAAGAACTTAAACCTGAGGATTATAGTTGCCCTCTGTCATCTGCACACGCGAAAAATCCAAGAAAATTATATTTCTAAACAGAAACTTCTTGATGTCTTACTGTGCCCACAAACTTCTCCTTCGATACTTACATTTGTCTGCCAAAATCGTCTCAGACTTTCCTATTTTTAACCCCTTTACTGTCCTCTATTCTGCCTTTTTCTTCCCCTGCTTCACGTAAATCAACTGCCTGAATAGATTAAAAATATGTGAACTGCTTTGATTAAAAAACGTGCAACCCAGGTTAAAAAATGTTCTATTTTGGTTTCACTTCTTAACTTGCTTTTAATCAATTTAAACAAAATTAAAACCAGTCACTTGGAGATCAATGAAAGAACATCAAAAAAAGGGATTTTAAAACATTTTTGTACAACAATATAAACTCACATTTTCAATGAAAACATTTAATTTCTGAGTAGGCATATTCTTAATAATAAATAATATTTGCCTTTCCTAGTGTATTCTACTTGTAGATAGCAAAGCACAACTAACTGAAGAAGTCATTTACCTGACATTTCACAGGCATGACACCACCACTCTGCTGCTCTGTCCACTTCCCAAAACTTCCCAAAACTGGTTTGTTTTCTTCAGGTAAATTGCTGAGGACATTGAGTGAAATAGGAGAAAAGAGGAGGTATAGACCATATTCTAAAATGAGTGTAAAGGAGGCATATTGAAGGTCTTCAACACAGTCACACTGGTTGAACATTGGAGCTCAACATGAAGCTCAACTGGATGAATGCATGCTGTGGTTTTATGATTTATCCTGCTTCCCTGTATCCCCCTTCCCTCCCCAAACTTGACATAGCACATGTTCTATCAGCAAGAAAAGCTTCTGTTGAATTTTTGGATCCTTTATATCTTTTGATAGTCCTTCAGCATTAGCATAAATCTATACATCAGCAAAAATTTTTTTTTGTCTTGTGAATTTTGGACATTAGATGGTCACCTCTCCTGGAAAGACACCAGAGTAGTTTGTTCTATAGATGGTTCGCAGTGAACTTCTCTTTTTTACTGATTTCCTACTAAGTAAATGAACATACTGGTTTCTGCTGATTGAAAGTTCCTCCATCATCATACAAAGGCAGACTAAGAAGCCTTTTCATATTTCATATGGCTCAGGTCATTGAATTGATTCTTTATATAATACTGAACAGACTTCAAGATTCTGTAATTAACATTCAGACTGTTCCTAGTACATGATCTTAGCATGCTCTGTATTATGGCAGTAATTCTATTTTATTTTTCCTGAGGCACTGCTTTTTCTAGGTGTTTCAAAGGTTTACCAAAACCAGGATGTATCCTCTATGCTCTGAAATTGATTTATCAATGGTATTATCTTCCTTTAGACATCAGATTATGAAAACACTTACTTTTAAACTGCAAACTAAGATATTGTTTTTTAAATTGGCTCACACTTAGCCTAGATGTCATTTTAATTTATTGCCTTGCTGCTTTTCTAAGGAACTCCACGATCCTTAAGGAGTTGCTAGGTTTGCATGGGGATGTCTTTTTTAATAATTGTAGTTATCACTATGTGTCATTAAAATAAAAATAACTGAAGTGCTTCAAAACAACATTCATAAGAATTCAAGAGTAAATCACATTAATGATGAAAGCATCTCAAAGGGTATAATTTTACTATATGCAAAATGAGGAAAGCACAACACAAAATTCCCCAAAAACCTCAAGTTCTAAAAACCAGGAAATCAATATCCAAACACTAAAATGCTAAAGATAGGGATCTAGCTACAGAAATCCTTTGTTGGGGGCTCAAACCAGAATTTTAGGGCACTGAGTTAGCATTTTTGATAGTGATCTCACATTAAATTGACCTTTCCTGGTAAGAAGATGCATTACCTGCAAACAGTTGGTAACCCTCTCTTGACCTGCCCCAAGTCTCAGGGCTATGGGGGTGTGATATAATGTTTTCTTTCTCTCTGTGATCCTGACTGAGCCACTGGAGGAATGTGTGAGACTTTGAATCATAGAATCATAGAATCATAGAATCCTAGGGGTTGGAAGGGACCTCGAAAGATCATCTAGTCCAACCCCCCCTGCCAGAGCAGGGCCCCCTAGAGTACATCGCCTAGGAACGTGTCCAGGCGGGTTTTGAATGTCTCCAGTGAAGGAGACTCCACAACCCCCCTGGGCAGCCTGTTCCAGGGCTCTGTCACCCTTACAGTAAAAAAATTCTTTCTGATATTCAACTTGAACCTCCTATGCTCCAATTTACACCCATTACCCCTTGTCCTATCACTGGTCACCACTGAGAAAAGCCTAACTCCATCTCCCTGACACTCACCCCTTACATATTTGAAAACATTGATGAGGTCACCCCTCAGTCTCCTTTTCTCCAAACTAAAGAGACCCAGCTCCCTCAGCCTTTCCTCATAAGGGAGATGCTCCACTCCCTTAATCATCTTAGTAGCTCTGCGCTGGACTCTTTCAAGCACTTCCCTGTCCTTTTTGAACTGAGGGGCCCAGAACTGGACACAATACTCCAGGTGTGGCCTCACCAATGCAGAATAGAGGGGGAGGAGAACCTCTCTTGACCTACTAACCACACCCTTTCTAATGCACCCCAGGATGCCATTGGCCTTCTTGGCCACAAGGGCACATTGCTGGCTCATGGTCATCCTCTTGTCTACCAGGAAGAACTACTTGGCTTCTGTAAAGCATCACCCAGTCTACTGGCCTAGATAAGAAGCACAGCTCTGAAAACCATGGCCGTACCATCCAAGGTAAGCATTACATGTAAACAAATGAAGAGGAAACAAATCCCTTCTTTCAGAAAATGTTTCTAAAGAACTTTGCTAATGAGACAGCCAAAGCTCAGGAAATGCAGCTAATTGCACTGTGCAGATGTAAAAGCAGGGATGGATGCCTCTTTCCTGAGTGTAGGTCTACCATGCAGCTAATGCTCTCAGACTCCTGCAGCAGAAGGTAAAACCTGATTATTGTTTACCATAGCCAGACAGGAAAGGTTGCCTATCCACCAGTGATTGAGCCCCAGTGGCATTGGCCTTTCAAACAGAAAGTGGCTGAGAAGATACTTACAAACTAAGCAGCCCTTTGTTCCTTGAGGGAACCACACCTTGAGCTGAAATGTGGATGGGATGCTGCTAAACACCCTGCTTATAAGAGCCTCTTCTCAGGGATAAACTGGTGCAGAGTAAATAAAAAGGTATATAAATACAATACATTTCTATAAAATGTGATAAAACATAGTTCAATATTGAGAAAAAATGTGATCAAAGCTTCAGATAAACTTGCTTCATCGGTTACATAGTTCGAGGGCACTAAAGAGTACGTTTAAACAATTGTTTGTTTAAGAAAATACTTCAAAGATAGCAGAGAACTATATGGTTCTGGTCATTTTTGATCTTCACAAGCTGTAGTTATTTTTGGGAAGACAATTGTTAAAACGATTAATGTTACTGGATGGACCAGCACAGCTTAGAATAATTGCTACTGGAGTCTGCCCTGTGATTGGCTGTCAGTATTTTCACATGAGACTCCTTGCAAAAAAATGTGCTCTTTAGCCTTTACTAAACCAAAAAAATACAGAGAATTTGGGTGAGGAACTGGAAAGTATTGTTGTTTCATTTGCTGTGAAAACCACTGCAGTTGCAGAGCTAGCACACTGCCTTTGTGTCCCTATATTCTCTGAAAATAGAGTTCACTTTACTCAAAAAATTTTTAAAAAGTGCTCTCTTACCAGCTGTACAAAGATGGGAAGTGACATCACTCTGAAAATAAATATAGAAATGGGTTCTCTGGAAATATTTATACTTTGTTCAAGGATAAAGTGCTGAACATACAGCCAAGGAGAACCCACTGCTCAGCTAGCACCACTTGAAAAGTGGAAAGTTTTTAAACTTGCAAAGATTCTCACTCCAGGGTCTTTTTTTTTTTTTTTTTTTTTTTTTTTTTCTTTTAAATAATTGACTCTTGACATAACCTTGTCTATTTTAAAGGCCAAACATTTTCCTTACTCCCAAGTGCTTTGATACACTGTCCCTGGCAAAACGGAGATAGCAGTATCCTGGGAATGGGTGATTTCCATCAGGGACAAGGAAATCACTCCAAACCACATTTTATTCTGGTTACAGCATTTTAATGAGATTTGCAAGCCCTTCTGAGACTGCTCCACGGAGCATGCAGCACCAAATTCTCAACCAGAGTCCTGAAAGGTATTCTAATGTCTCAGCAGAGGATGGATCCTAGTATTCTCTTTTTTGCTGTATTTCTTTCATTATAATTAGCATTAACTAATTAAGGGGTACTAAATATGGACCTCTTGATTAATTCTGAAAGCAGCTGGCTGGTTGGAAATACCTACCAACATTTGATAAGGAGCTTCTCCTTACTTGGTTCCTGAAAACAGCTTTCAAAAATAATTTACAGTAACTTCCAAACCCCTTCACGATATGGATTTCAACTTACTCAAGACAGCTACTCTTATTCTACTGAACACATAGCATCCTATGAGAATTTGAGCAAGTATTTATATGGTAAATTGTAGCAGCAATATAATTCTTAATGTGCAATAAAAGTCTATATGTGTGAATGCAAATGAAGGCACCATCGACTCTCTCTATGATCATGCCTCAATCACTAACATCTTGTTTGCAGTGTTGCATGGATCCAAATACTTGCCTCCACTGAGTGGAAAAAGCACTTAGGGAACAGGTTCTGTGACACTACAACTATAAAATAATAAAGGGCCTAGAATGATTGTTAAAAGAAATATATGGTTAAAAACCAACTCTTTGGGTAAAATGGCGATTTTAATTTCATCGGAGAGTAATTGTGATTCAGATTGTACTGTTGTTGGTTTGTTTTTTCAGTTTACACATTTTGAATTAATGTAGTATGAATTATGTTGCATAAAACAATGACAATACATGAAGTCTACTCATGGAAATTACTCATCCATCAGCCTGTGTCAGGTACATTCAGAATCAAATGCATGAAGTTCTTCAGTGTAAGTTCAAATCATTTGTATATGAACAATACTAGCTGCAAAAATGAGAAAAAGAAAAGATAGGAAACTTTGGGATCCTTCTGCAGTGACTTTTCTTTGACCCAGGAAAGAACACTGAATGTTTGCTTTCCCTTGGAAAGGGTGCCGACAAGGCTACACAAACAAAGAAGCAGGAGCTCAGCTGGTGCAAATTAGGACAGTTACATTGACTTAATGGAACTACATCCTTTCCACTAGCTAAAGATGTGGACACAAATATTAAAGGTTCCCCTGTTATATTTTTTTTTTCAGTATAAGGATCAATCAGTAATACTACCACAAATCTTCAAACAAAGCTTTTCCCAAGCGACCATTTTGCAGATCAGAGTCTGATTTTCTGTAGAGCTTTTTTGAATGATCCAAAATATTTGATACCTCTCATAACAGTGCTTTTCTGCATTTGGCTTCCCCATTATTTCATTGATTTTGTAGTACCACTGGAAAAAAAAAAAAAAAAAAGTCTGTCCTTTCACTTAGCACTGTGCACTCATCAGTAATGTTCAAGGAGGCCTGGCCATGCACAGCCTCATGCTTCCTTCATTCCTTGTCAGAAAATGAGCAGACAAAGGCCAAGCTTGTATTTATCTTGTTAAAAAGGCTGTGCTCTATTTTAAAGAACTCTTTGGATGGAGAAGCAAATTCTAGAGGGGGCCTACAAGAAGGCTGGGGTAGGGCTTTTTACAGGTGTGTGTAGCAAGAGGACAAGGGGAAATGGTTTCAGCAGACTTGAAGAGGGGAGATTTAGGTTAGAGATTAGTTAAAAAATGTATCAACTGAGGGATGTGAGGTGCTGGAGCAGGTTGCCCAAGAAAGTTGTGGCTGCTGGAAGTGTTCAAGGACAGGTTGGATGGGGCCTTGAGCAACCTGGTCTAGTGGAAGCTGTCCCTGCCCATGCAGGGTGGTGGAGCTGGATGATTTTTAAGATCTCTTCCAACCCTAGCCATCCTATTATTCTATGGTTCTATGATTCCATCCACATAAAAGCACATTTAAAAAGTAAGGTATATCCTAAAAAGCACAACATTCACCAAATTTTACTGCCATCTAAAGATATATCTTCTCTATAAGTCTGCAGCGGTATCATATTTGCCTGGTAGCTGAACTATTTTCAAAATGGTAAAAGAAAGCTTGTAATAGCTTGTCATTCTCATCAGTGCTATTAGAGTTGATTAAACTCTGCCCTTGTAAATCCATTGATGTCAGGGAGTTTTTTAAATCTCTTCTTAAATGCATGTAGAGTTTGGCATAGGGGGTAAAAGGGAAGACTTGAAAGATCCTGGAGTACAGCCCTTGGTCACTGCTATTGTCTTCTCTATTAGAAAGTCCAGGAGTTTCCTAACACTGTTATTTGGCAAATGCATTTTGGAAGACAGCCAAAAGACTGCTCTCCTACTGGCTCTTGGGAAGACTGGTACTCCAGTAGAAATCAATAGACCCCAGTAAAAACAAAGGGAACTAATGAGGAGTTCAGTCAGTGACTGTACCACTTCTAAGCTTACATGTGTTCTGCTCGAGTAGCTTGTTGTCACTGTTCAGTGACACTTAAATTGAACACTGCTCTTAGAGGGATTATAACAAAGATGAGCTTCTGAATAGAAATTAAAAAGAGGATAGAAAAATTAATATGAGGATGCATCAAGAAGAAGGAAACAACAAAGCAGAATTGAGAGAGTAAACTGATCAACAAAATCAGTTTTGGAGAGTGACTCCACTCATGACCAGATATGGGCACTGGTAGTGGATCCTTCAGAATTAAAAATGAAACTGAACTGTTTTAAATCTTTAGCTTCAGGAGATTAAAAGAGCATAGGTTCCTCAATGTTAATTTGAAAAAATAATTTTCCTGAGGCAGGGGCAGATGGATGCTTTTTGTCAATAAAGCAAGACCTGATCCATGTAGAATTCCTTAGCAGTATGTGTATCTTTATCTGTATCCCTTTTGCAAGGGTCACATGAAATCAGTAATAACTTCTTTCTTGCCATTCTGGTTTTCATGTTTTGCTGAAGTTCAGTAAATAGATGCTAGCCTAAACTGTGAACTGCTTTAAATCACTTCTTTCCAGGTGATGATGAATGCTCTCTAGATTTTATCTGTAAAGTGGAAAAAATAAACAAGAATACATTACTCAACCCCCAAGATTTTTTTAGAAGCTGAAATTCATCTAAAGGAACACTTGAGTCCTGTCTACCACCCACTGAAGTGATTAGGAATTTTAGCTAAATAAAGAATGAAGGTGAGACTGAAATGCCCATGTAATCAACCTTCACAAAAAATCTAATACAAAGTTAAAACTCTTTGAGATAAGTGCAAACATAACTGAAATAACACTGAAAGAAATGAAGGAGACTTTTTAAAATTCTCAACTTGTGCTTTCCTCAAAGTGTAATTCAAAACTGATTAAAAGTATTAAATTCTTTTTATGCAAAGGGTTAATAGCAAAATTCAAATAGTGGCATGGTGTCCCATGGATACTCAATAATGAAAATTCAAATGCTCATTTCTTTAAGCCTTTTGTGTCCCTTTTCTAGATAATTGGGTTTTTTTGCCTAATTTTTGAGGCTATTTAATAACACCTCCTGCTAGACATCTCATGTAAACTCAGCAAGAGGAGGCATCCTGAGTAATAGGAAAGACTTCTGCTCATTTTAAAGCTCAGATTCATACTTTTCTTAACAAAGGAGATCCCCACTGTTAGAGTTTGGCAACCACAGGGCCAACTGCATTGGGGAAGATTGGATTATGGGGGCAGCTGACTGTGCAGTAAAGTCTGCACTCTCCAGCAGGATTTTTATGTAAATTCCATTACAATTCATGCTTTTCGGAGATAATGAAATGGATACAAAACACTCCAAGGTTTCCAAGTCAGCAAAATAATGAACAGGGGCATTCAGAAAGCTGATTTAATACATTTTTAACATTTGGACCCTTGTATGAATAGGACTGGCATTTATGCAATGTATCACATGGAATTTGCTTTAATACCATAGCTTTTCAGGTTATTAGTGATGTGTGAACATCAGCTATTGAGAGTTTTTATCAGTTTAAGCTCTAATAAGCTATATCATTTTCCTTGTGTTTGTCTGAAGAAAAGTTTTACAAAAGCATCAGTCTGTGAATATGTCACAGCACTTGTTATCCATGAGGAGAGGCTGGGGTCAAGAGGGGCATTACCACGATCTTCCACTCTGTTCTCTGCATAACATATAGAATTTAACTCATCAGTGTTAGCTCTGTTCATAAAATGTTTGAACTGGAACTTGGATGAATACTTTGATAATTCTTCAAATGTTCATGTTTACTGATTACAAAATTTTTTTGCGAGTGTTTTAGAAGTGTACATAGATAAAGACCTAACATACGTAAGCACACACTGAGCATTTTTAGACTAGAAATACTCTTACTGTGTTGAGTTCTGCCTTTTTCTCCAGTTCAGCTGATATGAAAATGGGGTACAAAAGATACAATGAGAATACTTTCACTACATTAAAGTACCCATGCCACCAGGTTCATAAAAAATCTTAAGTAGCAGAAAGACAAAAGACATCATGGGAAGGCCTACACAGAACACAATACACATGCAATGCTTAAGAGCTGTTCAAGGTCTTTGGGCATTTCTTTCCTGGGGGTTGTATGTTAATTATAGTATTAACCTGTCATTAGTGATAGTCAGGTTCACAGTACTCAATGGGAATATTCAGTAGGAACATTCAAGGCAAAACTGTACTGATAATATCGATAGTGCTCTGTGTTTTTACAAACAATTTCCCTATTGATATAAATGCATCTCTTAGGGTAGGGAAGATATCCCCTTTTAGGAGCTGAAAGAAGGAAATTATTAGCAATTATCTAAATTATACATGTAGAAAGGTTAGCAAAATTCAGAAACTATAAAATACCGGGGACATTTATGGGAAAAATAGTAATCTTCCCATGATCTTTTTGTGTAAGTTTCTTTCAAACAAATATCTATTTATTTAAATAAAAAGGACTATTCACAACAGTTTCTCTTCAACACATATAATCAAAACAGAAACCTACTAGTGTTCCAAAAGTCTTTCAAAAAAGTATTCAGCCAAGATCTGAACCTCAAGAGAGTTTGTCTGATATGAACATTTAGCTACTAAGATTCATTATAATGATCAGTAAGATTAAAAGGTGAATGTATGAATTAAAATTCACAAGTTCTGTTGTTTGATGAACAACATTGAGAAGCCACATAAAGTCAAATCTGAGAAAAAGCAACTCCTATTGTACAGAACAAAAGACCACACCAGTCATATTGTATCATTTAAGACTAAATGTAGTAGATTTTTCTGAAACAAACAAAAGCATTTAGAAGTTTTAAACAAATGTGATTTGTGGGGTTTTTTTGTGGTTCCAAGTTGCTAATTTGGTTATAATCACATACCTTGCTTTTTCTAGGGGAACATTTTGCCAGTTGCACTAACTTCATGAATAAAAAAGAATGGAAGAAACAATAGAGTGAAAATATGTTAAGATCCAGCTCTGCCTCCATTATACTGAGCAATAATTAGTCAGGAAAGTGCTATTGAGCTAAGTACTCAATGGACCAGATTTGGCTACCTGTATTAATGTAGGTAACATACTAACCATTGATTACTCTTCCTGGGCCACACTCTGAACATCATTACATGGTGAGCAGCTACTAATATGAAAAGTTCCATGAATTTAAATGAGAATATTGAGAAAGAAATTACTCAGGATAGTAAAGTCAGTGTCTAAATCAATCTCAACAGGAGTAAGGATGGAAGAATCAAGTCTTCTACGAGCAGCCAGTTCACTTAATGCTACAGTCAGACACAATGAAGAACATTCATGTCTGATAGACTGAAAAGTGGGGTGGAAAGAACTTATAAGAAAGAATGATGGAAGTGGAGCATCTTACTGCTTCTTGCTAGAGGAATTATGAATACATTCAAGATAGAGCAGAATAAAAGCAAAACCAAAAGTCAGTTGAGAAGTCACTCTTTTCGCTGCTTAGGAAATGATCAGATTTGAGTTGCTCTTTGTCACAAAGATATAATACTGTCTTCAGGTGGTCATTGTTTCCCTGTCACCTTTGAACCACACAAAACCCTTGCCAACACACTCCTCAAATATTCTGTTGTTTTCTTTCAACGAGTGATTTATAACATTTCATAGCAAGGAATGTGCCACATCCATTAATACTGAGCTATAGTTCTAAATCATAGCTATCCACTTCGCAGTCTTGTGCTTGACTTGTGTTTCAGAAAAAGCAAAACATATTTTTCTGCATTGTATTCTGAATTCTCCAGCTGGCCCATAACATATATTATTACTGCTGCCTCTCATGCCTTCTTTGAGCACAATTTACTAAATCATTGAGCACATATTTAAAATTATGTACAAAAAAATCACCGGTAAAGTGAATGAAACTATTTATGTGTTTAGATGTACTTAAATGTAAGGCAAGAAGTTCATAATCATTTCAACACGATATTTTCAAGTTGTACTTGAAGCTTGGTGAGTGAAAACACCTACAGTCACAGAGCAATTCACAACATCTTGCCAGTCTTGACTCCATGACACCCATTTTGAGCTATTAGACCCTAGGTCCATGGGAAAGATGACTTTGCCTGCTGGAGGTGTAACCTTCTTCAGCACTTTTTGCTGGCTATGCAGCAGAATCTGCTGTGCTCAGAAGAATGCATGTCTTGGGGGAAGGATTTGAAACTAATGCTTTCTAGAGCTTTCTTAAACTCACAAAATCAAGTAATCAAATTTTTTTTTAGAGCATCGGTATTTTTTCTCACTGTAATATAAGTAAAACCTTTCAGGTACTGCCTAGTTATATGGGACTTCTGTCTTAGCCACTCAGCACCCTTGACAAGTTAAAAAGATCTTGTGCCAACCAGAGCACTCTGGAATGAATTTGGGGACCCTGTGAAGCCCCAAACCATAACTGTGTTTAGCACATATGGTTTACAGTCAATTTTGTAATCTATAGTAGTTATTACATTTCAAATATGAAGAAGTCTGAGCTAAATAATGTGAAAGAGAAGACAAAGCAAGCCCATCTCACCATGTGCAGCAGACAATAAAAGCATTCCTGTACATGCACATGAGGAAATTAACAGCATTCCCCACATATTCATTCAAAGCAGTGAACATGCTGTGCTGGATGCACATATGCATTAGAGAAACAAAATTGCTTTAAATAATCAAAATACACAAAGGAACATTTTTCTGTGTGGCTGGAAATAACCCTGACAAATGTTAGTGTTTTGCAAATGAAAAACATTCTTTAAGAAACAAGAAAAAAACCCAGCAAATTTTCAGACGCATACGAAGTAAGCACCTATATTAACCTTTGTTATGCTACCTAGATGTGTACAGAAATCACAGTGTAATAAGTGAGTACATTCAATCTTTATTTTCTGAATCATGAATGCATTTTGACAAGATCCAGAGAAGGTCAACAGCATGATTAAAGATATGAAGAAGTTTCCATAGGGTGAGATACTGTAGAAGAGTGGACGATCTGAGTAGATGAAGGAGAAAGGTAGCAGCAGATGTTGCTGATGTATAAATTAATGAATGACAAGAAAAGACCTCTGGATATTTCCCTGTGTATATCAAGAGATAAAAGAGTTTAACCCAAATTAAGGAACAGTGCTCCTGCTATTTCATTTTTCAGCATCTAAGTAATCAGTGAAACTCATTGCTGCAGTAAAATACTGACATAAATTAATTGCAAACAGGATTAGTCACACATGGCTAAGACAAACATACTGATTAAAAACTGGATGGGACTTTACACAACTTGGGCTACCAGTTTTGATGTGTGAGAAGAAAATGCTAGCAACTGCAAAGTCCACAAAAAAAGCCTTGCACGGGTAATTTTTTATTAGGGGAGAAAAAGCTACATATGGTCTTTTGTCATTGTCTCCAAAAGGTACAAAATATCACACAAGAGGGCTAATTTTGCTATGACAGTTTCTACGTTACATTTGCCTGCAAGCCATTTTTTCTAATTGAGAATAGTGACAATGCATAATAAGTAAACAAAAAATGAAATTGAAAAGCAAGATTGAGTTGTAGCTAGTGTGTCTAAAATAAATGAAGCTCAAATCCTGCTGTTATGTTTCTGACAATTTTAATAATAATAGATCATCTTGTTTTAGTTGCACACTGAGAGTGGGCTACAAGGTATGTCATCCACAAGAATGACTAATATGTTATAACTTAGGAAGCAGAATTATCTGAATTCTACATGCTAGCTATAGGGCAGCACAAATTACCCTGACAGCGCTGTGTGTTCTTTCTATACCTTGCTTACTGGCCAGGATTGCTCAGTCCCAACATATTAATAAGTAAGCACAAGTATTTCAACAATCAGCATTTTAGAATTTGCATGCAAACTCTCACGCTGTGTAATTATACACAGTGCTGGCACTCAAATTAATTAAAGCTGATTTCTCTGTGACTGCAAACTGGTCATATCCCCAGACTTGCTCTAGTATGAAGTCATCACCCTATATTCAACATGACACTTTATGTCCCCAGCATTCTTAGCAATGCTAATATGCAACAACTGTAAATTAGGCAATATTTTAGAGAGCAGCTGACAACCGCTGGTTAGTTGTGGAGTTCCTTCCCCAACCCCCCAACACTTTCCACATAAAAGTAAGAAACCAGTTATTTCCATTGTGCTTGCTTTGTAATTATCTCAGCTAACAATGTAAACAAATTACATACATTGTTTCAACAGATTCTCACCCATGCTTGATTAAGGGTTACAGAAAACTTATAAAACACAAAACCCAACAACAATATCAACAGTGTTTATTTGAGGCTAACAATTAGTCTCTGACAATTTCAATGTTAATTTAGAAACTCCTTCTCTTTCTATTTTTCCCTGAAATATTTTGGTTTGGTTTTTTAGAATTATTTTTTAAAGGCGTGCTCTTGCAGATCAAGAACAGGGAATTGGAGTGGAAGAGCTGAGAGATCTGAGTCAGATTGAAGGAATCTGCACCAAATAGAGTGGAACTGTAGCAGAGACAGTTCTGTGTAGCACATATCCATAAATGCTGAATTCTGGGGCAGTGCTGAGTTACAGACTCCTTCACAATAAAGCTGGATTTTTTTGTTTTATAATTTGGCTGAAAGAAGTCTTTTCTTAATATAGTTTTCTCTTAATATAGTTTTCTTAATATAGTTTTTCAGCAGAGATCTCCTCTGAGAAATTAAAATATTACAGTGATCATTCATTTCACAAATATGTCTGCAACAAAACCATTCTCTTATAACCATCAGAAACAGAAAACAACATCATCAAGACCACTGGTATTTTGCATTTACAAATTTTCAGACAGAATGCCTTTGACTACAGCACTACAGTACTCCTGGAGACTTTTTAGCTTTATTTCCTCTCACCCATAGACCGGTCTTGGTGCAGAGCCACTCCTTGAGAGCTTCTCCTATTTGTACCAATAGATTTAGCATAGCAAGAGACACCACAGTTTGAAAACTAGGAAGCACACTCCCAAGTAAGGTCAGATCTTTTTTTTTTTTTTTCCACAGAACATGGCCCTGGGAAATGGCAGAGTAATTTCCTTCAAAATATGACAAAATGAAATGCACAAGTGGTTATCCTGACAAAGTAGCTGATGTTGTCTAAAAAAGAGGATAATGAAAGAGGATAGTTGTCTAATGAAAGAGGGTATTTCCCCCATTAACTAATGATACCTTGATCACCTTGTTCTTTGTCACATTGCATTTACAACTGACTCTTGTTCTCTTCAGCACTTAAAGGAAGCATAGGGTCTTTTAAAATTACTTTTAATGTGTGACGCTGGGAAAAAGTCTATGATACAATACCATTATATTTGTAAAGCAGAAGCTATAACTTCCCCAAACAGCTCTTGTTTGCCAAATGCAGTAAACTGTGGCAGTAATGACAAAAGGCTTGGTTTGATAACATGCCAGTGCATCACTTGAAAAGAGTTACCCTGATTTACAGAGGAAAAAAATCATTTCAGAAGGAGCACTTCTGTATGCTAACAATGTTAAGCAGCACAGTAACTTGTCTTCCCTCAGTTTACACAGGAAGTGTTGAAATACCTTGAAGAGAGCAAACCCTACTTTCTTAGCTTGAGTTGAAACACTACAGTGCCTGTTATACTCATCCCTGCAGTGTCCGTTTCCATCACTTATGAAAAAGTATAAATCAGAACAAGACATGACAGTTCAAATTGATTCAACATAGTAAAAAAAAAAAAGAAACTGTTAGAAAGACTTATTTTGAGTTAACAGAAATTGAAGACATCAGAAATATAGAGCAATAAAGATAGACTTGGCAAATATTTGCAGCATCAATGCAGCTTAAGCAATAGAGTATTTAGAATGCCTTTGATAATGTTTTAAAACTTTGAAACAACCACATATTTTGTGAGTCCTCATTAATTCAAGAAACATTGAAATTAGGCAGAGGCAAAAACTATTCCAGGTTGTACCTTTGTAAATATTGTCTTCTTTTCAAATGCTACAGTATATTCACACACTTCTGTTCCCTACTTTGACATGCCAGGCCCAAATACTTGTCTTTACTGACAGTCTGAATACCACCCTGACCAGCGTTGATGCAGTTCAGATAAAACGTGAAACTAACATTATTCTGTGGAGTTTCTATTTTATATAGTATGGTAATAACATTCTTCAAGCCATGACTACAGTGCTAATCTGTACAGGTTTAGGTACCAACATTGCCAGTACTCCAGTTGAGAAAGAAAACCTTTTTACATATGTAAATGAAGTTTTCTACCAGAGAAGGCATAAATCAATACAAAAAAGATGGTAGACCACAGGGAATTACTTTACAGCCTTCCTTCTTCAGCACTGGGGATATAATTCTTAATGGTTTTGAAAGCTCAGTTTTATGGTAGTGGGTACAAATGCTATAATTATATTAATTATTTCAGAAGAAGACGTTCAGCATTAGTGACAAATTTGCCCTACAATTGGGACAGTGCAGTTTCAGTGGCAGAGTATGAACCAGATTTTGACAACAAAATCCTTCCTAGGGTATTATTACCCTATGCCAGTGAACTGGCATATTACCCAAATGCCAGTGAACTCACTTCCTCAGTCTGCTAATTCTTGCCAGTTCTTCCTTAACCTCCACAGACAAAATCACTTCAGGGTGGATCCTCAGATTAGCACAAACTTCACTCTTAACCAGGTGGAATTGGATGGGTTGGAATAGACAGGAATGAGGCTAGAAGCCAGTCACTGATGCCCAGAGCTCTTTGCTGACCCTTCACACAGGGCTGCACATACAGAAGAGAAAAAGACAAATGCAGCTCAACAAACCGAGGAGCTCCTCTATTCTGGTGTTCAGAAGACCTCTTGTAAGTGCTAAAATAAGGTGAGATAGAAGACAAGATGAGCTGTGGTCACCATCTCTGAGCTTCTCAGGCATGACTCTACCAAGCAATTTCACTCATGAATTACTTGGAGAGGAGCAGGTCTGTGCCATTAAGCTCCAGAATGTGCTGCATTTCTGAGGTGGTTTGGGATTTTGGATTAAAATTATATATATTGGATTAAAATTATATATATTGGATTAAAAGTATAATGTTGTTATCACTGTTATGAGGAAATAAATAGATGATTACTGAAGTGATTAAGTAAAGTATTGCCTTTCTCAGGAATTATTTAGATATGCCACGTCTGTCTGGAACAACAGAAAAGACAAGAACTATGCATAGATACCTTTAAAGAGCCTATCTAATTGTTAGTGCAGGAACAGCATAAACATTGAGAAATTACAAAAAAAATTTGCAGACAAATTTCCATTTCTTCTTGTTCATTGAAAGAGAAGTTTGGAAGGCAAGTTCTGTATAGTTGAGGGTAATAAGTGTATGAACTCCCTAAAAGGATGCTTGGAACAGAAGAAACAATAGTTTTTTGTTGGATCCAGCTCCTTTCCACTCAATTATTTTTAGAAGAACTACTAGAAATCAAGAGTCAGGGAACTGCAGGTTTTCTAATCCAGTAGCTATTATTTCCTTACAGGTGATATGTGACAACTGTTTTTTCCTCTGGTAGACCTGAAAAACCTTACATTGGACTAATTTGCCAAAGAATAAGTTTAAATGAGATGCATGCAGTTAACCCAAGAATATCACAGTTAATGACATCTGAAATGAACAACCAAGAACAGTCAGATACAGCATGTGTGTAACCAACAACTCCATGGTCTGCCACAGAAAAAAATGAGGCACACAGATCTGGAAAAGTCCCTTGGGTTTTTGAAGCAACAAATTGAAAACCTTAATGCATCTTGTACATTAATCCAAAATGTAAAAGTCTAGAAAAGAAGTTCAAGTAGCAAAATACCCTTGCTAGCCAAATAATATCCTGTATACCTCATGGGCACTATGGAATTATTTTGCTATGCCACATACATATTGACACATTTCATCATAACTGCTGAAAAAGACACCAGTTATTGATCATTCAGTTAATAAGGATTTTTGGTGAGCTTAAAGCATAAACTGATAAAAACAAATGAATGAGATTTATTATACTGAATTTATGTTATACCAGTTCGAATAAAAGGAGCAAGTTGCTTAGTCTCTATGTCCTGGTTAATTTCCATGTTTTGCAGCTCAAGAATCTCAAAGCTCTACAAAAACCTAACTTCAGAGTCCTAATAAGCAACTGCTGAAGCTGACAAAGAAATTTTTGAGACTGATTCTGCAGCTCGTTTTTTGTGACTGAGCAGATGTATTTCTAATTTTTACTTCCTATCATTTACCAGCTCCTTCTCCACTATACTTAGAATTGAATACTCGTTTTCTGAACATTTTCCATTCTGTTGAGTTTGTTCCACATTTGAAAATCAGTAGGTCAAATGTGCTCCAGACTATTTTGTTAGACTTGTTGAAATCAAATTGAAACTGTATGATTAATGATATGAATCATCTGTGTTGTGTTTTTTTAAACAGGAAAGTAAACAAGTACTTGTCTGAAGCTCCACCTGCTTTGCTGCTGTTATGGTGCTGTGCATATCAGAGAAAACAATTCCCCCTTCTCAAGACTGAACTAAAATTAGGCTCCACCTGCAAGATGTTAGTGAAATCTTACACAGCTGCATTCCAGAGACAAGTTCCACAGATTGCTTTTGGAAAGCACTGCACATTTCTGGCAAAATCAAAATCAAAGTTGTTAGCTTTTTTTGCCTAACTTTTCAACGATGTATTATTAATGATAAATGTAATTATTATCACACTAATCATGCTGATAAGTAATCTCAAAAATAGATCCATTTAAAATGTAATTTTACACCCACATCCCATGTATTTAACCACTTCTTTGCAAATGCAGGCAGTAATCATAATAATACTTAGCACTTAGACAGCACTTTATTCATTTATAGACACTTCTGTGGTGCTCATCATCAGAGTAACTTTGTTTTCTTTATTTTGTCTTCAAAGTACTGCTCTGACATTAGCAAATTAATCCTCACAGCACTTCAGTGAGAAAGGAATAGGTCTGATCATGCACTATTTACTAAGCAGAACTCTGCTCTCATCCATCCTCAATAGCCTTTCACTTACTAGCAGAGCAAGTAGGAACATTAACACACAGATCATAAGGACTTAAGAGCTACTAAAAAATATTCCAACTTTAAAGTCACAGACAACATTGTTATTTACTTCAATACTAGAAGGGCCTAAATATATTTTCCTAACCTTTTTCACAGTAGCTTTTTCTAACAAGTAGAGTGCTAAACATTCCAGCCTATGGAATTTTTGGAACTGTGTGCACAACTGTAAACCAAACATAACTAGAACAAATCAGTATTTCATTTAGCAAATGGAAGCAAGCTATATCAACTTTATTTTTTCAGAGGTGATGGATTTTTAAGACCTTCATTTAAAAGCAGAGCTTGTGCATATTGAAGACTGAAGTGGAATTTGTGTGGGTTTTCATTTGTTGTGTTTACAGAAAGACAATTGCTTATATGAGACTTTTAGTGACAATTTAAATGTAAAGTGGATTAAACAGATGTAAGTCAGTTAATTTGCTGTACAAAAGATTTAAAAAGATACTCTTATTATCTATTCAGTAGCCTCTTTGCAGATAAAATTTAATAAAGGAGAAAATATATTCTCAAAATAAGGCTCTTATTGTTGCAACACAATATAATTGGTACCTGTAACTCAGGACAGCCCCACAATGGATAGTTAACATCACAATTTATTTTGCATGCTAAGATGTTATAGTGTGAAAATGACAGAATTGAAATAGGCTCTCAAAATAGGCAGTGTCTGAGTAAACATTTTGTTTACTGTGCTTCCCAATTGTTACTGTCAAAAAAGAAATATAAAAGGAGGTTTAACTTTGAGCTCCTAGATAGTGAACTCCTCTCCCTTTCCACACTGCAGGCCATTAAAGACCTGACGGCCCCCTGAGACCGAGTAATTCTAGTGCACAATATAACAAAAGAGTCAGAACACTGGTGATGTGGGAGTGGACTGGGGCACTTATCTAAGTTTCATTCATTGCAGTAGCCCAAGGGAACGGTGCATCAAGGCAGCTGCACTGGCTCAGTTCATCCTGTAACTTTACACTATTTTCCCTCTAAGTCACTACTAATCCCTCGGGTTTACATGTTTTTTTGGGCGGCATCAGAGAAAAGCAGTGTGAAATTGCCTGAAAGCCTCTTTATAAATAAGACTTATGATATAGACCAGTTCTGTTGTTGAAAGACTGAAAGAAATGCCCTTGAGGATAGCAAGAACCATTTTACAAGTCTCCCACAGTGATTTTTTTTGTCTCTGTCTAATGACTGATAACTTTAAAATAAAGCCCAGCAAACAACCATTCCAAGTTTTCTCTTTTAACTTAAGTCTATCTTGTTTGCTTTTGTTCTGCTAATAACAATATAGCCAACACAAAATATCCTCGGCCTCGATATGTTGACTATCTTGTTACTAACAAATTGCCTCTTTTTAAAGATTAGTCTTACTCCCTGGAAAGTTTCAATGCCCTGGGACAAGCCCCCACCTGGGAGTGTGGGTGTAGCAGTGCTCAGGGCAAGAGGAGGTGAATGCCTTGATCCCAAGTCTACCTTTAACCCAGGCACTTCACATGCGTGGATGTGTAAGGTCTTGTGGCACTGCCTAACAGTCTGTGCATCAGACTGGGAGACAGTGAGAGTCACTAATCCAAGGAGAAGTTTCAGACTGACCCTGCATATTGTTTAAACCCAACCTCAATTGATCCTGTGAGTCTGAAAAGCTATTTCATATGGAGGAATGTCTAGGGCTGGCAGAATGTGGTAGTTCAGGAACAAATGACAGTTAAATCATGTAAGCAACTACTAAAAAGTGCTGGCAAAGAGACGTTCTGCCCAATTCAGAATTTAGATGACTTGTAAACTAAATATTATTAATATGAAAAAAATATATAATCTGTAGTAAGAATTGTTTTTTCAAAAATATTAAAACCTGGAAATATTCAGATTTTCACTAAGACTCAAAGTGTTTCAAATTGATGCACAAAATGCATCATCTCCTGAGCTCATGCCTGGCTCTTTTATCTAAAATCAGCCTCTAAAGTCAACAGTCTCAAAGAAGCCTTCTTACACAATACCATCGTGTTGGTTATTCCAGCAGCTCTGGTGCCTTATTGCTGATAATGATGATTCTCAAAGGAGTACTACATGAGGTACATCCATAATGCCCACCACACATGCCAAATACTTGTTGCTTACCTATGTGGGGCTGTGTTCAGAAATTTTGCTTTTTCAAGCTTCAATTTTTGGAAAAGTCTATATAGTAAAACAGATGATTATACCACAGCCTTCAGTACTTTAGAACTGAACATTTGGAGACAATCATTAGATGATGTAGTATTCTCTGCTTACAAAATAATTAGTGATACAATCTATATTTCTGAATTCACAGTTTCTATTTCTTTAGTATTTATTTTATTTTGGGGAGGGAAAAAAGATGTTGCAAAGATATCTTCTGTCAATCTACTTCAAGTACAGAACTTTTTTCTTCTTGTTAACATTGGTTATGGCATTTGAAACACAGAAAAAACTGTAAGTTGCCTTAATAGCTTTCCACTAAGTGAAGAGTAAAACATTCATCTTTGAATGACAACTTTTTTTCTTCAGTTCTAGTTTAAGATCTTGACAAATATATTTTCCTTTTAAATACAGCAAATGAGTTATTAGCTTCAAGACACTTTCATTTGTTTAGTGGAAAACAATATGTATCAGTAACCATACTTATATCTATACCTATCTATTTAGTACCAGAAGCCTTGATTGGAAATTAAGTAATACCTAGGACAGATTTATCCTTTAGACAGAAATATGGATGGAACAGGAACAAAACTATGTCTACGTTTATGGTTCATTGACCAATTTGCTATTGATTCCTTCATTAACAGCATCAACTCTCTTATATTGAAAACTACAAAGCTCTTCAGCAGACAAGTTGAAAAGCCTCTGCTTTTTGATAACTTTCTTGTTAAAGTCAATGACAAAGATCCTACCTAATGGGGACAGTTCAAGGCCCTGAAAAGCAGAAGGAGAAACATAATGAATAAGTGAAAAAATTGAGAGTTTCATCCCAAATAAATGACTTGAGAGTACTTGCTTTGGAATTACTCTCTTTTGTCTCACAAATTTCAATCTATATGACCTAATATGAAACAGAAAACTAATTAGCGGGAGTGGATATAAGTGGAAGGCAGAATGACAAAAATCTGTATTTTCCATGGAGTCTATAGATCCTCTGATCACAACTAGGATGTATGCTTATTTAATGGACAGACATATCTCCAAAAGCTACATTGTTTTCTGTATGTAAGGAAGTGCTTGAAAAGCACTCATCATGTGCACTAAATGTTTGGACAATTCAGGCAACAGAACATTTTTCCATGGTTGCCTGTTTACCAGTACTTTTCATCCTTGCTACATGAAAAATACTTGCTGTCTTATGTAAGATGTTTTTGGGGAAGGTGTTCAGCTTGCTTGGACTTAAATACCTGTGAGTTTGGCTGAAGAATTATGTGAAACTAAGATAATATGAAACATCATATCTAGTTTTATAGGATTTAGCAGTTAAATAATGTGATGGTACATGACTGAGCTTTCCTCCTACTTCTGGTATAATCAGTCATTACAAAGTGACCATTACTGTTTACTTTCATTGTCTCTTTTGTGCCAAAAAAATTTCTGAAAGACAAGCTACTTCATGCCATATACCTGTCCTGAAAACAGTGGAGGAAGAGAACAATGGCATGGCCTCCAGTGCTTTGTTTATCACAACATTTTTCCTAGCAGCAGTATGTTTCTATATGGCAGAAGTTGCTTTTGACATGCAGATCGAGCAAGATGGTCAATACAGAGTCTTCCCTTTCGGGGCATTCCTGTCATTCCACAGTGGGAAGCCTCTCCTTTCAGTGTCTCTAGCCCTTGGTTTTCTTTTGTAACTCAGTGTTTTACCATTGCCCCTTTGGCACAAATTCCTTAGAAGAGAAATTTTCTGAATTTGATCTTTCAAGCAGTCTCTTCCTTTCCCTTCCAAAAAATTCTGTGGTCAAATCTTTACTCTGACTTTTTCCTCCTGACAAGTAGTTCTCAGATGCTCTACTAATCTGCAATTTGGTGTAAGATTTTTTTTTAGCTGAGAGTGAATGAGGAGAATAGTAAATCTGGATTGTACTGCCTCAACAATATGCCATGGCCTTTTCTCAGGGGAGAAGAATAGGGAGGGAAACTTCGGGCCTATTCATTAGTCTGACTGATATTTTTTTCTTAGTTGACAGCTAGCACTGAGAGTACTTCAAAGGTATTAGATAAAGAAGAAGGAACAGAGGGCCAGCACATCCATTAAATCCATTTATTTAATAAACCATAAAAAGCTTCAGAGCATGAGTGAGATGTCTACAAGTGCACAGAGCCAGCTTTCTCTCCAACCTTTTACTACCACTGCTAGGGATCAGCAAGAACTTGAAAATATAAGCTTTTTGAGGATGGCCACACTTTAAACTGAATAAACAACACTGCTTATTTATAGCCATCAGTAGAGCAAGACAAGAAGTCCTAGGTTTTAATCTAAAACAGATAGATTTTCTGAGCCAGCAAAGAGTAGACTTCTGGGGAGCAGAACACAAATTTGACATCAGTATCTAACACGTATGTAACTTCCTCAGTAGCAACAGTTATAAGCAGGTTTGGCACAGAGCTAGAAAAAAACTACACTAACTTGGCTTTAGACTTATTTCTTGAGATAGTCAGCTCTGGTATTTACATCAGCATTCATATTCCCTTCATTCCCTTGGTAATTGCAAATTCCTTGAGGCTAAAGGGATATTGGAAGCATATGCAAACCTACTTGAAGATCTAGGTCAATAACCCTTTGATGAATTGATGGGAACCAAACTGATGCCCAGTCCAGACTTTCTAACTTTCTAGAGAACCTTCAGGTGATGAATTTGTGGCATGAAGATATTTACTTTAGAGAAGTTATCAAAATCGAAAAATTAGTATCTTGTCTAGTGTGCCACTGTGCCAAATGATATTACAGGTTACTTCAGGGTCAAGAATAGCTCTAGTTTTCTTTTCAAGTTCACCTTGAATATTTACTACTGAGTACATAGTAAATCCAAGACTTGGTTGCACAGGTTTCATGTAATCAGAGAACCTCTCATTTACCAGCTGTTACCAACTGTTTTGCCACAGGTGAAGGTCAATAGGGGCATTCACTCCACAGAAGTATAAGCATGGTTTCAATACTGAACTGATGTTGACCAGTAACTGGAAAGAAGGGATCCTTCAGAGCTGCTATTCCAGTTGTAATTTATTTATTTGTAAGTTATCTTTTCTGTATTTCCTTTTGAGACTTTCATCTTGGTGTGCCAGTTGATTACACTTCACACGGCAACTTTTTTAGTTTGTTCTAATATGACTGTTTGAAAATTCCTTGCTTGTGTTTGCAATATTCTCCAGGTGTGTGCTGACACTTTTCTGAGAGGTCTTTCATTGTAATATATCAGCTGGATTTGAACTTATCACTCTTAGACAAAGTGGTAACAGGATAGCTCAAATTATGATGCACAATCTATACCTCACACATGACTCAGGAGTTCTGTTTGGCTTTTTAGAGGGGAACAAATCCACGGCTTTATTTTTGCAAGGTTCTCTGCACTCTCCAGAGTGCTGGTAGCAGCTGTTAACTGCCAAATGCTATTTCCAGGGTTGTACATCCATTAATTATTGTGCAGGTGCATGAGGAAAAAATGGTTTTCTAGTATGATAAGGTGTGTTTGCTTCAAGGAGCTGAAGTTACAAAAAACAGCTCTACTGATGTCAAGTCTATTCAAGATGAAGGAGCAAAAAACCCAGTGATTTCCTCATGAAAAGAACAAAATTATCTGTGACAGAATTATTAAAAGTTTTAGGATTTTCATAAATAGTTCTAGTTTTTTATAAAGGATAGCACAGAAATAGAAGTACTGTACTTTTAAAATGAAACATTCTCATCTGTTCATAGTCTCAAATTTATATTTTGCAGCTGCTATTTCCCCACTCAGGTCTAAAGATGGATTTTTCTCAGGGTAACTATGAAAAACTGAATAGTTTTTGACATTTTTCAACAGAAAAACCAGTCAGAAATCCAATTGTATGGGTCACATAACATGGATTGTTTATATAAGGTAACAGAAGTCCTCTGTACAGGTTTGTATAGACAACTCATTCAGTTTACTCTGAAGTGAACATCCCATTTAATTGTCCACACAGCTGTAAAGGCTTTGGCACGTTAGCTGCTGCATGTGTTTAGGTAGGACCCAAATAATCTTGATTAGAGTGTTTTTGACATACCAACAGATCTTCTTGCCTTTCATGCATGGATTATGCAAGTACACCGTAGGCTGTTATAAAGCTTTCACTAAGTCTTTACTGGTATTTAATATTTGATATGAGAGAGAGAAATAAATGTTAGTGTCCTGTAAATTGAGTGTGTAACACTGAAAATCTTACTGGATGGGATACACAAAATTGGAGCAGAGCTGGAAAGAGGTGAGATATTAGTTAAAAGAAAACAACCCTTCTCTTGAGTACAAAATAAGCAGAAAGAACTCTCTTATGCCTGTTCCCCATTTTTGCATTAGGCAGTGGAACTGGTCTGGCTGCTCACCTAATGTCTTATAAAGAGGCTTCCCTAATCAAAACTTTCCCTGGAGAAACTCTTCTTTCTTTTTGCATATGCCACAAGAAAATTTCCTGTCACTGTTGGGCACTTTGAATCTGATACTATCTGAAGGACAAGACTCTAGTTCTAAATTAATACTCTCTAATTTATATCTAAAGTTTGCACTCAATACCATTTTCCCAGATTTCAGTTGGATTGTGTTTAATTTTCAAAGCCTAATTTGCCTGCTATAAAAAAGATGCTCATAAAATAGCTTTGTTAAGTGTCAGATCCTTGAAGCACTTCATGCCTAACATTAGTAGTTAGATGTGTGACACCAGCATTGTTCAGCCTATGTAAAACATTCAGAGCTGAAAATGATTTGGAGAGGGAAATTTCAAAGGTGACAGCTGTTCATATCTCATCAAAAACCCCACTGCTCTTCTGTTCCATAAAATTTTTACTCCTACCTTGATTTTAATATATACTCTGGAAATCTGCTGTCTCTCACAATATCACTGAAGCACCTCATGAGAGTCTTCACAAGAACATGCTACTCCATCACGGATGCTATATTAATATGTAGAAAAGAAAGACACAGAAGACAGTTGTCAGATGCTATAAACTCTAAGTGATTTGAATGATTTCTTCTAATGTGCATTATGATAAGCATGAAATCTATGGCTTTTTCCCTTTATTTCAATTTTTAAAAAACATTAATTATTAAGTGGATTTCATTTTTCAGTCTTACTACCATGATGTTAAGAAACTCCACAAACCAGGAAATAGTCTGGAGCCCCCTAATTGTCCATGGGCATGGAAACTCCTTTCAGATCTACCTGCAAGTGCAACGTGTGATGGCTGTGAAGTGGAATGTCTCAGTCCAGACTACAGTATTATTTCCATTGAGTCAAACTAATTTCTCTATCATCTTTGTATTGCCATATAGCTGTGCCACTTACACAGATGTTAGAAAATTAAGAATTAAAAATAGGATTGAAAAGGACCTCTACAACTTATCCAGTTCAACCTTATATCCAAGGTGGGATCTGCTATGCTTTCTGTAATTTTCAATAGACATTTGTCTGTTATTTATTATGTTATGTCCTTTATTAATCTCAAAAATTTCTGTAATGGAGATTCCACTGGCATTATAATGAAGCACTTCCTCAGCTCTCACTGATGATTTTTCCCTGTACATAACCTGATAATATATAGAATCTGATAATAAATATATAGAACTAATTTTCATACGCTGGGAAGCTACTTCTCAAACAGAACAGAGCAAAACTAATACATCTTCAAATACACTTATCCTATCCTACAATTTCTTCTCACAGGTAAAGTGCTTAGCAGATAAGTTACTTAACTATAATAATGCATCCATTTTGACACCTGTAATTAGCATGTTTGAGCAACAAATTTACAAACACGTAATGAATAGACTAAACTGGGAATACCATTATCGAAACCCTTAAAAGTTCTAGTCTATGTGAGAATATCCTAAAGAAAAAAGAGAAAGATTAAGAAAACCTTTTTTTCAAGCAAAGCTAAGAGCAGACAAGCAAAGCACTGAGGGAGTTATTGCCCTTCTCTTGATGCATGAGTCAAAGTGAAGAGTTTGGCTGAAACTGAGAAGCAGAGGGACTTAAGTTATAAAGGTGACAAACAGTTATTTTGCTGAATTGAAGGAGACAAAACAGACTTCCATTAAAAAAAAATAAAAAATAAAAAGAAGCCTAAAGAAGTCTCTGATGGCTGGAAGCTGGCAAACAAGATTCAAAAACTTATTTTCTGTTCTCTTCAAGACTCCAAAGCTCTTTTAAGGCAGTCTACATTTCCTGAAGAAATAAATACATCTGATAAAAGAAAACAAAGAGAGAGTAAGAGCTATGGAAAACTTAGATAAAACTCAGAAGGTCTCAGAATCAAGTTTTGATTCTCTGTTGATTTAAACCCTTATGCTCCCTTGATGTCATCGTGTATAAACTGGAGGTAGCTCTGAGGATCAAATCCTGATACTGTTGAAATCAATGGCAATGCAGATCTTAGGGGAATTATTCTTTACTTATTAAATACTGAAACATATTTCCATTGATTCTGAAATTTCTGATGAAGATAACCAGGTAAAGTATTAAGAATGACCACAAAAATGGACCCTGCAAGATACTAGAAAATACAACATAAGTACAGAATGAACACTTTAACCAGTCATGATATAAATGGCTGTAAATGGAATAAATAAATAAAAAAACAAAACAAAACAACCCCACAAAACCAAAAAAGTGAGTCAATCACTTGCATGTCATTTTTTTTTTTTTTTTAAATTAATAATTACCTCTGCAAGTTTTGGAGTTAGAGCTTTTCTATATTAATTTTGTGTTCCTAATAGCAAAATTGAGACTAAATTATTTTACACGTAAAATAATAATTGGAGAGTTTTAGCATCAGAAATATCTCATGTATTAAATTAGACTTATCAGGAAGGTGATCAACCCCAAATTTATTTAGTCATTAATTTTTTTTTCTTTTAAACCAGATATTTCCTTGACATTCACCTACTGTGTTTCACTGATTAGTCGAATAACTTTTCACTTGCACAGCTCGATGGTCTGAATTTACTAAAATACCCACAACATTTATTTTTACTCAGGTTTTACTCAGACAGTACTTCCATGAAGGAGTCAGTGGCATCTGATAACAACTAACAAGAAATAAGGAAGCTACAGGGTAAAAAGTGCTCTGCACAGTGTACTGTTTGCTGCTGAAAAGAGAACTGTTGATGGACAAGAGGCAGTCTCTGGAAAGTTGTTTGGCCAATAGCAGCTGTTAGGCAGTAGTATAAAACAGCCTTTATATAAAATGTGCATTTTATGGTTCCTAGTACAGAAGATCAAAAATTAAATATATACAGGAACATAATTAAAGGATTAATGGCAAAAGCTGCTACATAAAGGGAGAGGTTTCCAGGAAAAAAAAGTATGTTATAAGCACTTTTTAATGACTAGGCTTTAAAAACAGTCTTGAAATAGAAAAACAACAGTTTTCTTGTGCTGGAAAGGTCACACTGAACAATTCCACACCTTAAGAACTAGGAAGAGGTTTTGCCTCTTTAACTTGCCAAGATGTGATTCTCAGCCTTGTGGGTAGAACCATGAATCAGAGTTCCTTGGTTTCAACAGGTAATCAAAGGAAAAGTTTCACTTATTTAAAGTAGTTCATAAATACAGTGCAACTGAGCAGCACATTTTGTGAATTTAACATCCATACTTCCACTGATATTCTATATGTCAGCTCAGGTGGATATTTCAAGGCTCTAGTATAAGGAATGAAGGATTTAACCTAAATGAAATCAAGGTTTCCTTTCCTCTTTCCTTTCCCCTTTTTCCTTTCCTTTCCTTTCCTTTCCTTTCCTTTCCTTTCCTTTCCTTTCCTTTCCTTTCCTTTCCTTTCCTTTCCTTTCCTTTCCTTTCCTTTCCTTTCCTTTCCTTTCCTTTCCTTTCCTTGTTCCTTTCCTTGTTCCTTTCCTTTCCTTGTTCCTTTCCTTTCCTTTCCTTTCCTTTCCTTTCCTTTCCTTTCCTTTCCTTTCCTTTCCTTTCCTTTCCTTTCCTTTCCTTTCCTTTCCTTTCCTTTCCTTTCCTTTCCTTTCCTTTCCTTTCCTTTCCTTTCCTTTCCTTTCCTTTCCTTTCCTTTCCTTCCCTTCCCTTCCCTTCCCTTCCCTGTCTTTGTCTCTTTCTTCTCATGCTCTAGGAGCACTATCTAGTCTTGAAGAGTATCTCTCACCAAAGACAGATATGCAATTGAAACCTCCAATCTCTTGGATTAATTTTTAATTTGCCATTAGGAAAATAGATGATAAGAGGGAAAAATAGTTTACTACACCTTTTGTGGGTACTTTGAGGGGGTTAAGCAGAGTATGAAGTAGACAGCCTTTGGGATTCAGAATGGCTGAGCCATCAGGGAGCTTCCAAACATTCTCTTTGGTAACAGATAGTAAGCTCTTCAGCTCAAACTGTGTTGTCATATGTTTTATTCATAGGCCATCATAAGGGCCGCCAAACAGATTATCATGTTTACATCAGGCCTCCTCAGAGAGATAAATTCTTTAATAGTTGAACTGGCAGGGTCAGTCAGTACAGAGATGCCTGCTGGGCAACCAAATAATAAAAAAGAAAAAGGGAAAGAAAGAAAGAAAGAAAGAAATTAAATCAAACATTGAACTACTTAACAATGTCCTTCAGCAGTTACCAATCAATATATTTTATCTCATGCTGAAAAGGTTATATTAAGGTTTCATCATTTTAGTGGTACCATCCTTTTTCTGTGAAGTGAGTAATTGCAGAGGTGCACAGGAAAAGTGGAATCTAGAAAAGTATAACTTCATAGGAGCTGACAAAGCTTTACAAATACTTATTTGTGATATTGCATTTCTTTAGAGATTTGGGTTCCTAGTGTAACCAAAGTGCCACATGGAGTTTTCCTATTGTTTGTTGCTGGAAACAAATGCATTTTAGCTGCCACAGTGGCACAGACCACTGCAATTTGGGCTGGAGATTCTAATTTTTAAAGGTGGATGTAAGATTAGACAGGCCCAGAGGCCACTACTTCTGTGCAGCTGCTTACATATGCATTGTTTGTATTTTTTGTAGTAAGGGGGTAATATATGTAAAACCAGCAAATGTGGGATAATTCCTGCCAATATTAGTGTATGTGGCATTTAAAGGGTGTAAACATTAGTCTAATATTTGCTGGCAATGCTCTCACTTTCCATTTTTATAGGAAATGATGCTAGTACCACTTAGATTTGAAATTGTACGCAGCTGTTCCTTTTTAATAAAACCTTCAAGGGTCTTATCAAAGTTTGTTTTTAAAAATTCTTGCTCATTCCAGCAGAGACATGTTCATAACCTTCTCTTATTCTGTCCAAGGAAATCTGCTTTTCTCTGTCCACTCTTCCCCATCCCAGCTTTTTTAATCCCTCTCCCCACAAACTTAAAGGCAGTTCTTGAAACAACCTTGCTGCGTCAACTTGCAGCCTTGACCACAACAGAACTGGTGCTTTCCATTTGCTTCCCTATCTTATTCCACCAGGTTACACTTTCTACATTTTAAATGCAATTTTTTAAAAATTTTTTATTTGTCTCCTGTGTTATTTGATTCACTTTTCCAATGGTTGCACCTACCCCTCCTTTTGTGGGCTTCTTATATTTTAATTTGTTTTTAACTTATTTCCCCCTACGTCCACTATTTTGTCAACTTCTCTACCAGACAACTGCTCTGTATTTATAGTTCTAAGGCTGCAAACATTTTGAGACAATCAACTGATCAGACAGAGGTGTACTGAAAACTTAGAATTAAGATAGGATGAAAAGATGTTCCAGGAGCTAAGGTTTTTACCTACTTACTATTCAGAAGCATTAGGCCCATTTCTGACCTGTGATATGCAGTTTATATAGAATACTGTGTATATATGTGTATTTATTCAGACACTTAGCCTTTCTGTACCTTTGTCTACTCTCCTAAAAAGAGCAGTACTTCCATCATACACTGCTTTAAGAAAAATCTTCCACAAAGTAAAGTGGACAAGAACTGCAATACTGTATGTACCTCAAGACTTGTACCAAGCCTTGGGATGCTAAGTTATAAAACTAAGTATAGCTGATCTGTGCATTGCACTTACTTTATTCCTTTGGAGCAGGAATCACCTCTACATTTAAGTAAAGCAACATCAGAAACAAGAAACAAAAATGAACAAAGAAAACATGGAAGTTCATAGAAATAAAGGGAAATCCAAACTAGAGACTACCAGCATTGCTGCCTTTCAGAAAAGAGATGTTTTGTCTTTGGTCAGGGGCAAGGAGGGAGGGAGACACTGGCTTGAAGATCTCTGAATATCAAGAATATGAAGCAATGGCATGCCAAGAGCTACAGCAAATGTTTGTAAATTGAAATACTGTTTTATTTTGGAGAGATTTGCTTATTAATTCACAAACAGCAGACGTACTTCACTGGGCATACAGCTTCTATTTCCCCATTATGCACAGATTCATGGCTCAGTTCCTAGCATGCTGGCAGATGAAAACTTGAAAAAAAATATTTTTTATACATTCTGTTGTGTTAAATTCAGTTGCATGGCATCTGATTAGGCTGCTGGAAGCTAGAGTGATGAATTGCAAGAAAACATGATGAGACATAACAAGCTACAACAAAGTTGGCCAGAGTGTAAGAAATATGCAGGAGGCAGTAAGTTAAAAAAATGAAAAGATATAAATCCAAATAATCATCAACAACTAAGTGGCACACTACATAGTGTCAGGGGCAAGACAAGAAAAAATTGCTGTTTCTTTATTCCTGGCTTGTTCTATGTTGGGCTTAAAACTTTGAATAAGTAATGGCTCATGAAAGCAACAAGCAATTGAACCACTGGCTTGCAACTGGTAAGACATACAGAAGCTTTAATTCCTTTGCTACATGTCAGGAGGAAGGATGTTTTATGGGTACCATGAGGCTACCACTGTGACACCAAATAGAACAGGGCTTGTTGGCCTCATAGTTAATTTGAAAAGATTGGTGACATTTTGCTGCTGTGCATATCATAGAATATATGTCTATCCAAAATAGTCAGAAAAATTTGGATAGTGTTTTTCCTCTCTGTGTTTCAGACATTACAGTATATTTAGAGTATGAACAGTACCTTGGATTTTTTTAGAGTGCAGTATGTTTAGCCTGACAGAGTATATGTAGCAAACACCTGCCTATTTGTAGAGCAAGTGGATTTAGGAATGATGGAGTAGGCTCTTATGGTGTGCTTTATTTAGTTTATTTATTTCTATTTACCAATGAAGTAAAAGACATACAAACTTCAGCTTTGTCTTCTCTCCAAAGAAAAGTGTGGAATATTCTATAGCCAAAAGAAGGCACAACTGCTATATTTTTCTGTAATTCAAAGAAACTTTAACTTCAGTATTTTGTATATAATTTCAGACACTGAAAAAATTCATATAGATTTTGGACCAGTTCTCAAGCTGTTCCTGTCACTATGTAACATCAAAACTATTCGAGGAAATACAGAAGGAGTACTATAAAAACATGAAGTAAAATGTGGGAATGGGAGAAGAACCTTGTACCTTTTGCTTTTTTTGTTTTTTGTTTTTTTTTTTGGTTTTTTTACTACAGACAGCTTCAAATCTAGTTTATAAATTCAACACATATGTTTTATTGCTCTAGAAAAAAGGGTAAGATGTCATGATAGGATTTGTGACTCTTCTTATCTTATTCTCCACACAGCTATTGGTTTTCTGTAGTTTTAATGAAAGTGTGGAATAGCACACTCTCTAATTTAAATTATGCACTCTTTGTATTATCCCACATTGATACAAAATAATACCTTACAAATGCAATCCAAGGTGGAAGGGAGGTAGAAAAAGTGACAAACGAGGATAGATTACAGCAAGTAAGAAAATGTTGGAAGCAAGGATTTTCTCCAACTCTATACACTTAACTTGTTTTCACTGTTCATTCACTGAAAGGCGTGAGGCTTAAAACTTTCTGCGCAGATATATGATGGGGTTGATTACAGGCAAATCTAACATTAAGGATAAATATTGCAGAAGTAACAGAAGAACACCAGCCTTTGGGATAACATGGTATTTTAGTGAGGCACCAACTGGAGAGAGGGGAGAAAGGGAAGGCAACAACCAGACTTCCAAATCCAAAGGGTCAGTTCAACAACTTCAGCTATTTCAGCTTTCCCTTATAGTTTCAAGACTGTGGATGTCCTGGATCAAGCGACCAGCAAAGCATTGGTAAAAATTAGTAGAAGAGAATCTATACCATTTGAAAAAAACAACTGGATATTTGAGATAGTAATCTGACATTATGTTTGGGGACAACTGCAATGCAGCATCAGTGGATATCAGAACCCTCCACAGGTGGGGACTAATAGTGGAAGGAAAGTCTTCTCTTTGAAGCACCAGCTGATAGGTAAGGCTGGCATTATTGATTCAGACCAAAAGTCACCACAGTCCAATGCCCAGAAAGCCACTGCAGATGCTTAGCAAAGAATATAACATCAGGACAGGCATTTAGTGATGTTTCTCTGTGATGATATTCTATCTTTCAGTCACCTGCAGTCAAATATATTCTGAGTCACTTCTTGGTGGATTTCATGAGTTTGTCTAATTGCTTTTTCAATCCGTGAAAATTCTATTATCTCCAACCCCCTCAGAAATAGTTAAGCTCTATTATGTACTATTATGTATTGTTTGATTTTAACTTGCTATCTGACAATATAATCTGATGCCAATTTTTCTCATATTATGAGAGACAGTGAATAATTGTTCCCTAATCACCTACTCCATGCTACTCTGATTTTATGGAGTTTTATCATATCCCTCATCAGTCATCTGTCCCAGACTGAAAAGTATCTAGTTATTCCTTGTACAGCAATTGTTCCCCACTTCTGATCATCCTACTTGCCTTTCTGTGTAACTGTTCAGGTTCTGATACCAATTTTAAAACAAAAACAAAACAAACAAACAAACAAACAAAAAATAGGGAGGGAGAAAGATCTAGTGGGTTTTTGGTTTGCTCCTCTTCCTATCTTAATGAATTTTGCTCACTGCTGAGCCCTGACCTCTGATTTTGGTTTATTTTGTGTGGATGTGCTTAGTTGGGTTTTTGGTTTTGTTTGTTTGTTTGTTTTTTGGGGGTTTTGTTTGTTTGTTTTGGTGGGGGTTTTCTGTGGGGTTTTTTTGTTTGGTTGGTTGGTCAGTTTGGGTTTTGTTTTATTTAATTTTTTTTTTTTTTTTTTTTTTTTTCCAGGGAGCTATCTTTCCAAGATCTCTTTCCTGAGCAACAATCACTCAGCCATTCTGCATGTTGAGTTAGGATTGTTTCTTCAGTGTGCCCTCGATTTGGGACACAGGAACAAGACTTCCAGTATTCAAGATCCATATGGATCTTTCATGATTTGTGGGATTTGTGGTTTTCCATTTACTGCTTAGAAAGAATGGAGGAAAGCAAAACAAACAGAAAAAATCTCTGTGAAACTTAAGGAGCTTTTGTGGGTTTCCTATGACTCTAATACTATATTTAATATCAAAGAAATTAAGTAGCTGTCGGTCCCAAGATGGGAAAATCAATTATTTTCTGACATTTCATTTGTGCTTTTGAGATGCAACATAACAGTAACAGACCATAAAAATTCTGACTTTCCTATTGGTTGATTTCAGAGCTTTGATTACCTTTCATTTGAAATAGTTCCAATTTTTTATTTGACATTTTTACCCAGGTTTTCAAACATTTGACTGTTTTAAATGAGAAAAGAGGGTAAGATGTCATTTCCTATCTGCAGATTCCAAGTTTTTGAACAGCATTTCCTTGGAGCCTACATCTACGTTTCACTAGTAATTCATGATGTAATGAATTTGAAGAGACAGCAAAGTCATAATACAAGTATTGAAGTGGTGTGTCCACCATCTCATCCAGTATCAAAATCAGACTGCTTGAAAGAAAATTAATTTTTTTGACTTCTCCATGAAAAAGTCAGAATAGTCTTGTGCTAGGGAAAAAAACCAACACACAGAAGCAATGCTATGCGACTAAAAGCACAATTAAGCCCTTTTCAGTGAAAATGGATCATATTGCTAAGTGTTTCAGATGTCACATCTTTATCAAACTGTGCACTCTACATTATTTTCTTTGTCTATTACAATTTTTTCTGTGTCTGTCTTTAGAAATACCACTACATGCTGTAATATCCCACAGCCACATGTTAGTGGCTGTAACTCAGCAATGAAGTCATGTTCTGTGGGCTGGAGCTGAAACAAGATCTAATCTTATTCCCACTGATAGCAGTACAAATATATACAATAGAAAATGGACTGTTAAAATTAGTGTCTCTCTAGGTATAAATTACATTTTTTTTTTCATTACTAAACTTATTTAATCATGAATAAAGCCATATACTGCAAATATTTATAACCAAATAGTGCTGGCAGCAGTCTGTCAAACTGATATGAGTGGGACCACTGCCATCAGTAAGGGCTGCATGAGGAAACAGTGCTGGATCAAGCAAGGCTCCATTACAGTCACAGGGATTTAGACAACAGGGAGCTGATCTGGACAGAAGGCTGCACTTTCTCCACTTACCTCTGACATGCTTCACTCTCAGATGCTCAGCCACTCATTTTGCTTCTCTTGACTCAATGTGCACTTGCAGCCCAGAAATCCAATAGTATCCCAGGCTGCTTCAGAAGAAGCATGGCCAGCAGCTCAAGGGAATTGATTCTCCCCCTCTACTCTGTTCTTATGAGACCCCACCTGGAGTACCATGTCCAGTTCTGGGGTCCCCAATAAAAGAAGAACATGGAGCTCTTGGAGTGAGTCTAGAGAAGGGCCACAAAGATGATCAGAGGGCTGGAACACCTCTCTGATGAAGACAGGCTAAAGAAGTTGGGGTTCTTCAGCATGGAGAAAAGGAGGCCCTGTAGTGGTTTTCCAGTACCTGAAGAAAGCTGGGGAGGGACTTTTTATAAGGATATGGAGTGATAGGACTAGGGTTAATGGCTTGAAACTGGAAGAGGGGAGATATAGGTTAGACATTAGGAAGAAATACTTCCAGGGAGGGGGCAGCCACAACTTCCCTCAGCAAACTGTTCCAGCTGCTCACAGCCCTCAACGTAAAGACTGTCTCCCTAATGTCTCACCTAAATCTCTCCTCTTCAAGTTGGAAACCATTTCCCCCTGTCCTCTCACTACACACCTTGTTTAGGGTCTGTGGCAATGAATGGAATGCAAATGTTGCTTTGAGAAGTGAGGTACATATTTATTTTGATAAGTAATAATAGATGACTGCTATGAATAACATTTTAAAGATATGCTAGAGTTAGGGTTATAAATATACGTTTAATGAAAATGTGCTTGGTAAAGTCTCTCAGACAAATATACTTTTGTTTTGTCCATACAGCACTGAGCACAACAGAGCCCTAGTCCTTCTTTAAGTTCTCCAGTGTAATACAAGCAATAAATAACAATATATGCTCATGGGAGGATGTAGTAGTTAGGACATCTTGTTTATTACCTTACAGTATACATAATTCAAGCTTTATTTTTGTTTCTTTTTTTTTTTTTTTTTTTTCAGTAGACTACTTTTCCATCTTCTTCAGTCAGAAGTCAATAAACTACACTTTTGTCCAGCGTCTAACTTGTCAAGGTCTCTAAGAGAAAATATGTTTTAAAGGAGTAGGAGTTAATGGTCACTCCTGCACCATAAATTGTCTTGGCAGACACACTAGTAGCTTGGAGAAGTAAGGATGGCTTTCTCCTTGAAAGCTCTAATGAGACTGGGGAATAATATACAATCTGTGACTCAGGTACACTGAACTGCAAATTCGGGAGCTTTTAAACAGGTTGTAATGCTTAATAATAGTGGAAATACATTCCATCTGCTTCTTTTCTGAACTCAGCAAGATAAATACTTGTTATATTTGTGGAACTTAACTGCCTTTGATTTCTACTGCTCTCAAAATGCTTAAATGATTATTTTATATATGTGAAAGTAAATGCCCTCAAGTATTGTCTTGAACTTAACCACAACGGATAAAAAAGGAAAGTCACCAAAATCTTCTGGAAAGTTCTCAACAGTTTTTGAATAACAGTGTTTAAGCTCTGTTACTACAAATCTTCTGTAATTCGTGTCATTATTATTAAGCATTGTAATTCTCCCAAGACAATTACAGCCAATAGAGGTATATTAGTGTAATGTTCTGTGATGTGTTTTCAGACTTTGCAGGCAAGTGCTGATAAAAGAAGGAAACTTGCAAGGAAGGAAAGAATGAAATTTTAATACATGATTGAAGCACTCTGGCACAATCTTTTTGAAGGAGTAAGACAACTTATTACTGGACTTTTTCTCAATAATAAAATGGGTCTCACATCTAAAGACTAAAACTTGGCAGATTTGTAGTTTTACTCCTGTTACTATATTATTTGAAGTCTGCAGAAAACTGAAAGCCTAACAGGAATCAGAGTGCTAGAAATAAAGTGATTTGTGTAACCCCAGAATAAACAAGGTCAGTTCAGTCTATAACCTCTATTCAGACTACAACCAGATACCTGCTCACAGTTAGCACAACTAATTAGTACTTTTACTCTATAAGCACAGTTTTGCATACAATGGTTTTGTTTTAAAAGTGTGAGAATATCCAAGTAACTAATGTTTAGAGAGGCCCAGGCTCCACTGGACTTTATAACAGTTTCAGTAGTTAATGACTGTCTATGTTCTTAGTGTAACTCTCAACAACATTTCTCTTTCTTCAATATTCAATATATATTCAACTACTAAGAGTTTGTTATGTATTAAATACTATTGCTTTTTATTTCTTCTATGTACTTTTAAGTAATTTCTAGTAACTAATTTGTAAGAGTTGAAAACAAAATACAGTTTATTCTTGCAGGAAATAGTTAAAAATGAAATCTTAAAAGTAAAAACATATCAAATGAAGGTATAAATAAATACAGACTAATTAAAATTTTTAAAATAAACGATAACCTAGGAATCTGAAACCATAACCTTTTGACATTGTCATCTGAAAGTGAAGTTTAACTCAAGAAAAACAAATTTTCTTTGGAAATGTCAAATGAAAACACTATGCTTTTGTAGTTGTTATTCTAAATTACATTTAACGAAAATTAGATTTCCAGTCTCAATTTTGAACAAAACATTTTTCTTCGAATAGGTGCTTCCTTTTATCTTGAAATAAAAATTCAGAGCTTCAAAATTTTGACAAGTCTCTCTTGTCCATGCAAATATTCAATGAGCTCCAGGTGTATGGTTCGTCCCTTAAAAATCAACAGCCTCATTAGCACAGAAGTTGACTATTTTATGATAGGTGTACATCTAATGTTAGACTATGTAACACCATTGGTTAGCCCAAAGTAACAGAAAACTAAAGCATTTATTGCAGTATTAGGGCCTCTGTTCTATATTTTACTGTTGACTGGGGTACAGAATTATTACAAAATGGATATCTTTCTGCCATTTATGTTTTACCCCTTGCAATAAGATGCTGTCTATTTGGCCTAGTAGCAATATCAAGAGCTATTGCTAGCTAATGCCTTCATTGGAGGCTGTTTCACTATATTTTTTAAGGAATACAATAACTCATCTTGCCTCACATTTCCTGCTTTCAAATACTTCTGTTTACTACCCCCTCATTCTGACTTTGATTTTATAAAACTTTCTCTCTCTTACTTGCCATTATTAGAAGTTTTTCCAGCTAAATTTCAGGTTCATACCTAAAAAAAGCACCTGACTGTACTAATGTCCAACTGCTGAGAGCCACATATTTTGTGGAATAAATCCTGACCCTTCAGTGACTTTTAAGACAGAGATACCACTGATGACCTCAAAGAGCTGGATGCAAACTTTGTTTATTACTCTTTTGATCATGTTCTGAAGAATCAGGTTTATTAACTGTCTTCAATCTACAGACAAGATGAGTGCATTTAGTCCCGTTTTTTCAACCATGTCAGCTTCTACATAGCATTTGCATTTGGAAAGGGGAGGCTGATCATATTTAACTGAGGGAAAATTGTTACTGATTATCATCCAGAAAAGACACAAACCCCAGCACTGGACCCTACATTGAGAACTGAGTCCAGTATCCAGTAAGCAGAATTAAAACTTCATTTGTGGACACTGAGTGCAAACCTGCCTGTTGTAGCTTCATCAAGGTAGGAAATGCATTAGCATTTACTCAGTTCAAGTTGTTATCCCCCTCCTTCTTCAGTTAAAGGCTCTCTGACAATACCTATGGCAGATGGAAGAGGGGGCAGAGCCAGAGCACCTGTATTCCCTCTGCTGCCCTCTCACACTTCAGCTCTGACTTTGTGAAGTCAGAATTCCTGTCACTGAAATGCCCAATCGGCCTCCATGAGCCAAGGTGACCATCACCACTGACCTGATGCAGCATTTTTTCTAAGATGGATGTGGGCACAGAGAGACTTTTCTGTAGTTGTCATGAGAGTCTTCTACATGACTTACTCAGTTAACAGTCCTTTCTCAGGGTACCAACAGAGGATAATTCACAGAGCTCTTAAATTTATACAACTTTTCTAGAAAGTCTCCAGCTGACATAATAAATTCATTCTCTCCTCTCCAGTGGGATAATCTATCAACAGGGCTCATTAGCATCTTCTAAAACAAAGCCTTTCCTAAAATCCTGTTGACATCACTGAAATTTATTGCAAGTCATATCACAGTATTTTAGAAAACAGTACTGGAAAGGTCCTCTGGAGGTTAATCTGATCCAGTGTAACTCAACAGCCTGTAGACCACTGGTGAGCTGCAGGGCTGCTGCTTGTGCCAGCTACCAGGCATCCTAAGGACCTGCCTCACAGTTGTTATCAAATGCCTCCCAGTTGTTATCAAAGGTAGAACCAGAAGCTGGCTCCTGACTGCTGCCCCTACCCAGAGGTGGGCAGAAGTAGGAGTTGGCTTCCCACTGCAGTCTGTACCTGGGGCCAGATATGGTTGGGAACCTGTATTTGTAATTACTTCAATGAAATTAAGATATTTTTTAACATCAAACTGTTAAATATTTTATTTATTACCCCTCTTCCCCAGCTGTTGAATAAGGGTTGGAGTCAAGGTAGTCCATGGACTTTTTGGAGCAGGGCTGGATGATCCTTTGACTACAAGAGATTGAGAAAAAACAGCACTTGCTCATCTCCCTGCCAAAGGCAGGATAAACTAAACCTGTGTTATTTGTGCTTCTAAATTAATGTTTCATGGCACTTTTAAAAATAATTTTTAAAGGTTTGTCTGGAAAAAATGCCTTTAAAAAGCAGAAGTGGGGAAAAATTAGAATAGAAATTCCTCCAAATTTTATGTGATAACTTACCTATAAGAGAAAATAGAAATCTACTTTGTTGGTAAGGAAAAAATACATGTTCTAAAGACAATATGCTCTAACCTTTGAATCACATTCTTTCACTGGGGTTTGAGAGGATGATCTGCAGTCTAAAGAAAAAAGGCCTCCTATGGAAAAACTCATGAAATACCATATTCTTACAAAAACATATGGGAATCTTTCAAAACTATACTAGTACCTGATTTGTTTTATCCTGTGAGATGCAAATATCACTGGTCTTTCACACCCACCATAGAAAACAGTAAATGTAACAACTCCCATGTAGTGCTATGAATCATCCCAGAGAGTACTCTGGATCTCTTTTTGTCTGTGCCTTTCTTTCTTCAGCATAGAAAATAACATTTCCTTAAGACTCTGTGTAGTAGAGTGAAGTTAACTCTTGCCTTTTCTTACTTTGTAGCTGAGCTTTGAGAAGGAGACTAGGGGGAAAAATCTGAAAGAAAATGTTCTTCTGTTAGATCCTGCTGCTGTGACAATGGTCATAGTATGCAAACAGCATCTGGAGTGTGGTCTTGGAACTTCTAAAATTATCATTATTATTATTTTTCAAAAAGATTAAGCACACCAGGGAAAGAATGTATTTCACACTTTCAGATTCTCTGCAGGTGTCTGGCTTTGGTTAGAAAGCAATGTCTTAAAACCTGTGTGTCAATAAAATAAAAGAACAAATATCTACACAGAACTATTGCTTTAAAAAAAGAGAAAAGATAATAAATCAAAATGTATTATTCCATGTCTGGAACTCTGCCTTTATCCTTGAAATGTCAGTTTACACTAAAACAACTGAAATATTATCTTGTGCTACCAAAATGCTGTTCCTGCCTATTGTCACAAGCAGAACTGTACATCAGTGAAATAAAAAATATTATTTAGTCATTCTGAAGCAAGATCTGATGATTCTTAGTTATTAGCAGAGAAGTTAGATTTGCAGATTTAGTAAGAAAGAAATTGTTTTCATTCTGAACTACAACTAAATCAAACAATCAGAAAATGTTTTATTCTTGACATACTTATGTCTAGATACAATCAAGTTATTTGCTAGGTGAACAGAGATATAGGATTTTCTGGGGATTAAAGGTACAAAAAGAAGCATTTTCCCTTTGTGTTCCAGCCTCAGACATGTGTGAAAAAAATCCTCATGGCACAAAAAAAAAAACTCTAGCAGAAAAATATAGTTACTTTCCTGCTGTTAGCTACAAAATAATAAAAAAGGGAGGATACAGGTGTTGAAGAAACATTTTAGATGGCAAAAAGGCTTTGGCAATTCTGTTCCAATAATGCTTGTGTAGCCAAAGACTTGCCCAAGTCAGAACCAAACTGGAGTGGATTGAGAGCAGTAATAAAGAATGGCTGAAGATTTGGACAGAACTACCACGTGCTAATAAGGTGACTACTTTTGGTTGCTAAAAATTTACTGGTGACAGCTTATTTTTCAGTTTTGCCATCTCAGTCCTAAAATACCAATATAAATCTGTAAATAATTAAACATACCCACTCCAAAGATATTTTCCATAATCCAGAGAAATAAATCTAGACATACGATACAGCACACATTGCAGCTGAGTTTCCCAACATACATAACATTTTAAAAGAAAAGCAGAGTAAAAGTGACATGACAGCTCTTTGAGGTCATGCCCCAGTATGTTGATCCTACTATATTTAAAGGGTAAGGTTGGGTCACTAACTAAGTAAGAGCAGTACTGAAGATTTTTTTTTTTGTTCATTTTGGTCTTGATGACCCCGGCAGGTCTCACTTATTAAAGTGTTTTCGTGTGTGTAGGCAGCTCCAGGGGGAATGTCTTAGATTATGCTCTTAGAATTGTGTCTGAAATTGGAAAACCACAGCTTAGAGAAACATCATGAGGGCATTGAAACTTCATTCTAGTCTGGTGCATTACTGGTGCAATTAATACAGTCACAAACTAAAATACCCAGCTCTGCCCTGACACAAGATAAAATGCTAGCATGTTTGTTTTCTGTAACAGGGAAGATATTGCTCTGTACAGTATTTTTGAATGGGTTCCTGTACATTAAAAAAAAATTAAAATGTGGAAGTTAAAAAGAAAGAAAATATTCCATACTATTGTGCTAGATTCCATCCAACAGAGAACAGATGTTTGTTTAGTATATTAAGATAACATCAGAGCAGATCTGAAGGTATCAGACTAACTTTTACTGTCCCTATGCATACAGGATTGAGGGTACCCAGTGAAATACTTAGGGCATTGATGTTAATTCCTATCAATTTGAAAACAAGACAAAACAGCATTCAGTATTGAAAAAGCAAAATACTTAGTAGAAACAATCTGAAACACAAATATACTGTGGGAGAAAGATAGTGTTTGGAAAGTACTAAAAAAAAAATACTTAGGGCTAGTAGTGAACATCAAATTAAATAAGGGCTTGCAATCTGATACAGCACTGGAAAAATAAACAAATGTGATTTTGTCCAGCATATGCAAAGGGATCACATTCAAAGTGAAGCAGCGGAATTGCATCAAAGGAGACAAAGCATTTGAGAATATGCTCTAGAAAATAATGGTTTAATGTAGGCATTTACAAGGTGGTTTACTGAGATAAAATTCAAAGCTATGTGAACAGGTGCAGCTTCATAAAATTTAAATAAAATTTAATAAAAAGTTACCTGTTTTTTTCTAGAACTGAATTGGAATAATTTTTTCAGTAACTGCGACTTCTCAATTCACATATATTGAGTAGACTTCTTGGAATTCATCCTGAAGTTTTCAAGACCACACTACAGAGAAGCAGGCTGTCGAATTGTTTTCAAGTTCTTCTATTCTCAGTTCCCTTCCCAATTTACAAGCTAGTTTTTTTAAGCACCCATAGGAAACTAAAAATGTTTCAGGCTCAGCTTCTAGCTAGCTCAAAGACTGAAGGCAGCTCCCAAACTTGCATAGCCTCACTGGTACACAAGGCGAGGTCGGTGTCAACCAAGACTTCAGCTTCCTGCAGGCACAGAGGGGACAGATCCAGCCCTTCTGGCTGCTGAAAAGTAGAAATGTGCAACTAGAATTCTAGCTAAAACAATTTGCTTGATCTTTAGCTCTTTAGTTCTGAAAAGTTACAGTCATATGACATTATTTATATGGAATTTCCGAAAGCTTCTTATACCATTTTCACATGACAAGCCCCTGCTTAGGCTTGTAGCTGTAAAGAAGCCCTGGAATGGTTTCAGCATTCTTTCAGTGAAGAAAACAGAGGTGGTCGTGTTGGGTGACACAACTGCTGCAGAGAGACTGAGACATGGGCTGTCAAGTTCACTGTCTTTGACCTGTCAGACAGCATGTGTAACATATGTTACTAGTCCTGATCCTTTGCCTTTTCTGAGAAGCTACAACTGTGCAAAAGCAGCGAATAATACCAGCCCTTGTGTACTTGGAAATGCTGCAAGTGTATCATTAAAGTCATGCTTTGCACTGAACTTACATCAGTGAAATTACTTCACAACACGTTGGGCAGTAGAGGAAGAGGCCAAATGTTTGCAGTCAGGGAGTATTAGATCTATGCACAGCTACACATGTCATGTTTCCTTCAGGACCCTCATGTCCAGCTAGGCAATCACAGTGCTGACCAAGAGACCAATGGTCTCATAAGTTGGGAGGGAAATGAGTAGCTGATTGCTAACCATATCAGGATGACAAGAAAAAAAAGTCTGCTATCTACTGTAATTACAAAAGAAACCAAATGAGCAATCTGCTCTGTTAGTAGAGCCAGGGTTAGCACGTGCAAGGCCAATGCTCAGTGTTCATAAGTAAACAAATAAACAAATGCACACAAACACAGAACAGATGTTTGATTCATAGGCGTTTTAAATGAGTGGGGTCACTTCTTGGATGTCTGCCACTTTCCATGTGGCAGTATATAAATCACACACAGAGTCTGTAATCTATAAAAAACTCTATATAGCCTAGACAGAGGAATCGGCTACAAATTTGTAGCCCAAGGAAATTTGGTGATGGCATGGAGCATAGGAGCACACTGAAGAAAGAACTAATTTCAAGTTCAAATAAAAGTTTTTAATTTGCAATACAACTTGGCTGCTGTCTGTACCATATGTGTCTTTCAAAGTAACACACAAACATAGTGTATACACAGGTGACCACAAAGGAATTACAGTGGGATTATTTTGAAAGAAATTGTAAAATAAGGGGATCTTTTCATCAAATATCAGTTAAATGTGGAAAAGCAATTAAACAGAAGAAGCAAAAACACCAGGAGAATTCACTATACAGGTAAAGAGTTGAATGAGTGTTTTTCAGTGCTCTGAGCCGAGGCAGAAAGGTCTTTGCTTTTACTTATAAACCTGTTTCCCAACAAACTGCTTTAGCACTTGGGAAGGCACAAAGAAGAAACAGAAAGATAGAAAGAATGATGACAAGCTATAAATCTCAATGCTTAAATTAAGTGGTAGGGCTAGAAATACAGTACAGTGCGTCACTTGTTACAGTGTGACAAATGGTGCTCCATTTGCTAAACTCATTTACAACTGGCCATTAATAAAGGGGCTGGGACAGGGGATGCCACTTGCTAAAGTTCTAGAAGGAAAGTGATTAAAAGTAGCTGGAAGTCTGGGTATACAATTCAAACTATTGGTCAGGAAAGAATTAATTTCTTGATATTAAACATAAACATTTTAGTGATAATTTGCACTGTACCTAATAAGAGTATAAAATCCAACCGTAACAGACAATAATCCAGATGTATTGTAAGGAGAGATTACTGGGAAAACCTTAACACAAGGTAGTTACTAAGAAATTTCACCCTTGTAACAAAAGACAGAGTATTGTGGAACACCCTCCTAAAAACTTTTTAAGATCATAGCAGCAAACTCATTATTAAAAAAATCCAAACAGCTAACATCTGGAAATGTCAAGAGTTTAGATGTGCAAGCTGTTTAACTGATTTTTCTCCTAATACTTTCTCTCTATCATGCAGAAATAGGAAATGAAGGAGGCTGCTCTCATCCTGACTCTCAGGTAAGTCACCCATTTATTTCCCTTTCCCAGTCTTGGTTCCCTTCGATACTATATATGCAGACTTTATTGGTGTATGCTGGTAGTGCCTGCTACTTGAAACTCTTTTTTGATGTTCTGTAATGAAATATACCTGCAATTGTATATGCCATCTAAGATTTGCTACCTAATTCCCTTTCAGATCTGCAGCACCCTCTGAAGAGGATAGGCTGAGAAAAAACTTGAGCCTGTTTCCTCACATGCCAGAGATTCATGACATCATTTGACTCACACTGGTGGAGACAACATCATCCTAGATAATTTCACCTACTGCTTCTTTGTAACACTAATTTTGAATTTGTTTATTCCATAGTTAAAATCCAATAATCTGAAAATACTAAGTACTTGAGTGGTTTAAGCATTATGGGTGCCCATCTTTACCAGATTGGTAAAGATGGATTAGAATGTAAGCTTCAAACTTTTGGAGCCCAAACAGACATACGGGCTACAAAATACAGGGCAACACTTCACCAGGTGCTCTGCAACCTTTTGCTTGGGAGACTTAAAGGAATATCACTTTTATAACAATAAGAAGAAATGCTTAATAATATAGACAGCTCTGGAGACCTGGACAGAGAAGAACCGAATGAGGTTCAACAAGAGCAAGTTAGGGTCCTGCACCTGGGGAGGAAGAACCCCAGGCACCAATATAGGTAGGAGGTGGACCTGCAGTTCTGAGGAGAAGGATCTGGGGGTCCTGGTAGATGGTAAGTTACCCCTGAGCCAGCAGTGTGCCCTCTTGCCAAGAAGGGCAATGGAAACCTGGGTTGCACAAAGAGTGTGGCCAGAAGGTTGAGGGAGGTGATACTGCACCTCTGCTCTGCACTGGTGAGGCCACTGGTAGGATATTGCATCCAGTTCTGGGGTCCCCAGTTCAGGAGAGACAGAGAACTAGTAGAGAGGGTCCAGAGGTGGGTGACAAAGATGGATGGGGGATTGTAGCATCTCTCTTACAAGGAAAGGCTGAGAGAGCTGGGAATCTTTAGCCTAGAGATGAGAAGGTTGAGGGGAGATCATGTTACTACCTACAAGTATCTAAAGGGTGGATGCAAAGAGGGTGGAGCCAGACTCTTAGTAGTTCTCAGTGACAGGATGAGGGGCAATGGGCACAAGCTGGAATGTAGGAAGTTCTATTTAAATATATGAAAATATAAGAAAAAACTTCTTTACTATGAGGGTCACAAGGAACTGAAACAGGCAGTCCAGAGAGGTTGTGGAGCCCCCTTCTTGAAGATATTCAAAATCCACCTGGATGCAGTCCTGTGAAATGTGCTCTAGGTGATCCTGCTTCAGTGGGAGAGTTGGACTGGATGGTCTGACCTCCAGAGGTCCTTTCCAACTCTGACAGGTCTGTGATTCTGTGAAAACCAATGAGCTACACTATAGATAATAATCTCAAATTATAACACCAGGGTTATCAGTACGTCATTGAAAAGAAAACATGAATTTTTAATTATAAAAGGTGTAAAAAAGGGAACAAGGATTATCATGAGATGTTCTGTTTAACTAATGTATTTTCTTTTAAATTAATCTGTATAGTTTACAAACCACTCTGCTACTTTTTGCACTATTCCAGGGAAACTGATCCTACTTTCTTGACCACCTGGAGAGAAGGTGTACTGGTAGTCACATTGCTCTGACCATTTTTGCAGTTGCCCCTGTCTTCCACATTCTTTATGGTAACCTTTCAATTATTATGATAATTGTAAGCAAACACACTGAAACAAATGGCAAAAGCAACATAGCCAGGCTGTGCCTTATTTTGTTTCTTTTACTTTAGTGGATGTGTGAGTGCTGTTTGGTCAGGATGGCATTTCATTTGAATTTATCAGTCTTAAAAGAAAAACAGCAGAAGCTAATGTTTTACCCAAATGCAGACAAAATAGGCATGTAATTACAAGTTGTTTCAGTGCATTTGTTTTCAACAGGTAATTTGATACTCCCACTTTTCAGGAATTAAGATGTCACAGATAAATAATAACAGGTCTTCAAGATTGCTTCTCAAAAATACTTAAAATCTTCCTATGCTTTTTATTTAGATCTCAAATATACAGAGGGTTATAAACTCGAAATTTTAAAATGTTATAAACTTTCCTAATTAATTTTCTTACTAAGTTTGAGATAATACAGCCATTAAAGTAAACTACATTAAGAGTAGTATAGATCAAAGTCTACATAAATGGAAAGGAATCTTGTGGATATTATGGTTTGCTAGATTTGTACTTTTTTTGCCAGAGTTCCAGGAAACATGTTGTCTGCACAGTGGAATTAGCTTGTTAGCTGTTCAAGTTTTAATGTAGTGAGGCCTAAAAATGTGTATGATAATTTTGCCACTATTCAGCAAGAGGATGATCTGTTGTAACTGTAATTTGAGATCTGTTTGCACCATGGATACCTATCTGAAGAAAGTTTAAAGCATGCTATGGCTCTACAGGCTGGGTTTATGAATAAAGCATGCTAAGGAATGAAAAATGGAGAAAAGCAAAAAAAGAGACTAGGGAAATTTTAGTTAAAATGATAAGAAGCAGAAAAGACAGACTCAACCTAAGTAGGAAAAGGAACTTGTAAATGTCAGATTAATAGTATGATCTCCCTATAATCAAGAAAATTGTACTGTTAAAGTGATTTCATTATTAGTTTTGCTCAGAAATACTATTGCTAAAACCCATTCATTTAAATACTGAGAATGGCATGTAAGCTTGATTTTTGTATAATAAAAGCAGATATTATTAATGACATTATGGCATCTGTATAAGTTAAACTATAAGAAGCCCCACATAATGGAAGGAGGAAGATTTGAAGAAATTCCAAGCACAAGTTTTCCAAGGATTTTTTTTTCTTGAATGAATCAATTTTCTGTAAAATACCACTTTTAACAGTTTTGCTCTGAAACATTCTTTGGGCTGCCTTGTTTCAGTTAACAATGAGATGCTGACCTGACCTACCATAAAAAGAATGGTAAATAAAACTCAGGTTTTTTTTTTTTCCCCTATCAGTACAAAAAGAGAAATTGTAACAATGCTTCTGGGAGATGGTAATGTTTCACAGATGAGCAAACAGATGCCAATTCAGTTAATACTTCAGCTGTGTGATGAAATGATATTAGAATTTAACATGATGTACACAGAAAAATAATAATGTTTTTTGGAAATATCACATCTGTAAGTTTTGATAAACCCAGCTGAAGGAAGACTGAATTGTGATTAAAGGAAAGCTGAATTGTACAAAGTTTCTCAATTAGATACAATCAGCTCAATTTATTGGAATTTGATAGTGAACCTAAAAGATTTTTTTTTATTAAAAGACCACGAGAGTACAATCCTATTCAGAGCTCCTTCCCCAGTGTATTCTTTGTCTAAAAGTGCCTGACAATTTACAATCTACCTTCATTTCAGGGACTATTGTTGATGAAGAGGCTCACTATTGTTGCCTGACAAAAGATCATGATACTTTTGAAGCATGAAACTAAGAACCTAAAAGGACAATAAACGAAAGAGTTTGTTGGGCTAGAACACAGGTACATTCATCACTTGAACCACGTAGCCAGAAAGATGTTACAAAACAATACTGTCTTGGATTGATTATACATATTTATACATACAGAAATGAATGGCAAGGAAAGAAAACTACAAATCTTTAGTTGCATAAACAGTAACCTATTAAGCAATATAGAGTAATAAAAAGAAGACACTTTCTTTGGAAAAAATATTCTTTGAGAAAAATTAAGTACCTGTAGTCATTTTGGATCTAATAGGTTAGATATCTAGGGAAACCATGAAAATTTAGAAAGCAAATTAAATGGGTTAATGACTTAAAAGAAAATTAGCAGAATATGTAAACTCCCTGAATACTGAAAAGCTAGTTAACTACTTTCTTTCATATGATCTTTTTCTGCTCTCTACTTGCAGGTATGCCTTCTCCTCTCTTTGTTTTCTGTAGTAGGGCAGTTTTAATTTTAATGCTATAAATCTTGTGTTATAAATCTTGTGTTAAAGTCTATGTATTAATATTTATTCATAAATGAATGTCTTTTAAAAAGAGGGATGTATTTGAATGGCCTATATCTCTTCCTTTGATTTTCAATTAGAATCACAGAGGGCATATTAATTATTTGAAAAGATAATACTATTTTTATATGCTGGTTTTCCTACCTCCTGATATCTATTTTGGCCTTTCATTCATCTTCCCAGATTAAGACAGTTGAGTGCACATGTATGTGACATGGGATATAAAACCATGGTTTGTAGAGAAGACAACAAAAAGCATTATTCCATAAAACTTGAAGTCATACTTAGAACAAACACAAATTGGTGCAGCTCCATTTGCTTCAGCTGTGCTGCCTGATTTTTGGTAGTTAAGAAACTGCCTCAGCTTTTCCTTTATCATTCTTGATATTTTACTTGTTTATTTTTACTGAATGTTGCACCAAGAGATTGCTCTGGCTGTGAACACAAATAGCAGTGCCTGTGGAATAGCATTCAGATACTCAGGTAGTGTATAGATTAGATAGGATTAGTAGATACAAACCCATGTCTATATTTTTTAAGAAGGAAGAAACAAAGAAAGAAAAAACTCGAAATACTGAACAGCAGGGCTACAGTGATGCATAACTTGCTCTCTGTACTGCTGTGACTTGTCACTGGTTGTTCACAGCTTCCCCACAGTCTCTGGGGACTCAGGAGAGTTTATGTGTTAGCACAGCATTATTTCTGATCTCGCTGAAAAGTGCACAGAAACATCCATGATTCAAATCTTTCCACACAGTAAAAAAAATGCATCCACAACCAATTGAACTGCATACAAACTTCTTCAGTCAGATCAGTACAGGTACAATCCCTACTCCAGTGACAGCCATTCTGTGGCAGTGAGCGGTGAGTGCAGACTCACAGGAGAAATCATTCAGGATCTGGATTACCAAGGGGAACATAGGAGGAGCTGTATTGCAAATACACAGCCACTCTGCATGCCCAAACATGCTATTTGGTAACAGCTATGGACAAAAATTCCTGTAAGTCTTAAGGATAAGATAAAAGAATCCTTCTTCGAGGAATATGACACAGAATGATGCTTTCTGTGAGTGGGTACTGAGGCTGTTTCACTTAGAGAAGCTAAGAGGTGGTAAGGTAAAGAAGAAATGAGCGTGGGTGGATGGGGAAGGAAAAAGCAGGTTAAATATTATAAGTACTTGAAAAAGGAGCTTTATATCAACCTATCCTAGCAGTTCTGACAACTGGTGGCTAATGTCCCAGATTGCCTTGTTAGCTGGCAGGGTAAAGTGGACCCACTTTTGAGGTCCTGTTGATTAGGGGCTGTTTAAAGACTTGCCTTGACTGCGGAAGGGATGCATTAAAAGAAGAAAAAGGCTTTCCTCTTATCATCCTTCCATCATCACCCACAGAAAGGAATTTGACCTTTTGATTGAGTTGTTTTCTTGCTTTGTTTAGTAGTGAATTGTCATTTGCAATGGGCCTCTGCCATCCATGAAGTCATAAGCTCTCTCCTATAGAGATTTATGCTATAGAAGGAATGCACATTAGTAATAAAGATCAACAGGATTATAGTTACTTAATTGGACTCTGGCTAATAAAATTAACCAAGAGATTTAAGAGAGTTGTTTTGGTTTCTTTTGTTTAATATTACCAACAATATTTTCTTTCTGACTAGATGCCAGGAAAAAGAGTTCCTAGTTTCCTAAGATTTTAGTGAAGTTTGCTTATTTTTTACATTGTGCTTATAAATTTAGGAAGTGTAAACTCTTAATGACTTTTCAAATATAAATTAAGCAAAGTGGAACCTACATTTTACAATGCAAAGTAATTTAAGATTCCTATAAGCTCTCAGAGCTTGATTAGAGTAAAAATAACAAAAGTCACAGAATGTTTCCTGTTTGTTTTTAAAGTTCTGCCCCTTAGATTTTACAGAGAAATTCCATATAAGACAGCAAGCCATAATTCCTTGTTTTCTGTAATGCTTACTTTTGTCCAACCCATTTCACATTTGTATATCATACTAATAAACTTGCAGTTATTTGAACAGAAATTATACATAGTATTTTGAATTCCAAGCAGTAATTGGAAATAAAAACAGAATCTTAAGTATTAACCCAGCTGTCTCCTAAGTATTATTAAGCCTAAAGGGTTATTGGGAATGCCCAAAACTACAAAGGAATTGTAAAGAAATTATTTCGTCTGTATATGATTTTAATCAAGCTTGTCTTGCTGTTAAAGGGATTTTTTTTTTTTAATGAAGACTGCATTTCCCATATGAGAGTCCTAACCATGTAGTTCAGTAAGTTCAGTATCAGTCAACCAAGGATTATTGCTGTAACAATAGCTAGAGGGTATACCATCAAAAAAAAAAAAAAAAAAAAAAAAAAAGCACCACAAAAAAAAAACAATTGAAAAAAAAACCCCAACACCCTAGCCTTTCATTTCAATCTGTTTCTGATCACTTGATCACTTACTTAGAAAATGACAGACAAATAACAGACAAAAAAATCAAAGTCACTTATAATTAGTGGAAAGTCTGCTTGAAAAAACATTATTTTATAACATTTAAAAATATTTTATTAATATAATTTTCAATCCAGTTATCGAATTAAAAGAATTAGTTAATCTGGGCTTTTATTTTTACCTTACATCTTTATTTCTGCTACTGTGATGTTACTGATTTTAAAAAGTGAAGTCAAACTGCTTGCATCTAAACTCTTAGAAATGTAATATATGGATGTTGAATTTAATAATTATAATGCAAATACAGAGAAGTGCTCTGCAGAACTGTAAAAACACAAAAAATTATTTCATCTGCTGTTAATGCAAAACTGAAACAAATGCCGATCTTGTATTTTTCGGATGTGCTCCTGCTAGAGCTCATATTATTTGTGGAAAAACACATAAAGGAATACTTTGCTAATGATCCCAACTCCTGATTTGAACAGCATTAATAAAATGCAAAAGAATTGTACATCTGTCTAAGTGTTTGCAGTCAGTATTGGTTCCTTAGTGCCCGTTTTTGAAAACTCCAATTCACACAGATTATTCCTTTGAAGTTAATGAGATATTTGTATGAGTAGGGGCTACTCGCTTGAGTCAGTGTTTTCAGGTTGGAGACTTAGTCCTTTCTGCTGCCAAGTGTACTTAAGTTTATAAGACCATCCATTTCAACACATTTTGTTTAGTTAAACTGAAGTACTTCATTTTTAAGGAAAAAGTTATATTGCCAAAAAGTATAAACAGGACTAACTTCGACTAATATAAATATTTGAAAACCAGAACTTTCTGTTACATCTTATAGAAACAATCCTAGTACAGATGACAGAGAGAAAAGTGCTTTTATGGAATAGATGGTTCAACTGAGCTATAGTACAGAGGAAATTTTAAAAATAAATATGTGGAAATTTTTCTTCCAACAGCCAGCATATTTGGATAAGGTACAGAATATTTTTGCCTGACAATCAAATGGAAATTCTTTACATTTCCAGTTCCGCAGCACATTACTTAAGCCTTAAGCCTCTCTAATTAAGAGGAATCATTAAATTTATTCCTATTGCCTGCTTTAAGGTTTATTTGCTAATAAGCAACTGGACAAGGGATGTGTGAAATGAATAGTTGAAGAAAAACTCTGACAGCAAAAGAGAGGTCTGGAGGGTGAAGTTGGTTTATTAGGCACCGTTTGTCATGAATGGGTCTACTGCACGTACAAAAGCAAATCCCACTACCTTAGAAGATTAATTCTGAAGGAGGCACTCTTGGGTCAAAGTATACATAAGCGTGTGCCTAATCTCAGAGAAATCAGGCTATTTTCTCACAGCAATTAAGCAGAGGTCTAGGGTTTCACCCACAGTGTATTTAAACACAGGATACAATTAAACCCCAAAGTATTAATATCTGTGCTGTGCAAAATTGCCCAGGAAATAGATTTTGCCCTCTTTCAAATGGAAAGGAAGGCAAATTAAGGAGGATGACTTTATTTGAGCAAAAACTATCCTGAAACAAATTTAAGTAATTCATTTTTAACTGTTAATTCCTCATGTGCACTTTTTTCTTTTTCTTTTTTTTTTTTTTTTTTCCTGTTCACATGGTTTACTCTGGAAAGCACAATGTTCTGTGGATATAAATGATCAATAGCATTTGATTAAAATAGCTTTGTTTTCAGGGCAAGTATAATTTTTACAGGATAATGGTTCAACAAAAGCATTTTAAACAAATTATGAACAAAATGCTGCTCTGTACTGGCAATCTTTGAGATCAAGAAAAAGAATGACCGTAACATCTTATTCAGCAAAGAGCAGTTACCAAAGTTCTGTTTCCTCCTTGATGTCTACGGATTATTGAGCAATGCAAGTGGAAAGAACACTGTGACTTAATGAAATTTAATGCCAATTTGAAATGTTTCTAAAAAGAAGGGGAAAACTCTAAACACACAACATCATTTTCATTGCATATAATCTCCTTAGCATAAATATAGTAAGAATTAAATGACTGTTTTTTTAAAAAAATCCTCTTTATTTAGCATTTAAAATATAATTCACTTTTGTCTAGCTATCATATGTATACGATCTATTTCCCCAAAAAATCAGCCTTTTCCATTTCATGCTATATGATTGGCATTTCCTTTCAGAACAACAATTTATACACAACAAAACGCACTCTGAACGGTGGTAAATCTTTTTGCCTGTATTTTTACACTTAAATACAGTGTAAAAATGTACATAACAACATAACAATGTACATATGTTGCATATATGTACATTGTACATAACAACATAACAACATGTACATAACAACAATGTACATAACAACATAAACGTGTTCTAGATCTCAAGTTTTAGTAATTCTATAGAAAATCTTAATTATGAGCTTTTGAGTTGATGATGTGTTGCAGAGGATGCTAATAAATACTCTAAACAGTAAAGTAATATTCTTAAAAAAGAAAAAAACAACTTGCTTCTCACTGATCACTTTGGTCAGCAAGACCACTATTTTAACCTTTAAAAATGCAGCATATCCGAAAACAAGTTACTTCTTAAATAAAATCTCTTCTTGAGTACAAGTGACCTTTTAAATGATTATATCTCAGCACTTGCAACAAAAAGAATTTCACCTATCACCTTTACACTGTTGATGTTCTGCATTGGGTGAATCCATAACCTTTTCACAATATGTAACATGCTGCAGAACACAAAATTACTTGCTAACTTTAATTAAATCCCTTCAGAAAAGTCCTGCTGACCTCTTTGGAAAGAAATATTACTAAATGAAAAAAATAAAATTAAAGAAATTCCATATCTCTCTACATGTGATAGTTCTAAGTGAATCTGCAACCACTTCAGAAAATTATCCTTCAGAGCACCAAATAAGTTTGCTCCTCTAAATTCATTATAATAAGTTTTTTAGATAAATTTCAGTAAACATAAAAAAATATTTTCTTGTTTAAGATACAGAGTCTTTTATTTTCCCAGCAGCCTCTAAAGGTATGAAACCTTTTTGAAGTCTTTGGAACAGGATTTAAAATAGATATCTTACTAAGTTCCCCAGAATGTAAACTTCCAAGAAAATATTTCAAGACAAAACTTAGAGACAAAGTATTTTATTCACCTTACCTTTTAAAGCACTAGATTTGTGGAGGCTTTTCTGAGAAAATGGAATTTAGACCAAAACGATAGATATAAAAAAATTTGAAAAAACAGAATCTAGACCAAAACAATAGATACAAAAGGATTCTGACCACTGAATCTAATGGCAAAACTGTCCCTGAGCCAAATTTGCTGTTGTACAAAAATTGCAGATGGCATAGAGTTGTGACCTCTTTACTCAGTACAAAATGACAACAATGATCTTAAACTATAATTATGTTAGCAAAATCAAAGGCACACTCCCTTCAAAGTCCATGATTAATTTAAAGGGACACAAGACTTTGCAAACTCTGTTTCACTCAGTTCAAGTTAGAGATCAGACCTCTAAGGACATTTAATGTTTCCTGATTATAAAAAGAAATCTAATAAGCTTCTGTCTCCAAACATGTATGCAGTAATAATGCTTAAGCATGTGCATGCACACATTAACATGAGTACATATTTCAAACCAGCAAGAGACTGATCTTATACATATATTATTTCAGTTTGCAAGCAGACTGAATCCATGACAACTACAAACTTAGGAGCTGTCTTTTGTAAGAGAAAGGTGCTACAGCTCACTTTTGATATTAAAACGATTGTACTTACTGTGTGCTCTACAACATGAATTAAAGAGGAAATATAAATCTTGATGTGTTTTTATGCTTGGGTAAAGAGAATAAAAGCTTTATGAAGACAGTGGGCTCTGAATAACTAAAGTGATGAATTTTAAATAACAATAATTGTTGCTACCTTTAGTGTAAGTTTTAAAATTCTGTTTCAGACATGGCTACAAAAGAAGCTTATTTGAAATAAGGTCCGTTGCTGTCAGGGAAGCAAGCCTTCTAATTAAGAAAAGCCCTCAACCTGAAAAGAAATTCACAAGGTTGGTTTTGGTTTTGTTTGTTGGTTTGGTTGGTTTTTTTAATGTTCTAAGTTAACAAGCTGGGGATCTTGCACCAGACACACTCCTATATAAAACCAAAATCAGGGTCCAATGATACGCTGAAATGCTGGAACAAGCAAAGAAATGGAGAGCCAGAAGAAATATGGAACTTGCTGCAGCTTTCTCAAGACAAATGCAATGAGTTATATGATTGGTGTGTAATCACAAAGTTAAACAAACAGCAAGAAGGCTAAACTAAGTCACTGTGAAGTCTACATGGCATCCTGGCTAGTTCATTAAGGGCATTTGTGACAATATGGAAAAGACAACTGTAGTGAATCAAATAACTTGCAACAGTTTACACTCCTATAAAACTATTTACATTTTGTCAAATGAATATTTATAACAAGTGGCTTTCCCTTCACAAACACTATAGCTCAAGCAGCTCCTATTCATTATTGTATTGGGGAAGAACAAACACTGATGCTGTGAGTCAGCAAGACAGTCTGGTGGAACTTCCCAGAAAGCAAGGCCTGCAATACTAATATAAAATCTAGGAGAAATGGTGCTTCCAGTTTTTCAAATGTCCTACACATTTTGAAATCTCCAAGTCAGAGGAATTCAGTTCAATATTCTATCTGCCCTTCAGCATAGCATGCCCCAATGAAACAGCCAGTGAAGTTTATTTTGCACTTTATCAATACAGTGTAAAGCAGCATGTGCTTACCTCCATGGGGTTACTGAACCCAACTTGTCTGTGTGCACAGACAGTACTTTGGCCACAGATGTGACTGGTTAACTGTACAAGCAAGGAGGATAAATCCACACAACAATACTTCATTCACCAAGGAAATCTGCTGTGGATTACAGCTTCTCTATGGTTACGTCTGTTCTTAATTTACTGCTTTTATTCAGTTTTCAACCATAAATGAGCCCCTTATGAGGCATTCACTATGCAGAATTGACAACTCTTTTTATCTACTCAAAAAATATTTTTGGATAATAATTTATGGTTACAAAATATTTTAAGCAGTTTGAATAGTTACATTATATTCTTTCAGTACTTAATGATGCAGTCTCCTCTGTAAAAATGGAGACCTGGGCAATCTATTGGTTTCACATATTTATAACAAAACACAGCAGCCTTGGCCATACAGAAATACAAATTTTAAAAGTTCATATATCATGGGAATGCCATTGTGTTTTTTTTAAAGCCCTTAAACAGCATTGCATGAGGATATCATGGCCAGAACTGTGACTAAGAGTCCTATGGATGGGAACATAAAGAAAGTATTTTGGCAGGCATGATATTTTGTTTATTACCTCTTTTTTTTTTCTTTTTTTTTTTTTTTTTTTTTTTTTTTCTGTGATAGATGTAGATTTTAAACACTATTCAGCAGAGAAAATGTGAAGCTGTCTGCAGTGGTGAGGAGAGTTACTGCATTATTTATGTTTTATGTATGAAACTCAAATGGGTATTTTAGTCTTGTTTCACCATCAAAAGTGGTTTCTCAATCTGTATGCTCTTTTAATGCACTATCTACTTCATAAAAGCCATCTAAAGGGACTGATTAGCATTGGGCACTGTGTTTAGGCAAGAAGCCTGTGAGTAAGCAGAGCTGCCTAGGAAATTAGCAACGTTTTGCAAAGCTGCTTGCATGAAGATATTTTTCGTCACATGCTGATCTCATCCTTCCTATCAGTTCTGAAGTATGTCCTCAGAGGGACACCATCCATTGACACTGAAACTGGCAACAGAGGAAGGCAGTCATGTAAATTATATGGAATAGTCTTATTAACTGAGACAATAGTGATGAGGCTTTAAAAAGCCTTCCAAGATGACAAAGTCCCCTTTGCATTACTTTAGATTATTTTAAAGTGTTGGCACACAAGGTTTTACAACTTTATTCTTGGCAGAATATGAGTACTTTCAGACTCATTGATACTCAGGGATTCTTCACTATTACACAGTAAACTCCCTGTAGATAAACAAAAGAAAACATTTGAATGAGCTACTTGCAGTGTTTTCCTCATTAGCAGCTACAGTGTCTTGAGCAGAGAACGAGTGTTTTGGGAAAAGCATTCTTGGCATTAACAAGAAAGGACATTGCTTTTACAGGCAAGAACACTTTATGGCTTTCTGAAATATCCTATCACAATACCATATGTAATCCAAATAAAAAAAAATACAACTGAAAGCAAAATTAAGTGTTAGGGCACTTTAAAAATAGGTGCACTTGTATATAAATATAGCAAAGAAATACTGAACTGATTTCAGTTTGGTTGCTTTAATATTGCCCCTGATGTTTTATGGATTCCAGTTCTTCTTTTGTTTGCTATTTAATTGCAACTGCGTTTGATTTCTTTATAAAAATAAAAAATGCTTTAAGACTGAATATCCTCATATTCATTTGGTGGATGCAGTCAGAATGCTAGGTGTAGACAGATATTTCCCACATGCATTTAAGATTCCCCTGGAGTAGCTGGATAAAACACCATGGCAGATATTCGGCTCTGCAATGGCAGGGACTGTGCCAGTGAGTCTTGAGAGCCTTCCGAGTATAAAACTTCCCTGAGTTAGAGGTGTGCAGACATATCCGAGTGCTGGGACTGCAGCTATGTTCTGTTGGTTGGTATTCTCACTTAATCAGTATTTATGAATGGAAGTTTTAAATTTAGCTCAAGTCAGTGGGTAGCCGCAGGGTAACTATCAGTTATGTTTGGTTTCATGATCCAAACTTAGCACTTACGTCTCGCTTATTATGGAGAGATTTAATGGATGGCAAAAACCTCTAAAAGCTTCATGAGTCTGAGAACTCAGCAACTTCTTTTGCATGACAGATGCACATGTCCGAAAAAAAGAAATGAAAAAGCAGCAAAAGTTGCTGCTGTTCTAAAGTACCAAACTGGCTGCAGAAGAGACAGATGGACCTGGATTCCTGAACAGCAGTTTTCCTTTGTACTGCCCCTAGAATCTGCATTACTTCCACTACATACAAAGACAGGGCAGAATTTGCCTCTGAAAATCAGACACTTGCAAGTATGCACTGACTCTGTGAGGTGGCTAGTCCAGCCATGATGTGGAAAAGTAGGAGCTGGAACTGTTGGAAGGACATAAAAAGCTTCTGTAGCATTTGGATATTTTATAGTTTTATGTCCACATAACTGAAACTGCAGAAAGGAGCTGACAGCTCCTAGCAGGCCATTTCAAGAATTTGGATGGGGCAACAACTTCATTTGTCTTTTTCCCTCCTTCATTTTGCTCCTAAACTCAGCTGTCTCAAGGTCTGGGTAGCAAAGAACTTCACATTCCTCCAAGCTCCACTGCTGGACTTTTTCCTAACAGCTGAGTTTCATAAACAACAAGCTAAATCACCTGTGTTTTCCTGCATAAATACAATGAATCACAATTATATAATGCTACAGGTCTGAATTAAACTGACAATGACAAAGGCACTGCAACAGAAGATCCCCACTTCACAGTGAATTCAACTTCTACTCGTGTATTGCAGCTAAGAATGGTTCCGTACCAGGATACGTGACCCAGGAGTCTAATCAACTGTAATCTATCTGACCCATCTGGCACCTGAACCAGCCTCTGCTCTTCCATAATTTATATTTCAGGGTAATGTACTAATTTGAATCCTACTCCTCATCATAGTGCATGTATGAGCAAGGGCCAGGCAGAGGATCTTTTACCGCTGAGTTCTCCCAACAGATCATAATTACAGAACTGCTTGTGCTAAACAGCTTTTTCTTCCTGAGCTACTGCAAAAATCTTCAACACCTTAGAATTTAGCTAAATAGATCAGTTCTTCTTTGGTGTGAAGAAATGCAACATTAGCATACAGTGGCTGAAGGATAAAGCACAGAGGAGCAGGTAGGCTGAACCACCACCCAATTATTGCTCTAGGGTTGTTTTTCTCTTTACCTCCTTTTTTCATATGTATAGTGGCAATATGGAAGAGATCCTGAAGATTTTGTACTTGTGATCTACTCTACAAGTCAACAATTTGTAAAGATTAAGTTTGCTTAACTAGAGTTATCGACTCCAACCTCTGAAAACCAAAAATCCTAGAAATATTGAGCTTGGAAAGGACCTGGCAAGATCCCTTAGTCTAACTTACTGTTCAAGCTTATCTTAACACTGAATTTAGACCAAGCAACTAAGAACTTAGTCTGAAGCAGGTTTTTTTACTTGAATATCTCTTCTCTTGGAGAATCCCAAAAACTCTCTGGACAGTCAGCTCCAAAGGCTGGCTATTTTCATAGCGTAAGAAAAAAAAATATTCCTACATCTGGACAAAATTTTCCCTATACCAATTTATGACTTCTAACTCTTATGATTCTGTTGTACATCTCTGTAAAGAACTTGGCTGCTGTTAGGTCCCTTGTCCAGGCTGAAGAAGCTCCTCATCTTCTCCTTACAGGCCACGTGCTCCAGCCTCTGAACATTTTGTAGGCCCTCCACTGAATTTAATCCAGTTTTTCAAAACCTGTCCTGTGCTGCCATGCCAAAAACTGGACTAGTAAATGTTATTAAAATGAGAATAATCCCTTCTTTCAGTCTATGGGCTGTGTTCCTGCTTATACAACCACTTTATGCTGTTAGTCCTCATTACTGCCAGGACACACTGATGGCTCCAATGTAGGTCAGTGTCACTTATTGTCCAGCTAAATCCCCATCTCACTTCCAGAGCTGCTGTGTTGCAGTTCCTATACTGATGCAGGAGTGTAATTTCTTCCAAGATTCAGGGCTTTGTATTTGTTCCTGCTGAAATTAGGTCCCACTGTCCCAGTTCCCAGTTTCTTCAGGTTCCTAGGCCTAAAAAATTCATGAGTGTCTCCTTTGGTAGAGTTCACTGGTAAAGATATGAAACAGTGCCAGTATAGATCAGAGATCAACTACACTTTCCAATCAGAGTAATAACCAAGGGCCATTGGTTTTTGAACTGGATGATCTAACCAGTTTTTTCACCTTAGGAGTTCACTCATTTAAACTGTGGTGTCTCAACCTGGATACAAGGGAAGTTGTTTTGAAACCATTGCCAAGACCTTTGAAGATGACACTTACCACACCCCCTGCCACCTACAGATGTACTCATTTCATCATAGAGGGTAATTGAGTTGATAAAGCATGAAGTACCTTTATAAATTCCTCTTGGTTATTCCTAACCACATTCTTCTCCTTCATGTGACCAAAAATTGCTTCCAAGAACACTCAATTATTTTCCCAGTGGCTGAAGTAAGGATGACCAGTCTATAGTTCCTTGAGTTGTCTTTCTTGACATGTTTGAAGAGAGATACGACTTTTGCCTCTCTCCAGTCATTGCAGACCTTAGTTGATGTCCATAACATCTCAAAGATGATGGAGAAAGGCCAGTTCACTGCCCACAATGAGGCCAGTTCATCAACAACTTGTCTCAGTACCTCTGGATGCTTCCCACGTAGTCCAGTGGACTGGTATGAGTCAAGATTTCTGAAATAACTCTGACTTGATCCTTTCCCACTGCTGGTACTTTCTGCATCTTTCAATTCTTTGTGTCTAATCAGAGGCATGGGAGACTTTTGGTCAGTGAAGAATGGAGCAATGAGTTGCAGCTTTATTTGCATCTGCTGGTAGTATTTAGCAGCACCCATTTTGCAGCCAGTCCAGGTATCCCTGTTTACTGTTTGTTGCTAATAGAGCTGTAGAAGCTCTTCTTGTTGGCTTTGATATACCTTGGTGGATCCAACTTTAGCTTCACTTGCTAGTTTCAATTGTAGCTGAGTTTTGGTTTTCCCACACCTTCCCTGCTTGCCTAGGCAAGGCTTCTACATTCCTCCTTGGTATCCTCTAGTTGTTTTTGTCCACATGCACTGTAAATCTTTTTGCACTGGAGTTCAGTCACGAGTTTCAGTCATCCTTGCTGAGCCAAAATATTCTCCTTATAGGTAGCATTTTCCTGCATATCATGATGAGTGCTGATGTGTTTTGAGGGGGCTGTCCTTAGAGATCTGCCAGCTTTCATGATCTCCTTTGTCTTTCAGCACTGCCTCCCATGGGACTCCCACCTACCAGTCCCCCCCAAAAAGGATTCCTTCAACCATGTTTATTTCTGTAAACGGCACTCCTCCCTCCTGCCTTTCCTAAAAAGTCTGTATCATCCACCCCAATTGCACTCCAGTCCTACAAGCTATTCCACTCCATCAGTTGTCCCAAAGATACCATGGTTCTGCAACCACATGTTGCTCCAGCTCCTCCTGTTTATTTCCCAGGCTGTGTGCTTTTGTGTACAGAATTTTGAGGTTAACCCTCAGGGTGAGATTTAGCCTTTCTGGTCATTCCCTTCCTACTATCAACCTACCCTACATACTAACTACCACAACCTCAGTTCCCTCACTTAACTACAAGGTTGTTTCGCCATACCCTGGTCAACATAGTTTAAAGGCTTCCTCATCAGATTGGCAAGCCTGTTGTAACTGGATTTTTTCTTGCAATGCTTATATGCAACAAGATGCAGTGGCTTTCTACTTCTTTCTTGAAGTATAGATAGGAGCATAACAAAGATGAATTACCAACGCTGGATGTTCTGATAACAAAGGAAGAGATTTTTTCTCCATTAATGAAAAGGTTTTCTAAAACCACCTTTGACAACAAAACTCTTTTACTTCCCTGTGAAACCCTTCAGCTAGCAAAGATGACGTGGCTGGAGGGAAGGATGAGTTTGCATCTATGCAGGCTTCAGGCTGATGCAATGACTCCTTGGTGCCACAGAGCAGCCTAAGAACAGGTCTGACATGCTTCATAATTAGAATACTTTGGGATCAAAAAGTATAAAATCCCCAAGCTTTACCGGCTCCTTCTGCAATTGAAGATCTGGTCCTGTAAGCTAAGTATCCAGGTGCCAGTGCCAAGAGTTCACAAATACAGATTTAAAGTCTGAGCAGCTAAAACTTCACTGAAATGAAACATTCACATTTGAAATCAAGTATGTTTATTAGCAATAGAATTAGAACAAATTAGAAGGCAATGGGTGCAAACTAAATGAATGCTAATTTGCCCCTATCAGGGCATCAGAAAAATGGACTGGTGGAGCTGATGAGCAGCTGAAGCTTCAGTTTCAGAAAATGTATCTACTTATGGAGCAGAAGTTCTGCTGTTTTGCCTGGGTCCTTTATCTTATAGAAACAATGGCTTAATCCCAATTGGCACACATATCTTTTCTCCACTGATAAATAAAGGGAGCACTGGAATGTTGTATGCAATTCATTTTAGCTTGTGTGGGATACATTGCTGGCATGCAGTGTGTGGGGCTGTGCCAGATTGCAGGGCTGGCATCTGCAAAATAGCTCAGTGGGCATCTCAGTACTACTTTTCAGGAAGCAATGCTCCATTCCTTTCTAAGGTTGAACACTAAGACAGACAAGGCAGCTAGAACCTATTCAGCTGGTTTTTTACTATTATGATCTGTAACATGCCACTCCTTGGCAACAACCTGCTATAATTTCAGCATCTAAATATATTAAGAAGAGCTAATCCCTTAGGAATGCCTAGGATATTTTTGAAAATGGGAATTCGGATGACTAAGAGCATTTACCAATAGGCTGCAGCAAATGTAATTGCAGAAAATTGCCAGATACCTTCTCCCACTATCTGCTTTGCCCCTCTGCTGAGTATGGGGAATGGAATGCTTATGCAGTTCTCAGCTGCTTAAATGCAGTCTCAGATCTTAGATTAAAGGCACCCTGGCCAGCAGTTTAAAGTAAAGCCCTCAGAATCCTTACTGACATGACTGAGATATGGGTGTGTGTTCCAGCCTGCCTGCTCTCCAGTGGGAGCAGCAATCTCCAGCAGTGGAGAAACAGTGGAAGATGATAACATCACACACAGGAGTTGTACTGCAAGGCAAATGTGTGCCAAAGACTTCGGTGCCAAAGACTTAGGTGCTTAAAGATATATATAATATGAGAATTTACAGAACTATCCACTTGAATTAAGGCGTTTCCTTCTCACCGAAATAAATTTATGAAAAATCTCAGCAGTTACTTCTCTAAATCTTTAGTTACTTACAGTACCTGTAGAAAACTGGTCATACATCAGGTATGACTGACTAAGACTCAGATGAACATAGACCCTTAGAAAATGTTTTCTCCAAGGGCAATGCAGGAAAATATTCCTGTTTATGGATGGAACTCTATTAGAGGATGAGAAATATAAAAAAGAAAGAGGAAAAATTATATTAAAATATTTAATTTTTACCCTTCAAATAAAAATAAGTGGAAAAAAAAAGTTTGTGTTTTAGTTGCAAGTGAGTTTGAATGTATGGACTTGGGGCAAGAAGCAGAGAATTCTGAGCAAACCTATTTCAGTTTAGGTTGCTAGTTGATCCTTTCCTAAATAGTCCAAAAGCACTATAAGGTACAGTGGCTACAATAAATTGACAGTAATTTATAGAGATATAATCACAGTTCTTTTCAAAAACATGCAAAACTAATCTCACAAAACTAAATGCAAAAAAAACAATTGAAAAATGTGTCCTTTAGGCTTTAGATGAATTTAAGTAAAAATCTGTATTGGATCTGCACATTAATAAACCCTGTTAAGTGCAGTAGAATACTTTATATTCATCTGCGCTTCATCAAGCAGGTTCATGACCTCTACAGAACTGCAGCAGCTCCCTCTGTTCTGAAAACCACATGGGGGACGATGGTAAATACTATTTTGTGATTAGAAAATGTTACTGGAATTGTCATAGAGAAATATTTAATGTGGAGAGTGTGGTTCAGGAATTAAAACATACACAGCAGGAGAAAAAGCAGCATGGGGCAAATTCTACTTCTAGTGACAGGCAAGAAATATTTAAAGAACATTTATGACATTCGAAATATTGTACCCTAGTTACATTGTTATCACTGAGCTCATGGAAGATATTTAAGCACCTAACTTAAACCACATGAGAATTCACATTTCTTCAGATGAGATAGCTTGGATATTTTAAATTAAGCAGATAATTAAATATTTTGTTGAATTGGTACTGGAGAAAAAAAAGTAGTTGAGTGCTTTTTCACCGTCAAATAATCATACACCTAAATAACTGAATGTGTCAAATGTACACATCAATGACATTTGATGAGAAGCACAGGAATGACTGTGCAGAATATTGTTCTCAGGTAATACATAAAATATGTGATACAATACTTACTAAAAGTTCAGTGCATCAACTATGTTTGCAGTTCCTTTTCCAGATTTCCTTGCAATGTGCATGAATATGTGTAGATATCCATGTCCACTTCACTAGTAATCAATCTGCCTTGCTCTTTTCACAGATTACACACCAACCTATCTCTTCAGCTGTGACACGCAAGTGGTTTGGTTAAAATACAAAAACAGACTCATTGTAGTATGTATCTCATTTAAAAATCCAAACGTGACAAAGAAGAATGTCAAAATACCTCCTTAAGAAAATCAGTTTCCATAGGGCTGATTCTAAATCTCCTCTCATTGAAATTACACCTGTGCAGAAGATTTAGAAGACTCCTAGCTCTGCTGCAGTCATTGCAAAGGCTGCTTCTTTCTTTCACTGATTTCCGTGCAGACAAGTCTTAGCCATTATTTTTCAAAGTTTCCAGTTTGAGTGCTTCAGTCCATCTTGGTTATCTCAGTTATACATAGACATAATAATTCATTCTTCGATATATTTTTTTCACATTGGTGAAATATACTGTCGCTATATATTTGAATTACTGTAATGATGCCTTTGTCTGCACACACCCACAATTGCTTAAATTCAAATCCTTCTTATCTAGAAAATTCAAATCACCATAGAGGTTCCCTGAATTTAAATATTGCTTTTGCACAATTGCCAGGAAAGAGTTTTCTAAATTATAAGACATATTAATTGTAGGAGAATCATGTTCCCTACAATCCAAGGAGGGAACACAGTCTGTACGGAATCCCCAGAATTACCAATCTGAATATAAATTCCACATTTAAATTGAGCTGAGCTAACTTTAATGAAAAGATTGTCTGCTCTTGAGAATGTTCTTCTGAAGAGGATTAATATGGGGTCCTGAGACATTTAATAGGTATTTAAAACAACTATTCTATTTATTAATAACTAAAAAATTAAGTGACAGCTATAGTTTTCATCCAGAGCAAAACCTAAACAGGAAAACCATATGAATCTCAGACTGTTTGAGTTATCTATCCCTCCTTTAATCTAAGAGCCTACTCAACAAAACCAATGTTCATTCAACAACATTCATGAAATCTGTTGTGGATTACCAATATCATCAGTTAAACCTGTTTCAAATTTATTGCTTTCATTCAGGTTAAATAATAAAAGAGTCCATTTGTACCACCACATGTATATACATGAATTCAGCTTTCATCATTCTCTACAAGTTTAATCCAGTGATTTATGGTTTTGACACAGTTTTGGGCAAATCTGTTGAAGAAATTTAGCCAGACTGATAGAAGAGTTAGACTGGATTTCTGTGATGTGTGCCATGTTTAAAACCAGCCTGTTCTGTTTGGAGAAAGGGAAAAGTCAAGCATTTTAACTCTGTAACCCTGCTCGAAGTTCTAATCATTTTAATGGCTTTAGCAAAGGAGAGCAGAGTAAGGTTGAGAGAGTTCAAAGACAACGATCTTTATTATTAGAAATATGTTAGAACAGCAAAGAAGCAAAGCTGATTTTTTCTGCTTTTTCTTTAGTCACAGCAGGAAACAACACTGCCTAGATTAGAGTTTTCTGACGTTTAAACAGTCATGGCAGTGGCTACATGCTAAATTTTTTTTTTTTAAATCATGTCTTTCGAAACTCCATTTACCAACATAAAAAAAAAAACAACAAAAAAAAACCCAAAACCACAGCAAAAACCCAAACCAAAAGAAAAAATAAAACACAACAAAAAGACCCCAAACCAATAAAAAACTAAAAAAAACCCAAAACACACAGAGAACACTAAATGTAAAATGCCTCATGTTTCATATCACAGCTAAATTTTTTCATCTGAATTGAATGGGTGCACAGCATAGCTAAGGGTTTTGCTAATGAGATACAAAGCTTTTTGCCTTTAGGTCACTGGTTCAAATCCAGGCAAGGCTAGAAACAGCTGAAAGCTTTTAACCACCTGATGGCTATGTGATATTTTAACATGAAATGAGTTTGTCAATCAAAATCCAACTTCAGGAAATAAGTGCTCCCACCATAAAAACAACCATCACACAATTAGAATTGCTTGCAGTCCACGAAAAGGTCAAAAATTAATTACTATGCACCTTTAGCAGCAACTTTTTTAGATGGAATGACCAATGTTGAAGTATGTAGAGAGTGAAATATGGAGAAGTTTACATTGCTGATACATTTGCAAAAATAGCTTTTATACGTAAAGAGGCTTAAATGACTTTTCTTGCTTAAACCTCCTGCCTTGTCTCTCATAACATAGACTACACAGTTGGTGTAGTATATGCTCCTCCAGTAATTGCCATAGAGATGGATGTACAACTCACATCAATCAAGGTGGGTGGAATAAAGGAGTTGTATATCTGCTGGATGAAGACAGAAAAGATTTTAATATCTTATTTCTCTCTTTAAAAACATGAAGCTTCTTAAAGGTTTGAAGGATGTCAGTAAACTGCAAGATCCTCCTACAATTCAGGTGGTAGTCTTTTTTGCACTAAACAATACCTTACTTTCAGGAACAATTGGTCATGCTTAAACTAAAAAGTTATTTAGTGAGTGACAGATACGAATCTCTAACTCCTTCTATAATCAAAGACAGAACTACAGGTCAAACCAAATAAAACAGATAATTTAAAATTTTTGCTAGCCTGTATTTTTTATTTTCTCATCAACTCCTTATATCTTAGTATCATGAAGCTGCAAGAAGCTCAAACAACAAGAGTATGCTGCAGGAGCCAAGTCCAAACTCATGGACCAAACTGAAATGGAGTCCTCCCCCCAGCACTGCAACAAAACTTGACTACTTTTTTGCTGCTGATGTTAAGTTAAAGGAGACTGAAAAATTTCAGTTCTCAGGTAGTCAAATGATCTACATCACCCACCCCCATCCCCCTTGCCCCCAGATCCTTAAGTTTACCTTAAAAACCTAATCTTATAAATTTTTAATAAAAATTTGAAGTATGTAACTGGCTGTCAATGTGAGTTCGACTCACGTAGTTTTGGACACTGAGGGAAGATTTGAAAATCAATCACTTAACCTTCCTTTTCTTCCCTTATCTTCAGACTGTGTGCAACAAGACAAGACATTCTCTTTTCAGTGGCACCATTTACCTTGTAAAAAGCAGTACTTTTACAAATCTTAACAATAAAATATTTATGTTTAAAAGTTCAGAGACACAGATAGTGATGCCAGTTCTGGGAAAGACATAGAAGTAATACCTAACTTTAGCTCTTGTCAGACTGGAGTAATTAAAAGTAGAGTAATTAAAATTTTGAATAACCCAATTAACTCTGGAACTGTATTGGTACTTACTAAGAATCGAAACAAACTATTTCTCATTCAATATTCTCTACTTCTTGTACACTAAGTAAAATCAATTTCATGGGGAGAATCCCACTTCACAGAAATTCACATATAAGAAATAGTGTAAGTGGCCCTTAAAAAGGTGCAGAAACCCTTTATCAAAGTTTTAAAATGTTCCTGAATTGCATCATGTGGTAACTTTGTCCTGAGCTATCAAATTCTGCAAAATTATACAAGAAGACTTACAATAAATTTCCAGAAGATGCATGAGTATAAAACATCTTCCCCCTCAAAACATGCAATATAGGATCCTCAAATTTCAAAAAACTCTTTACTTCAGTTTTCGAGGAAGCATGTTCAAAGACCCAATGATGACATTAATAATAATTTTCATCTTGAGTTTGAATTTATCTGATTTTATGACTTTTATGACACATTGCCCTCAGTTTATTTTTTTTTTTTAGTGACAGACTAGTTTGTTTAGCTTTCAAAAAGCATGGGTAACAAAACTTACGGTTTTACTGTAATCAAAGCTTGCAGAAAAAAGCTGGGATTGCCTTAGCACTTGTACTTTAATTCCCAGAATGTTTATACTGCACATCTAGCTCAAATGATTGGCATCTATATCTGAACTCACAGGTTAGCTCAGGCTGAGCATAAGGATTCCCACAGCAGAGTATTTCTGTGTTATGCATTCTTGCTTTTTCTGCAGATCTCAAGGCCACAGCAAACTGTTGTTTATGATGAAACACTTTAAAATTATTTCCTGGGAAGAAACTTCATTTCTACTGCATGTGTCTTGTGCAGGAGATCAGCTGATCAGAGGCAGACTATCAGCACTCAAAAGATTGTGACTTGTTAAGTACCATCTTCAGTAAAATACAGCTTGGTCTTTAACTTAGACCCTTCAGTTTTACAATCAGTGGTGCAAATTGCTATGAACAGAGGCCTAACCACTTTGCACAACAGGAAAGGGGATGAACACAGTCGTGCTGAGACTAAAACTATGAAGACGACTGTAGAGATGACATAATTAGGGAGAAATTGTAGAGTCAAAACAACAAGGATGGGTTCTGAAAATCATTCAGTTGTACCAATAAACTGGCAGAACAAATCAGTTCAAATAAGCTGCAGAGGCAAAGCACAGCTGGAATGACCAATTGATTCATTGGGTCATGATGCACTCATTAGATCAACCTCGTCCCAGCTTTCCTCAGCTCTGCTTACTGAAGCTTAGAGACCTCCCTAGAAACGTGCCCCAATTCACTAAGGCTTTTTTCCAGTCATTCCTTTTTTCCTTCTGCTCAGTGGAAGAAAAGCATTTGCTTTATTAAAGGCTCTCCGTACCACTAAGGGGGATAAATGTATCTCCTATACCCTAAAAGCAAAACCGAACTTTTCGATATAGTTATGAATAAGGCATGACATGTAATAGTGGGGTATTTTCCAAGACTGGAATTTTAAAAAATGAAACATCACAGATTTCTGAAAGATTTGCTGCAGTTAAGGAGGGATCACTTCAGGGACAGTCTGTATTCTGTGTTACATAGGATATTACACTGATCTCTTCCCATTCTTATAACTGGCATAGCAATGAAACTTTTCCATTGCTAAGGAATAAATAATTCTTCACTTTTCCTTCATTTGCTCCACAAAAGCTACATTCTTGAAGTTGTGAATGAGAGTTTTTTTCCCCTTATCTGGCTTGCTAGCTGTCCTAATCCACTATAGGAGGAGTGTGTCTATCTGGGGGAAGAAGAGGGCTGGTACAAAGATCAGGCTCATCCTTCCTTCTTTTTACCCAGTTTCACATAAAGAAACGGATGTGAGGAAATAGGTTGGCTCAGTGTACAGCCTTTAGTTTGGACAGCTGGAACAAGGAGGTGAGTGAGCAGCGTTAGCTTTTGTCCCCTTATTTGGTGGAATAAACAGGAACACAAGACAGACAGTATAGGTGCAAAGGAACATAAGTATTTGAACATAATTTCCATTTTCCCAAGAACTGCAAAGACAGAAGTGAATGAAATCTGGGAAGATGTTGATGCATTGCGCTCTCTTGTCTCCAACACTTTGGAGGCTCTACTGACAAGCTGCAAAGTCTTTGCTGGAATCCAGCAAACTGTAATGAGGAGACCTTGCTTTCCAAATGTTAATTCTGAAACTCCATGCTTGAAAGAAAGGCTGACAACAGACACAAAAAAGGAATAATTGAATAGACTGCTTTTTGTCAGTCTTGGGATTTTTGAATAGCAGCTTGGCACCCTTTGTCATCTCAGTAAACTGAGAAGAAATGTAGTTTTGAAAATTGAGAAAAGGAGTGAAGAGAACTTCTCTGTGAATCTTTGACAAATCTTTCATTACAGAAATTTGGACATGTGGCTACTAAGATGTTTTATTGACAAGCAAAAACAGTTGTTATCAATATTCTGTATGCAACACTTATTCAATAAGGTGTTTTCTAGTGCTAAGAGTGCTTGATAGCATCAGGAGCAGCTGTTAACATCAATCTGCCTTGACACTCCAGGAAGGACAGAGGGGTTTCTAATAGTTGACTCCACAATTAGTAGCACCTGTCTTGGGCTTCTCAGTTATACTGACCCTTCAGTGGCCCACAAAATGAAAAGGGAAGGGATCCAACAGGACTCTTTCAGGGGTTAATGAAATTACCTACACTGATGCAACCACAAGTCGGGTGGCATGTAATAGTATAAAATGGATAATTATATATTATCTGCAGTCTGGATGACAGGATGCATACTAGACTTCCTGAATTTCAGTCAGTGAGTCTACATGCTTTTAACATATATGCACTTACGTATGTACAGTTGTTTATTGTGGTGAGTATATGGACCACAAAGCTGGCAGCTGATGCAGCTCTACTTAAGCCAGTGAGAGTGCTGGGCCTCTGGGAAGAACCTCCACTTTCATGGAGAGCAAAAGCTCTTTGTACTACAGCTCCCTGAGGCCCAGAGGTTCTACCAGAGGAGGGCAGTTAAGGTTATGGACTGACATATAAAAGACACATCAGCTACGTGAGGAAGGAATTAGCACATACACCAACTACATAGCTCTGGTCCATTACTGGTTTTGGCTGGAGTTTGCCAGCAGATGTTAGGTTTTAAATATTTGACAGCACAGCCAGGGACACCTGTCTTTGACGTCTCACCCCTCATTCACCCATTTAATGCAAAATTTGACCTTGTGTCCTGAATATGCCAGGAGAGACAGGCATAACCCTTTGCTTAATACAACCCTTCTCTGTAACCAGATGTTTTAATACAACCAATACCATTTAAAACAACACAAACATATCTCATTATTGTCTGAGGAGAAAAATGGGCCTCTGTATAGCACACATTTATATTCTGCAATAAAACTGGCACCTGGTATAGCAAAAAGGATATCAATGTGCCTGTTACACGGCTTTAGAGACTTCATGTGAATAATGAAAAAAGTATTAAATGAAAGAGGCACTGAAATTACCACTGCTGATAATTTTTCAAGAGTGCAGAATAATTTCATGAGAAAACAAGAGGCACTATTCATTACACACTATCACATGAGCTCCACTTTCATTTTTTTCCCCTGGAATTAATTTTGAAAAATTCAAAGATCCCAGCTGTTTAATACTGACATTGTTGTATTCATGCAAATCCCTCAGACCTTATGTCAACATTTAATTTTACAATAAATATGAAAATAAGCCTAGACACATCTGTAGTCCCCTGGGCTGTAACTGACAAATCACCCAAAACATCCCCCTCTCTCTTCCCTCCTGAACATCCTTGCTGCTTTAGAGGTAATAACAGTGAAGAAGAAAATGTTAGCATTTGTGTGGTGCATTGAGAGAAGTTTATAGATATTGACAGTAGTGCTCATGAAATAGATTATATCAAAACACCAAATATATTACCTTTGCCCCAGTGGTGAGCTTTTGTAAATTGAAGTCAAATATGTAATCGCTGAACTCTCCAAGAATGATAAAATCAGCATAGAAAGGACTTCAAGCACCATGGATTTAGAGAAAGAGCTGTTCCCACTAACAATTTACTCATGATGAACTTTAGAGGAAAAAATTACTCATTTACTGAATGACAGACCAAAAAGGATTTATTAATACTCAGCCATTTGCATGAAGAATTCAGTGTCTAGAACTTCCTCTAAAAGTTTTGCCAGTGCACTGAACATAAAAAACCTCACAAAGATAATTTGGTTTATCATAAAAACAGGTCCTTAAACCCTAAAAGACAGGAATAAATTATTCCAAATAAGACAACATATAGTTACATCAAATTAACCTTCATGCAGTCTAACTGGAGTTTCACATAAGAATACATTTGCTCAAAATACACTAGATGTTCCTCACATGTCAACACAACAGATTGTTAGGCAGACAGTTAAAAAAATCACTCCTAATTCTGAACTTTGAAAGACTAAAGCATCATTGGAAGGACTGCCAGCTTCAGTAGATACAGAGAGCTGAAGCTACACTTGCTGGAGTCAATGAGAAGTATGACTGCATCCCCTATGTGGCAGGATTAAAGAAAAAAACCTTTAAAACACTGGGATTGCTCGTAGTCACTGACAGCCTAGATGAAAATCTAGTTCCACCACATCTCTAGGAACCTTAATATTAATGTTCAAAAGGGTCAGGATTGTACTTCATGCATAAAAAGATGACCTGCACAGGTTTGAAAGGTTGCATCTTTAGGCAGCTATGGACCAAATAGGTGAGTAGGCTATGGGAGAGACAGGAGGATGTTTCTTTTGGCTTGGCCCAATGTAACAGGATGTGTCACAAAGTGTCTTAGACTCAAAAGACTGATGGAAACACACGTCTGCTGTTTCAGCCTATAGCCCGTAGCAATAGTTGTGTATCATTTATACAAGTACTTTGAAGTAAGAATCTGTCCCACAAACTTCTACATATCTGAAGCTAACAAAGCCTTTTCTTACACACTCAGCTCACATTTGCCACACTTACTGCACATTCATGGCATTTACTTTATGAATCAGCTTTCTGTTTCTTTAAAACAACAACTAATCTTCGTTCTTCATATTCAGGGATCTCTGTAATGACTCTAACCCATGCACATCTCCTTTCTGCCTTCCAAAACCACAGCCAACTCTGCAGACTCTGCCCTGAGCTTTGCTCCTTCTGTCTCTCTCCAACCTAATACTCTCTTTCAGGCTGCTCCCCCCACCTCAAGCAACCAATCCCTTTGCACATTTCCCTAGTGCATCCAAGATCCTCATTCACCCTCCTTCAGCTTCTCACTTTCTTACTTCACTTTTTTTCATCCTCCCTTTCCACCTCTTACCCTTGTCTAAGAACAGCCCACTGCCACTCTTGTCTCCTGAACAGGTCAGTATTACTAAATTAGACAGAAAAAAATCAGGCAAAAAAAGAAAAATTTCCTAGATAACCTTTCTTTTTTTTTTAACAGCTTTTTATTCCTCACAGAGATATACATACACTTACTTACCTGCACTTTGCTTCAGATGTGCTGATTCGATTAGATTGTAAGATGCCAATGATAGAGGCATTGGATTGCCTATTTTCTGTGAAATGTCATCCATGTAAATATGTGTTATAAGTGAAGTAATACTAAGAAAAGAGTGAAGACAGCAGTTGTACCTTGTCATATCTTCTGACTTGGAAATGTTGTGCAAGGCTTTGAATGGGATTGTGTGTGAAAGGGTAAGTTTATCTTTCCAGTTCTGCCTAGCTGCTGTCCCTGAGGAAGTGCTCAATACTAATGAAAAGCTGAATAGATTCTCTGAAACCTTAGGGATTTTGTATCAACCATGCCATGTACACCCCTGTTTTGTAAGTCATCCTCTTTTTATATCATTCTCTACCCTCTTTCACTTTCAACTTCAACCATATTAATTACATTTAATTCAAGTATTCTCCTCTGTAATGATGAGAAACCTATATTTTGTGGATATAAAGAGAGTGCGTGCATGAGAGATCAGAGATGTGTCTGCTTTTCAGCCGTGAGAACTCTTCAAATGAAATGTAAACACAGCAGATTTTGGTGGGACATTAATGATTTCCAAACAGAATCTTTTGTAATATGCTATTGGAACATTGATTTCAGCACAGTTACTTTGGCGTTTGACTAAATCCTCATATAAACTTGGCCTAGAATGACAAAACCTGATCTTGTGGATACCTGTAAGATACTATCAAATCATGAGCAAACAAGCCAGTAACCTAATCTACTCTGGAAATACCTAAAAAAATAAAATTAAAAAAAAAAACAAAACCAAAATCCAAAAATGAAAACAAACTAAACAAAAACAAACCAAACAAAAAATCCCACAACTGAAACAAAACAAAAAAGCAACAACCAAAAAACAAAAACAACTGAAATAAGTATGTTTGAGGCTTGGTAAACTTGAGTGCAATATTGCAACCTACTTGTGTCTATTTTTGTTCTGTTCAGTATTTAAGACTTAGAAGAGAAATGGACAGGGTAATTGAAACAGGAGTACATTTTCTTAAATGCAAGCTTTATAACTGATCTGAGACATGCAGAATTTGTCCTAGCTTTACACAAGAGCTAATTTTCCAACTCATTTACAGCTGTGCAAGAGATCACAGTACTATAATTTGCCCTGGATTCTGAATGCACTGGATCACAACACAAAGATGCAGTGAGATCAGCCCTTTTCTATTTTCTCCTGCACACACATCACATTCAGTGTCCATAGCCAGCAATCCCCACAAGCCTGGCAAGGTCTGGAGATCAGTACACCTGTCCCACTTCTCAGCAATGCTCCCTGGAGCAGGTGCATAAAGTCTATGATTTAGAAAGTCTCTTCACACCTGCGCCTCTTAACTAATGACCCTTTTTGTTTTCTCCTTTTTTGATCTCCTGAGTATGAGAAAGGATGCTGAGACAGCAGATAGGCAGGTGTGGTAACCCCACGGAGAGGAAAGAGAGGGCATGTGCCTCTGTGTGTGCCTGACAACAAACCACTGATTTTGTCCTTTATCTTTTTGCAGGTGACTTCTCATGGGACTAACAAAACCACTTTCCCCTTTAGAAGCTTGTGATTTCACTGGAGTCTTGCATACATCCATGAATCTTTGAAGCAGGAAGAGCCAAGAGCTCCTTGAACCAATCCAGTTAATCCTGATCCTTGTACTTGAGAAAATACTTAGTTAATCCTGATTCTAAGTATTTTCTCAAGTACTTGTACACGATGGGTACGCTGTGATATCTGAAGGTGTCACAGCATGTGTAGTCTCAGCTGAGCAGACTGCTCTTTGGCCCATGGTCAGAAGCATTGCAGAAGAGCAGAAGACTGAAGGGGTCCAATAGCTCTCAAGTCCTGGAATGGGTAAAGCTTGTGGGTGAGACAGAAAGTATATACATTCTGCTTTATTTATTGCATAAAAATGATATTTTGAATTAGCTTTTATTCTGCTTATAACAGCTCGAAAGTTAATCCTGATTGGTGGGAATGTTTTCAGTATCTAATAATAATGCTGAGTAGTAGAAATAAATAAATAACTTCCTGTGCTTCATCCATATATCCCTGAATTTCACTGTTTATTCATTATTCTCCTTCCCCGGAAATGGTCAAGGCCAGGGTGATTGGGACTCAGCAACCTGGCCTACTGGGAGGTGTCCCTGTCCATGGCAGGGGGTTTGGAACTAGATGATCTTTAAGATCTCTTCCAACCCAAACCATTCTGCAGCTCTATGAATCTGCTCTCTCTGGGAGGCATGTAAAAATCCTTGTTCTTTAGTAAAAGATCTAGACTATTGCACAAACTCTGTTGCATACCACACAACCAATAGTGTATAACAAATAGTTTTTTTCACAAATACCTATATTTCTACTAAGGAACCCCATATTATAAATAGGTACAATGAAAAAAAAACAAACCAGTTTATATCTAACAACAACAAAAACTCCTTCTAATGTGGTTTGGCTTGATACAGCCATGAATTCAAATGGATGTTTCTGCTTACAAATTCATCGTTGTGTGATTAATGTGTAAGATCCTATGGGCAGAGTAAGTCATATTTGAAATAATGTGAATGGATTCAATTTAAAGTAGTTTGCCAATAACTTGTAATCAGAATACAATCTTTAATGATGATATGGCTGAACTTTGCCCATAAACCAATGAACAGTTTAAGACCTACTTATATTTCATAAATTTAACATTATCTGGATAAATACATGTCAGTATAGAAGCATTTGTGTCTCATATCTCTTCCTTGGTTTAAATGGGTTCATCCAATATCAGCTAGGTAGTGAACTTTGAAGCAAAGTCCACTGTAATAATAGTAAAGTTTAATGATGCATAGCTTTGTGAGACTGACAAATTCCCAGCCAAAGTATTGATTCCTGCAGAATTTATGAAGCACAGGCCCTATTCTATGTCATTATGGTCCATTTTTGGCTGAAAGAATTGTGTAAAATAGATTTTTAAATGAGTGGTAATAGCCAGACATAAAGAAGGTATTGATGTGTGTCATGAAGGGTGAAATAGCATGCCAGGTAAAGGCATATAACAAATTGCAAACAACAGTACTGAAACTCCTACAAATGTAAATTTGTTTTTAGTTTTAATCAAACCTTTGTTTCAGGAAGTACAAATTTTGCCATGGAACTGAAAAAGCCCACCCTTTAAAAAAAAGTGATTATTTACAGTTCGATTTCATGCTTTGCTTTGGAATGTATCTATAAAATGCATATCTCACCAACAGACATGTTAATCAATATGAATTGTGTACTACATTACAACAAAACTACATCTGAGATTATTAGGGGAAAAATCAAATGCACATAGTTCTGCTTACTTGAGCAATATGTGAAAATTAATAGCTAGAAAGTCCACAGAACTGGCTGTTAAAAGGCAGGACAACTTCTTTTTCACTTAAAAAAAAAATAAATAATTTTTAAAAGAGTTTTAATAATACTATCTGAGGCATTTGACAGTAAGGTAAAACCAAATTACGGCTCTGACAAAACTTCAATTAGGAATAAAATCTGAAAAAAGCAGAGAAACTGAAAAAAAGATGGGAAAGAGGACTGTTGATTGGGTTATTGGGGCTTTACAAGAAAGTAACACTGCATTTTAATTGCATTCCAACAACCTCTTTTTGATCTAGAAAGAGGTCACCTAGGTCTAACAATGCAAGGGACCTTCGTAGTCCAGATGTACATCTATCTCCCACACACCCAGAAACACCCTGCAAATTAGCTAAATCCTCCTCATAGCAGCTGCTTTTCAACAATTCAGGAGTTTATCAGCCTAATAAAAAAGTAGCTGACAGGAAAAAAAGGCTGGCAGTCTCAATAGGCTCTTCTGTGGTCTAGTGGGGCTGAAGAACTCTTTAAGGTCTTAGTCAACACTGAACAGAGGGCTCTGAACTGGCACACTCATCTACACCACAAACAAGCTGCAAAACCTGGAAAGAGGTCACTCTTCACATAAATGGGTTTCCCATGCAGAATGGCAACAAATTCAAAGAAAGTAAGCTGAATCCAGGTGCAAGGTTAGAACAAAAATACTTTCAGGCTCGGAGAAGCAGGGCAAAAAAGTTCCCACCTGTAAAGCAATCTAATAGTAGTAACATCTACTTCACTTCCAGTTCAAATCCTTCTCTATTTTTGCATTCCATATGTTCATTATGATTTATAGAATCAGTCTTCATCTTTTAAATGCAGCATTTTTGTCTGAGGTATAAGTTTCCAGCTTCTGTTTTTACAATAATTCCAAGAATCAGTCTGGGCACAGTGTAGAAGTGTGTGATAGTGATTTCACTCTCTTATGTTTTTTCTATTTTTAATTCACCCGAAAGTAAAGTTTCCACAGGCCATTTCACCTTAATTCATATCTCCCTGCCTATTACCAGTCTAAGATAGACTTTTAAAGTTGCTGTAAAGTAACTTCCATGTGTTAATGCACAAACATATAGCATGTATAAAGAGTATGTAATTATTGTACCTGACTGCAACACATCAACTTTACTAAAATGGGACTGTCCTTTTCTCAATGTTATTAGCTGCTGAAAGGGGAAAATAAGTCTATTTAATGGCATATTAGATTCAGTAAATAAGCTATTCTACAATTACTAACTCACTTGATGACAGGCGTCCAAAGAAACACCTTTGATCACTGACAAGGCCCCACAAAATCATATGAACTATGATAAATACCTATAATTAACAGCATAAAGTTATTTCTGACCTACAGCAAAGGCATGACATCATGTACACCAGAATTTTTAGGCTGTTTGCTTACTGATGCACGTGATTCACTTGTGCTTTAAGTTTTCTGGACTGCTTTTCTAAACTTCGTGCATGCATGCATCTACATGTACAAAAAGAAATTTGTAGCTTAGTCTTAATTTTCATGTATAATTAGTGCAATTTGCACATGTAATTCAGCTACCTTTGCAATGCTGATGTCCAGTTTTATGACTAGCTGGTCCCATGAAAAACTACTGAACACTCAAATTAAACGCATAGCAATGGATTATTTGTTTATTCCCAGATTTTGTTGCCAGCATAGATCCACAACACATATTATAACAGAAATATTTTAGACAGCAAAATAAAAACCTAATCTGTGTTCCTCACGTGTTCCAAATTTCACTAAGGAAATGCTTTGGGGCCTTATCCTTCCCAGCCTAAGCTAATTTGGATTTAACAGTTTTAGTGCACACAAGCAGAGAGTTAATACACAGCTATAGTCTGTGGATGCAAAACTGCACATGTCACTTATTGCTGTGTGTGAACAGTCGGTTATGTTCATGCAAACCTGGCTTCACGGCAGTTATCCTAGATTCACTTTTTTGTAAATACTATGATTTAAACAACATTTGAATGCATCAAAAATTACCTTCATGAACAGCAAAGAAAGATTTATGCTAGACTGAAAAGTAATGAGTGAATTTCAAAATTGTAGAAAAAACATGGCCACTCCAAAAGTCAACTGAAGGCCTAGGACAAAGTGGGTGTGAAAATTCCCCTGAGTGTGTACATAGGAAATAGACCAGTAACTTCAGCAACAAAAACAGTTAGAAAAAGAGTCTAGTTTTAGGGTATTAGTAAAAAGAAACAGCTATTTAAAGATGCCAATGTTGAAATAAAAAACATTTAAATATCCTTTGTCCTTATAAAGCTGTCACTTTCAACATGGACTTCATCATTATTGTAAGAGACATAGTCTTTCCTCCCCAAGTTTCCATTCTGAATTTTATATATGGACTGAAATTAAAAGAACAGACCACTGAGTCACTGCACCAGAACGTTAATCTTTTGCTTTCAGTTTGTGCTTAGAGAGACTTTTTTGGCTGGACTGATGTAATGCAACCTCACTCACGATGGTGTTGTCACTCAGTAGCACTAAGCGAGCAGAATGGTGTCTGAACACACTTGCTCATTGTTGTTACAGCTGGTGTTGCAAATGCAAGGCCTGAGTAAAGGTTACTTGGCTGGGAACTCCTTACTATAAAACAAATTTTGTTGAGTATGTTGGGTCACTGATTTCATAAATGTTGTATTAGGTTTAGGAGAGAACAAAAATGACCTTCACTGAACAGAGCTGCTTTTAGCTGCAGCTACAAATCAAGGCTGCTGAGCAAAGGTATAATTCCTGTAACAGCCAAACAGAGGAATACTGTGCATCTCACAGGCAAATGCAGCCCTTTTTTGAAGAAAGGTCTCTTTCCATCCACATTCAGAATTGCACAATATGAGTTTCAGTAGAACAATACCACCTAGTATTCTGTTTGATATATGTTTATTTTCACTTTACTTGAACCTACTTTTGTGGAAATAATGTGAAATAATGTTTCCCGCAGCATACGCTGTTTCTGTCCTGAATGGGTATCAGCAAACTGCTTTCCAAAGGAATAGCAGGTCACAGCTTACCTAACACAATTCATTTCAGAGGTTAAAGGGAATGGATTGCTTTCTACATGACGAGCTTTTCCCTGCTATTTGTCATATATACTGCTCTCACCAAACTGGATTGTGTGATCTAGATGCTGCTATAATGGGATCTTTGATTATATCACTCAATAAAACTGTAACTTAAGATAGATAGGAAGTACAACACAACACAGTTGATCTTCTATTACATTTTAACAACCCTTAAGTTATTTACAAACATATCAAAGGACTAACAGAAGACCTGCATAGAACGTTCAGAATAAAGGATGGAAATCTAGCCTTTTTTTTCTTTTTTTTTTTTACTAGTGAGTCACAGAGATGGACTACAGTCTCTGCCAAAAACAAAGAAAAAGTAATCTGTAAGGGCAAAATGGTAAATATAACAAATAATATTTTATAATACCATACAAGTGCAAACTCAGAGTGCCTACCAATTTATGTGAAACAAATTAATCTGAAATTAACTTTTACATATTTGGTAAAGTGTGTTGAACTCAGACTTAGCAATGAGTCTGAGATACAATTTATAACTTACAAATATTCGAAGACAGATTAGGTTTTATACTGTGTTGTTTATGTATCTAATGTATTTAATTGCAATAATAACAAAACCCAAACTACTCAGATAAGATTTTCCAGTATGAATATATTATGTTCCAGAAATTTACACACTAGGAACATGTAAATGTAGGTATATACGCACAGGCATCATAGTTACACAGTAGTCTTAAAACTAGAATGCTCACAAACTTTTAAAAAACTTAAAAATAAAAACTAAACAAGTCTTATCATCACCACCTCTCTAAAGTTACTTATGAGCACTGTGTTCTCTGACAAGTGGAACACTTACACATGCAAGATTCTCAATTATTTTTTCATCTTCAGTTTATTACAGTCACTAACTTCTACTTTACTCATGAAGATATGTTCCACATATATCATACTGTATCAAGAATTTAAACTACATTCCTCCCGTGATATCTGTATCTATATGTCAATACAATGGCTTTGTAATGAATGTGTTCTAGGATGTGTGTGTGTTATGGGGGGCAATTATCTTGTCAAACACAAGACATACTGAAGAGAAAAAGAGTGCAAATTGCACTCAATAGCTTTAAAAGCAGTACTCTGTTGGTAACATGTTACACATACCCCTGGAAATGGTCCAAAATGAACTCTTCCGAGGTCTGTGTTTTGTGCATGATAAGGAATAATCAGTCTCATGTTATATAAATGCAAGTGACAGCCTATGTGCTACAATAATGTAGATATAAACCAATGTGATGATACAAACCCCTCTATTAGATGTAGATTAATGTCACTAAACATTATTTTCAAAAAGTCTTTGTCTCCAGCATACTTCTGTGTTTGGAAAACTACATCATTGATTAATAAATATCTTTAAACCTTCACCAAAATATAAATAAATCTTAACCAGGTACACACTGATAAAGTCTATTAATTACTAGGACAATCTTTTTGAATGTAACACTAAGCATATCTAATCATTGGGAAGGAAGAGTTACATAAATCACACTGAAAGGACTAGATTTTTATGCATGGCTTCACCCAACATTGTTTCCCCTTTGCCAAATCCTTTGGCCCTTTGGGTAAGACTGTGACCATTTTTCCCAATAACAATAATCTTCTGCTCAAAAATTAAAAAAATGTAATCATACTGTTTAGACCATTGGCATGAAAATCCCAGTGACTTCACTATATTTTTACAATATCATAGCAAAAAGATATTAAGAGAGAGTTAAAAAGAACACATGGAGGCTGGAGTTTGTATCTCCACACATCAGTAACCAATGTCTGAATCAAAAAATATCATTTATTAGGACTCTGCCTTGCAACTATGCAATGACCAGAACTTTTGAAGGTTCAGGGAATATTTTATGAAGAACACTAATGTCCAAACATCACCTAACTCGGGTTTCAGCTGGCAAAAGTGTTTACCAAGCTCACTGAAGATATACTGAATACGTATTTTTAAGTTGCCTACCCATTTGGGAGGTAAAATATTAAACTGTTTATCTCACATTACAGCAAAATATTTGCTTACTGTTCAAGAAAAACTAAGAATTTGAGGAATGATAGTTCACATTTTTTCTGATAAAGTCATAGATGCATGCTGGTACCAACCTTAAAAAGTATACACATTTAGTGGACAGAAAAAACCCATTAAACAATTTAAAGAGTGCCCTGTTTGCGAATATAAACTCTTAGGCCTCAAAGGCCTGATTATCCCTCAGTAACTTTTTTGTACAAATTCCAACTCCCTTTACATATAGAAATAAATGAACAGCATAACTAGATTGTGATTAATAGTTTTGCTCACCATCAAGTATTATATTGACTCATCTTTTGGACTATTGATAATCTTAGCTGGTTTGGATGGCAGGATACTGGCAACTTGTCTTCTCCTGAAAGACACAGCAAACACAACAGCATCTTCCCAATGGAATTTTTTTCCTTCAATCATCAGATGCCATTACACCCCATGGTGCAAGATAGACTGAAGTCATGTCCATCTCTCAGTTATTCACTTCTAATCAAGTAGCTCTATCTCAGTTCCCAGACTGGCTGCCTGAGAAGGTGGCACCTTACTCCTGCTGTTCCTGTTTCTTCATGAGCAAAGGAAAACCGGTCCCTTATCTCTAGCTGGGATACTGGATATGACCAGGATCAGCACATGTCAGAGAGAAGGACTCTAATTCTTATGTGCTGGCAAATTGCTGCAGTAATTTAAAATTCATATTTTTTATGTCTTTCTATTCCTCATTCCTTGGAATTATAAACTTTTCTGAGGTGCTTAATATGCTTCAGTTTAATTCTGTGCTTGGTACATGAGTAGAGTTGAGAATTATGATCTTATGATCTTACAAGGTAAGAGTAGTTTGAGCCCAAGGTAGGCACTCTGATAATCCTGTAACTAGTATGGAACTCAGAATTTGATTCCAGAGGTCAGTGCATCCAGGCAAAACAGGCTTAGGAATCAAGGAAATATTCACAGTTAGTCTTCAGTGTCAGTGCTACAGCAAGTTTAATTGTTGCCAAGGCATTGAGAGTTTCTGTGTGGGTGACTTGTAATTGCTGTTGCATCAGAATGAATAAACAGTTCTTGGGCAAAGAACTATGATCCCATACAGACAGATATTGCTGAATACTGCTTGAAGCAATCTTCACTGTGCACCTGTATCTATGGAAGAATTATAACTGTTTTATATTAAACCCTAACAACCTCTTTTTGAATCTACAAGCAATAAACAGAGTATTTGAAATGTCTGAAGTTTCATTACTTGTTCCTCCACCAATACATCTACAAGTTTGATGTAGTCTTCAGGAAACAGCCCTAATGGGAGTGGTTGATCAAGTTCATTCTTTAATAAATGAATTTGAGCCTCAATCTGGTGTTTTGCATGTGTGCCCTGTTCTTACATCAAAATGAAAGGAAAATGTGAAGTTCTAGGAGCTGGGACATCTGCTGACTTTTTTATTTTCTAACATTTATATTGAAATTGTTCTAGGTTTTCTCTTAACCATATGAATGACAATAATATGAACTAAAAAACAAAAGAATGACAAAAGCATGATATACTTATATTTTAAAATTTTATTATTATGTCAGAATGCAAAGGTCTGATTTAGCAACATTTTGTATAAAGCAAAACTGAAAGGAGTTTGGAAATACTGTTGTGGAACAGCAAAATAAATTCCTAGGAAGCTGTCTTACCCATTTTTTTTTTTCCTCTAGTTGCCCTGGCCAGCATCCTGGCTACTTTGAAGGCAAGGCAACACTAGACTTCCTAAGTATTTTTACAAACAAGCTCTCTCTCCAATTATGATGGCCTGTCTAAACTTCTGCCTAAGGATATAAACCTGAAAAAACCTACATTTAGTCTCAAATGTAAATGAATCTGTTAAAGGAATTTTAAAAGTAAAAACTGAACTTGATTTTAGCTGCCTTCTGGGAAGGTTTTAATTCAAGGATGGATGTGAAGATACAGAAAAGTAGTTTTAAATAATTGATGGGTGTGGCACAAGGTGATATTATCCAAGAGGAAGGCTTCACAGTCTACTCTGGGAATGAGTCAGTCCAACCTAAGTCAAACAGACTATACAAACCCCACCTTAGTGACTAAGACTTCTTTGTAAATTCTGCTAGTGTTAAGTTTTCCATTGTAATTACATGTCCTCTTCAAATAAACAATATGATGCTCATCTAAAATAAATTAACCTGTTATTTCATGTAATACATTTGAAACTGGAGCACTCTCCTTGAGGAAGCAATTGTTGCTTTACTTGAGCAGACCATTTCTTTGCAAAGAGGAAATGTTCTATCTTCAACATCCTGTCATAGCATCTACTTCCAAAGTAAAAGAAATATAGATCTAAAGGACACCTCCCTTTTTTTTTGCACCTATGAACAATAAAACAGAATGCTAGCTGCAATGCTATTACTCCATTCCTCACAGACAAGCAGTACTTAATACCTCCAGACAATTACAAAAACAAGTCTGTCAGGATCATCCTGAACTGGATTGTGCTAACATACAGCTGAGGATAAATTTGGCCTTGATGAGTGTCTCCTTACTCAACAGTTCACATTGTTTTTATTAAGCTTGTCCCATTTCTTGCTTAATCTCACCTGGGATTATTCTGACTCCTGTAAGCTGAGCTGAGAGAGCCACCAAAGTGAAAATTTTTTTTTTTTGATGTACTGAATGCTATATGTTTGTTGTATATTGGTACTCATTCATATACCCCCTTTCACTGAGACAATAGCCTAGAAGAATCCTTCAATGTTTCCGATATTTAAAACATCTTTACTGTCAACATCCATTTCCAGGGCTATTAAATCAGTCATTAAAATTTGCTTTTAGCTACATCTTACTTTCCAAGTGCACGCTGAGAACAGTAAGAGACCTTTGCTTAAGAGGTCACAGTACATAAAAGCACTAAAACTCTGTTTATGATTTCTTTACCATAAGTTGCTTTGGTCAGGAATTTAAAGCTGTTTGGCCATAGTTTGAAGCTACTGATCAAACAACCCTGGCAAAGTCTCTGAGTTCCATGTAAATTTGGTCCATTTCCTATTACTGTGACTGGTAGATAGGAAAAGAAAACACAGCTAAACACTAAACTATTTCACGAGAAGTGGTAGGTCATCTTCACATAACCTTCCTGCTGTGTATTTTTCTGGTATTATTGGTTGTTGTGGATGTCTGCATGTATTTACATGCATGCACATAATCTCTGTAATATTTCAGAAATTCTCTCCGATCTTCCTGGCCTGCTTTAGTGAGTATCTGGTTAAGTCACCGTAGGGCTCACCCATATTGTATTAACCTTGATGTGCTACACACTCTTAGGAAGCATTAAACATCAAAACCATCAAAGCATTACCTATTTCTATATTATATAATTTGGAAAACATAGGAGGTAATTAAAGAAAACCAACCCTACAAAATGGCTTGAAACAGGTAGGAACTTTTTCTTTTCTCACAAGCTCAGAAACGAAAAGTCACCTTTGAAAGTCCTCTTTAGCAGCCTTTCATGGTTACCAGAAATTATAAATCATGGACTGCCTAGTAATCATATATACACTTCTTTACATAATGTCTGATTCAACACTCCGTCATCTGACAAATCTCCTACTGACTTCAGTGCACTTTTAACTAAGCAAAGTCTGAGTAAAGAAGTGTAGAATACATTCCATAAGCATTAAAAATACACTGTACCTTTGAGGACCATAATCTTTCTCTTCTTGTATGCCCAGTGCCAAGCTGGACCTGGCACTGACAGGATTTTTGCTATTAACACACAATAGGGACTAGGTTAAAAATAGTGTAGCCACGAGAAAGCAATGATTCTGATTAAATAAATTCCATTGAACTCTTTCTAGTAAGCATTATTCAGGTCATGAATGCTAATTTGTCCTGCAGGGGGCTGTGGGTAATTACCCAGAAAAACTATCAGCTTTATTGAGTTGCTACAAAATAGTATTACTGAATGGAATGCACTGTAAAGGAAGACAACCTTGTTATGTGCCTATAGAACTAAGCAGTCTTTTTCTGAAGATACAGCAAGCTGGGCCATTCTCAGCAACTGTATTTTGGACTAGGGTACATTCTAGGCTACTTTTATGTTTCTATTAGATAAAATTCCATGCAAAATTACATAGCAAAGAAGTGCCACTAGAGCAAATTTACCATTCTGCATATTTAAAATTGTGTAGAATCAGAACCATCTTTTAAAATGAAGCAAATGTGGTACACTGGCTGGATTCCTGCAGTCACATGGAATTCTTGACATTACTAAAATCTACATAATTTAGTCCCATATGGGGATCCATACCACAATTATATTGTCCCTGCTCTGACACAGTCCTCATTTTGCACTTCTTTAAGCCTGCCTTTTTTTAATTTTAGTTCCCACTACCAATAAAAGAACTTGCATTCACACAGTCTTACTTGCTAAGCCAGAGTGAAAAAGAAATCTGTTGTATGACCTTGGTCTTTTTGGCAGTAGATTACAAGGAAACAAACTCTTCAGCTAAACCATTCTCTCGTCTGTTTTTAATTCATGTAGAACAACCATAGGAGAGAACTAACCAAGTAGCACACCATGGCCACTGACCATTCATTTTCATTTAAAGAACACACATTGAGGCACGTCTTCCTGCATGGAAAGAGATGCAGCACATACACTGGAAGTTTTCCCAGGTGAACACACAACATTTGCTGCTCACCTCACTTACTGAATCTTGCAGCTCTGTAAGCATTAGACTTGTTGGATTCAGCTGTTCACAGAGTACAGAATCAATCTGTGCATGCTCTCTGGCCACCTGTCTGGGATTTTGGGGCACCTGGAAAGGACTAATGCTATGATCCTTTCTGCAGATGCCCAAAGATCCATTAGATCACTGGTAGAGTGACATGGTACTCCCAGAAGTGTTACAATGAGCAGCTATATCTAAAGGAATGGCAAGAATCAAAAGAGAAGTATAAAAGAAGATACTGCATACCTCTATAAATGCTGAATTTATACTGGAGACAAAATAATCTTCCTTTTGATTCAACTCTTAAAATAAATCATCAGTCAACAAGGACTACACCCGAGTGCTATTGTGCTTGTCACTGCACAGGCAGCTGGGGTCCTCAGCTGTAGGACATACAAGCAAAGGCTGACATTTCCACTGAGATTCTCTTTGTGAGAACAGGCATCAACTACACTTTATCTAAACACGACACTTTTTTTAACAACTACATTTTATCATCAACTACACAAATTTACCATTTCATAAATTTATGGTAACAAATACTCATTGATGATATAGCCCTTATCCTAAACACCTAGCAGTAAAAATTAATCCCAGATAAACGGCTCTTTAAAGTCACTCCAGTTATCAGTGACATGAATCAGATTTTATCTCAGTTATTTTGACATTATAAGGTACTGTGACAGTACAAAAAAAAGCATGTGAAGAGTATGCTAAAAAGAAAAAGCCTAAATTTAAAGAAAAATCATCCTTACGATTTATGTTAATTTCTAGTATTTATGGATAAGGAACATCTCAAAGATGTCAGGCAGTGACAGATATAAGGTATATTTTTTTAAAAAATTCAATTAAAATTAAGAAAACAGAAGCAAAGCTTGCTTATTATTTTAAGAAATAAACCAACCCTCCATTTCTTTGATTTCATTTAATCTTTTTTTCTCTTTTCATTCTCTAACTACTTTTTTTGTTTTCCTTCACACAGGCTCCAAATAAATATATGTCCCTTGACTTAACGGAAGATTAACATTCTCACAGAATCAGCACTGTTGAGACTGGCTACTACAATTTGTTTGAAGGATTGATTTGATGTTCAAAACATGGGAACAACAATATTTGTCAGTAAATAAAATATTGAACATAACTTTGAGTTGGACATGATATTAATTATTAATGTTTTTCAGTGCCTCACTTTCCATAAAAGGAATGGGGCCCGGATCAAATATCAAAATGTAACTCTACACATTTTGCTGGATAAGGCTCATTTTGATTCCACATACTTGAATGCAGCTGGTTAGCTTTGTCTTTCTATATTTTTACATTTGATTTAAAAATAACCTCTACTATTACTGATTTTGAAAAGATTATATTTTCCTGCTTTATTTTTGCAAAGAATAAACAAATTGTTTCATTTGCACAATGAGCTGTTTTAAGTGTTCTGAGTAAATTCACAATGAACAAATACAATCAAAGAACTATGAAGCTAAAGTGTACTAAAAAGAAAATACATGGAAGTGCTTTTTTCATTCTTTTTGCACCTTGACAATAATAGAATGGAACAAAAATCCTCCCAGCTGTTGTGATTATTGATAATTTTCACTTTTCTGTGTCACTAAAACACATGAGCAATCGTCATATTTCAGCTGCAAGTTTTTTCTGCTGTCTTTGTATTTTTTTAAAATAAAGATTATGTCCATGTCAGTTTTATATTCTTTGAAGAATCATATTGTGTCTTCTTGTAATTCTTCTTTGAGAGAAAATGAATACTACATGTATTCATGAGAAATCCCATCCATGAAGGGGGTGAACAAATCTTTTTTTATCATTAGTTAGCCCCAAAGTTTTCAAAAACCCTTTTTGCTTACTTGAAGTACATATGAAATATACTTCTCTGTTTTCAACTGACAGATAGGTTCTTTTAAATATAATTACCACTGTGTATTTTGTCTTCACATGCATATTAATTTCCCAACAAAGCTAATACTGCCAGAGTACACAAAATTAATGTTACTATTAGGTCATTGGTCAATACCTTATGCTCAGTCTGAAAGAGGTAGAAAATATTAACCTGAGTGTATCACAGGAGATTGTTTCATCTTAAGAAAAAGGTTAAAAGAAAACCTTCATTTCAATAGGGGCATTAACACAAAGAAAATGTAAACCCACTCACAGCAACCCCAACAAACTGTAAAATTCTGTTACTTTCTTCAGGCTGTGAAAGGCCAGGAGCCATTTCTCACCAATCCTGAATGTGCTCTGCTGTAGAAAGCCTAACAAGAATTAAAAAGGCTGTCCTGTGCATGCACTTTGCTAAATCCCTGCATGCCATTTTAGAGTGACTGTACTGTCTGAACAAGTTCTCCCTGTTTGCATGTAAGAAATAGCTGGCTCAAGCAATTCATCTGATCAGTGAGGCTCTGCCTGAGAGTGTGCCAGTCCAACCATACACAGCCTAATAATCTTTCCATGGATAACAGTTAAAAAGGGATTCCTTGCTTGAATGATCCTCCACAGCGTGTGGAAGTAGGTCTAGCTCAGGGAGGGATGAAGGGAGGGAGTCAAACTGGTACCCAACATCAGTGCTTAGGCCCTGCTAGCTACCTGGCTTTCACTGTCATGTGAGCAGACAGATTTACACTAAATTCATATAGAACTGTCAAAAAGCTGTTCATTCTGTATATTACAGAGCAGCTATCTGAATGGGGAAGAAGGTCAATGGCAACAAGACAGGGAAAGAAATGCATTGGGGTGATCTTTGCTTCCCCCACCCCCCAGTCAAGTGCATTTTTCATTTCAGCAATTTTCCATGTAACAGAGACAACATACATGGAGCAAAGGGCTGCATGGGGCTTGAGGATGGAGCTACGACACCAGGCAGAAGGAAAGGCTCTTTTCTTCTACATGTTAAAACTATTCAGGGCACTGTGTTCACCAGTTCTGGTTTCAAGAATTCATCTACAGTCATCTAATTCTCATGTGTTTAATCATTTAGAAAGATTAAGATGTGGAAATGTCAGAACTGGTCTGTTAAGTATCATAACCAAAATATAGCTTGGATAATAATTGTTCCAGTAAGACAGATAATAGAAAAAGAGATGTTTTACCATTATTTTGCATAAACTGTAGATGGATATGAACTTCACACTACAGATATAATAAGCACACAAATACACATATAGTGGTCCAACTGGATTGAATACATAACAAATTCAGATTAATTGCACTGAGTTCAATCATTATGTATTAGTATATTCAAGAGACTCTAGTTATTCACATCAAGATCTGAAACTAATTGCAAACTAATTTGTTTTTATATTTCGCATGAATATTTCACCTTCTAAAGGTTATGTCGGTAACAGACACAGTACTAGGAAATAAATGAGGCAACTCTGTTTCCTACATGCCACGTTAAATGAAGACTATCTCAGTAAGAGTTTCCTTGTATTGCTCCACCAGAAAACTCATTACTTGGCTGGAGAGATACTAATCTGTAACATTTAACAAGGCTTCCAATCAACCAACCAGCTTCTAACCCATCTTCCTTTGAAAATACAGACTAAGCCTGAGGATTGTGAAGCTTATTCACAGAAAGCAGCTTTCAAATTATTTACAGGCAAGGTACAAAGCAGGCAGCTGAAATGTGAATTCCCCATTACTGTCCCACTGACTACATTTCTATTTTCCCACTGGAATCTGTTCTTGGTGACAAATGACTCGCTCTCCATGCTTACTCAAACCTGACCTCACCCAAAAACATCAATTGCACCAAATACCGCAAAGCTTTCCTAGTTTTGTGATGTGGTCAAATTTCAGACAGCTCAACTATCTTCACTTAGAAACAGAGGTGATGAGGTTCCAGACGCATGGAAGGTAAATGACATATGCTTTATCCAGCAAGATGCCCTGCCCTTTTGTTTTTTTACTTCTCCTCCTTTTTATGGTCAGGGTCTCATCTCTGGACATGCAAGAGACCTACATTTGGAGAAGAAATACATGGCAGCTCAGGGACTGAAAGAGCCATGGAGAAATTCAAAGCAATCTCTAGATGTGTTGGCTGCCAAGGAGGTCTGTGTTGTCAGATGATATCATAAGACTCCCACAGCTCTTGGATTGGTGGAGACTGGCTTCCTGTGGGCTATTTGTTGGAAGATCCTACTGCCACTCTTACTAGATGATTAAGGCATCCCTGGTTTTATTAGTGATTTATAGTTATTAAAGAATAGAAAACTTAATTTCTCCATGTGTGTGATCTGCCAACAATCACACAAACACACACTACCTGCTCTGGTAAGTGTAGGAACTTCAGGAGATTGCTGGGTCCAGATAAAATAGATTGTCACACTATACTGCTGAGTCTCTTAAAGGAGCTGGACATCAGCTGGGCAGATTTAAAACCAAACGGAAATATGCTGGATCCTACAGAAACAGGTCTCTTGCATGCTGCCCTTTGCTATCATGTACCTGTTCCTCTAACTGAGGTATGGGTAAGAAACTTCATTGGAAGGTGCAGCTCCTAGATCTTAGTGAAATAAATACAATATGTGACCACCTGATACTATTCCTCTTCTGATTTCGTTATTTCTCTTATATTTTCATAGACTCATTGAACTGTCTGGGTTGGAAGGGACCTTATAGATTATTTAGTTCCAAACCCCCACCATGATCAGGGACATCTCCACTACACCCATCCAACCTGGCCTTGAACACTTCCAAGGATGAGGCATCCACAGCTTCCCTGGGTAACATTTCCAGTGTCTCATCACCCTTGTGGGGAAGAACTTCTTTCTAATGTATAACCTCAATCTACGCTCTTCCAACTTAAAGCCATTATGCCTTGACCTATCACTACCTAACCTTGTAAAAATTCACTCCACAGCTTCCCTGTAGAGCTCCCCCTTCAGGTACTGGAAGGCTGCTATAATGTTCTTTCAGTCTTCTCCAGTCTATACAACCCAAACTTCCTCAGCCTGCCTTTGTAGAAGAGGTACTCCCTATGATCATCTTTGTAGCCCTCTTCTGGACCCCCTCCAAGGCCTCCATGTCCTTTCTGTGCTGGGGTCTCCATAAATGTACTCCAGGTGGGGTCTCATGAGAGGAGAGAAGAATCACCTCCCCTGACCTGCTGACCACACTTCTGATGCATAAACAGAAAAGGAACATATGTGAGACTGGCCTCTTCCTCTCCCAGGGAGTGCAGGACATTTGCAACTTTGTTGAAGTACAATAAGTGTACGTAGTTGATGGCTATTTGTGTGTATTTACACATAAACATCTATTTACAAATAAAAATGAGAGAACACTATATTAGTATCAACACCTACTACTTCACTTTTGCAGCATGTATGCTACCACCTCAGAAATGGTACAGAGCTAGTACAGCTGCATTTTTCTACAGCATAGCCAGGAAAGCCTATTGATTCAGCCTCACTTCTGCTAACATCATGAGGGGCTGTATTTGACACACATGCAAATGGCTTTAAAATTTTGTGCATCACTTTATTTATCTAAACTCTACCTTCTCATAATTTAAGGAGCTATGTGATCAATCATTCTAACAAATAATTTTATTTTAATGTATAAAATGCACAGCACAGATTCATGTGATCATGCATGTGAATCACAGCATTTATATTGCCTGAGGCACACAAACACGACAGAGCAGCCTAGACTCAGCTGATTAAGCTGTAGTGCAAACCAGCACCTTGGTTTTCAGAGGTACAACAGCCAAGAGTGGTTTATTGGACCAAGGGGTATAACACTGTAATTTACTTCTCTAATACACGTCATGTTCTCTCTTATTGTTTCCCCTTATAGAGTGAAATATGTAGTTAAGAGATTGCTGCACAGTTTCGTATGTTACATCCCTCCAAAATTAGAGAATAACAAACTGTCTTTATTAGCCAGTACATTAGATATAGTGCCATAAATCACTGAAAGTGCAGGTTAGCATCTAGTAGTTTGAAGTCAAGAAAAACTGTAAGACTTCATGTATCTACCTAAAGTGATTTTAGAGCTACAGTACAGCTAGACAAAATGCTACACTGCCTAGCCCTGGCTGTTATTGTATGTTTCTAGATATTAATTTTTTGCTTGCTGGCAGGAAGCCCAATGTTTAGAGTCTGGCTCAAGGCAAATATTTAAAAGATTTTTTTTTTTTTTTTTTTATTCCCAAAATGTAGTAATATGGGTCAAAATTATTTTTTATGCCTGTTTTCCTTTCAAAGCTGGGATTTATAGAGATTTAGAGAGAGTCCAGAGGAGGCTGACAAAGATGATTGGGGAATTGGAGCATCTCTTGTATGAGGAAAGGCTGAGAGCTGGGAATCTTTAGCCTAGAGATGAGAAAGTATCTAAAGTGTGGGAGCAAGAAAAATGGAACCAGCAGTTCCCAGTGACAAGATGAAGGGCAATGGGCACAAGCTGGAACACAGGAAGTTCCATTTGAATGTAAGAAAAAAATTCTTTACTATGAGGTTGACAAGGTTTTGGAACAGGCTGCCCAGGGAGGTTTGCATAGTCCCCTTATCTGGAAAGATCCAAAACCCACCTGGATGCTGTGAAATGTGCTCCAGGTGATCCTGCTTCAGTGGGAAAGTTGGACTGGAGGATCTGACCTCCAGAGGTCCCTTCCCACTCTGACAGTTCTGTGATTTGTAGCCTTCTTCCAGAAGAAGTATTGGTCACAGACAACTTATAAAAAGTAACTTGATTGTTTATGAAGCAAACACATGTAAAACTGATGAAATTATTAATGTCACAGTGTTAACTTTCTTCTCATAAATATAGTTTAACAGTGCTGACATGGCAATTACAGTCAAATGTTCCGGCTCTTTGCTTATTTGCTCAATCTGTCAGTCCATGATGGGGGGAGACAAATTGTGGTGAGCATTTGACAATGCACAGAAGAGATATAAGACTATTCTGATTAAACCTTGGTGAAAGATTAAATGACTCTGAATACTTACCAGATTTTTCAGACATGACATTTTTTAACCAATGCTACTAAAATATTCTGTTCACCAGAGGTTTAAAAACACATCGGGTAAAAATAGTGTATTTAGCTCATAGGTTGGTTGGTTGTTCTGTTTCAGAACTGACAGATTAATAGCTGCATTCATACTATATATCTCAGTGATATGAATTATGTATTTTACTGAATCAAAACCCATAGTCTAGTTTGTCCATACCCAGACAACAAAGACCAAAATTACTGACTCTTCTGACAAAACTCTCTCATTGATACAAGAGCAAGAACGTCACAGATATGACTCTGTGCTACCAAGGAAAAAAAAAATCATTAAATTACTTTCAAATTAAATCATCCATGGGAGAGGACTATAATTCAGGCAAAATTGGAGTATACCAACTCCATACATGGCAGAGCCAAAAAATTATTTAAAAGCAGAGATAAAATTTCCATTATTTTAAAATGCACCATAAGATTTCTACTGACCTCAGCTGTGTAGGACTGACTGGGCCTTACTACAGTTTTGGCACATAATCACAGAAACAGGTAATATGGAACACGTCAGCTAAAACTACTTGTTTAAATTGCTATGGGTGATTAAATGTCTTTACTGTCCTCCATACAAAAGCATACAAGAAATGGAAGCCCAAACTTCTGATTATGGTTTTCATTGGAAATCCATTTAACTTTAGCATTAAAGTTGCTAGGTATCAAAATGGATTTTGTTCTAGTAAATGTTGTATTCATATATTGGACTATACAAAAAATGCCTAAGTGTAGTCACAATATGACAAACAAGCCATTTAAAATTTAAAGTTTCTGACTCAAGGAACTGTAAGTGATGACACCAAGTATAGGGGAAACAGGTAATAAACATTCCTTTTTCTAGAATTATAATCTACATTTGTAATCCAAAACAAATACTGAAACCTGTTCATCTACACTGTTTTTATATCAGCTGAGGAACTAGTCTTATATTTCTATTCTAATAAGACTTTTTTTTTTTTTTTCCAAAACTGATATTGTGAAAGAAATAGACAGTTTGGGCCTTTCATTTACAATTGATGAGACTTGCATTGAAACCGAAAAACATAAATGACACATTTCAGAAGTCTCTAATAGACATATGTTTACCTTCTGTGTGAATGAGAGTATTGTATTTGCTTTCTGTTTCATTAGATCTGAAGGCTGAAAAAAAAGTCTCATATGCTCCCAATGAAAACATATTTTGATTTATGTTTTGCCACATTTTAGTGATGACTTCTTTCATAAGCAAGAGGAATCCTCTGTATGAGTCTCATAAAATATTTAGATAGCATAGAACAAAAACATAGAACTAAAAAAAAATACAATTCCCATAGTTTATGGAAATAAATTACATAGAAAAATTTCTTTAAAAGCTATTTCTTTAGTATTCCTTTATATTCACCACAGGCAGCCAATAAACTGATAGGAAATGGTAAGCTAGGGAAAAGCTAGAAATTAAGACCTTTTTGGTGACATTATCCTAGTTAGACAAATTGATATAATAACAACTGTTTGCTCCAAGAAACTGTTAGTACCAGCATCTCCCTGTGCATTCATTTCACCTTTGTCATATGTAGAATATTTTGGTTTAATTTTCATATACAAAAATCTACACAATTATATACTTTTCAGATGTGATAAATGAATGACTTGTAAAGATTTTTAGGTTCAGATTCTAAAAAAATATATAAATTCATTATTAAAATGTAAAATTTCAGTAGAGCAAGCAATCTCAATCACAGGCAATATGTTTGGCAGGGCAGTGTGTGAAATGCTAACCTTACAAAAGAACCTGTAAATTTACAGGCCAACCCTGACTTTAATAACTTCAGTGGTAAAATTCCAGCTGATAGTGGTAAGAGCAGAATCAGGCCCCTCCAGCTTAGTTTTCTAAGGTTTTCTCCTCTTTCCTTCCCCCTCCTTCTACAGGAGCTTGAATTCCTGTATTCTGATTAAGATAGATGGAGTATTTGCATCCTATCCATATTCATAATCCTCCTTTTCAGTGTCAACCCAAAATACTGCATTTGTTACCCAGGCAGACACAGGCAATGTCTTCAGAAGGTTTTGCATAGATGGATAAGGACACATCCCTTTTCAAATTTTGCAGAATAGGTGGCCACTAGGTGAATTCATGCTGTTAAAGTGCTAAGAAACCAGAACAAAACCCACATCTTTTGTGTGTGACAGAAACTGTAATTAATGATTTCTTCCCTTTTTGCTAAAGAGAAAAGGGATATGTGCTGTTGACAGGGATTTTATTAATGGTTTCTGCCATCTTAGTATACATAAAAGGCATTATTGGTTGCAGCACTAGTTTAAAAGATTTTTGTTTTTCTTTTTTTAACAAAATGTTGAAGATGTTTCATGGATGAAAAATGAAGGCAATCTGTCCACTGCCACTGAAAGTTTGGGTTTCAGTAATAAAATTGAAACTATTGTGACAGTTCCCACTCTATTCTTTAACCATCTGCCTCCTGCTGGCACAATCAATGTTGGCATCTGCTGGGATATGGTCAACTTTACCTACTTTCTCTCATTTCAGAAAAAAAAAATCTTGTCAATACCATGACTCATGGCTCCTTTTGTAAGGAGATTTATCAATCATCTAGGTGATGGTACTTATTTTAGTGACTGTTGGTCTGTTGTTGGATTGGGAGCCAATAGGAGATAATCAGCCTGGCACACAAGAAATTAGACATGCATTTTCCAGTTGCAACAATGGCAGCTGACTGCCTAATCCAGAGGCCAGAGCAGTGAAGATTTATTCTTAGACCTTGCTTATACTATGGAATTGAAGTGAATGGGAATAACCCAGTATCACACTACTTTTTGAACAATATTAAGTAGGAGAACGTGACAATCCTGCATCCAATTCTTGAATTTGTGTTCATTTTCCTTGGGGGAGAAAAAAAAAAAAAAAAAAAAAAAGTAAAATTAATTCAAAATACCCAAACAAAAAGCTGAAAATAAGAGGCTAAATCCTAATTTTGTATAAATGAAAGGCAGCAGCTTGACCATACAGATAGTGCTATGCTCGTTTACACAGGCTAATGGGCTTCGCATTGCTTATGGACAGACAAGAAAACAGTAATTTGTCTAAGTTAGTACCCCTTCCACAACACTTTGAAAAAGTGTTTTGCTTTGCCACTGATTTGTGAACAACTTAATAACTTCTGTGAATCAACAAGAAAGCAGACATTTACCACATGTATTCAAGATAACGTAATCAGAAAACACGTAGGGGAAGGGATTTAAAGCAGTTTGTGCACTCCTCTCAAGACAGAAACAATGAAGCAGCAAAAGGTTCTCCCTGCTTTTTACTGAAGGTTTGATGACATCTTGGTTTTAAGCACAGAACTTTTTTTGTGACTATTAAGCTCAGCATTACAGCTGTCAATAGTGTTAAATATAACAGTATTGGTTAGTTAATAAAACACCCATCCCTGCTCGAAGCAAAGGTAGGATTCTTTTAATTCGGTTTTTCAGACTTAATTTCTAAAAGTCCCAGAAAATCTATGTTTTGGGAAGCAGCTGGAAATGCACTGTTTGCACACTGATCTATACTTGCAGCCATTCATTTTCTCTGGGAATTTTTATGTAAGCTCCCTTATTGGGAATATGCTAATGACATCCACCATGATTACTGATTTTCTTTGAATCGTTATTCCTCTGTGGGCAAAGCAATCAGAAAGGGAGAAGAGGAGATTTACTTCTTGCTTGTGTGCCTTCCTCAACCATCTGCTCTGTCCTGATTCATTTGAATAAGATCCACAGTTTTAGATTCTTTACTCTGGCATTCTGAAGCATTTTAAAGCTTAAAAGGAGTTAATAGTTATCTATCAGTGTCACAAATGTGGCACTGCAATGCATTCTAAGAGCAAGTTTGCCTTCCAATGGTTTACAGGGCCAGATTAATTTTATTAAAGTAAAAAATGACAATGTTCTTTAACAGCTTCATTATTTCAGACAAGTCTTTTGCGAACGCATTTGTTATCTGGAATGTGGAAATATAAGATCTGAAAGAAAGGGAACAAATTTATAAAGCAAGAACCTTTTAAAAATGGAAATTGTTAATCTACTCCCCCCCAGCCCAATACATGGGAAAAAAATAGAGGGCATAATTGCGATCAATTTAATGAAAATACAGTCTTGTAAAACGCATTGCAGTTACTTAGTTCTTGTACCTGTTCTTTTACCTGGGTGAATTTCTGAAGTGTACTTACACAAGGTCATTTTGATTTTTAGCAAAGTTGCTATTTAGCTGTATCAAAATTCAATTAAAACTGTTCTCTCAAACGAAGTACTGGCCTCAAATAACAAGTTTCCCATGCGCAGTGATAATTATGTGCATGCTTGTTTTGGTTTTTTTTTTTTTTAATAGGATGCCAATTTTCTGCTGTTCTATATGTACATGCCAGATTTAAAATAGCTATGCTAATTGCAAAAAGACCATTTTGTACATGAGTAACAGAAAATAAGCAAGATGACATTGTAGCAAGACAGAACTAAGCACAGACAAATGCAGGGACAGAATTCAGAGAATTGTGTTGAATACTTAAGTGCAGCCTTTTCAGAAGGAAGTAACCTTTAAAATGTTAAGGAAAATTAGTGTTTGGGAATAAAAAACTTCTTTACTAAACTTATTTCAGAATTACTGTTAATGAACACTAAAAGAGAGCTTCCATAATAAGTCCTGTGAAATAGTTCATAATGCCTATAAGAAGAGACCCTTCTAAAGAAAGTAGGTACAATCTTTAGATTAGAAAGCAATATATAATGATCTCCAAAGCGCAAGATCACCCATTCTGTTACTTTTGAAACCAGAAACTTAAAGTAATACAAAATAATTATTAAAATGTAGCAGTCAGATTTTGTTCCTTTGATGTGGACACAGACATTAGAACCTCTGCCTACCATTTCTACCATTTATTTTTTCTTAAATAATCTTTTTTGGCAACCTCTGATTAGCATTCTGATTTCTCCTTGTCTTTTTAAAAGTAGAATGACAATACAAAAGACTGAAATGGCAGTTACCTCCCTGCTAGAATTAGTTATCCAGAGCCACTTTCTATCAACTAACTTCAGCTCCTTTCAGAGCTCTCAGAAAGAGAGCTGCAACTAATGTGAAGAAAGAGTAATTATTTGAGAAAGGGTTTGCCTGTTCTCATTCAAACGAAGGAACTTACAAACACACTTTGTGTTTGCTTTTAATTAGAGGTACAACTAAACTAAACCATAAATTACAGGGCTCACTGCATTTGTAACATGGTTATCCTGTAGTTTAGAAAAAGCAACTACAGCTTCTTTAAAGATGGATCAATCTTTGAAATTCTCTATTTCCTATCTCAGTAGAAGACTGTAAATTCAGACTTAATTTTAATGGTAATTTTATAATCAACACCAATGTGGTTCCACAAATTTCAACAACTGGTCTCAACCTTATTTTTACTTTGATGTATTGTACAAAGCACACAGTTCTGAGAAACATTAATAAAAATACAGAAGCAGAATTCTATCTTAATATTTCATAAGAAAAAATCCTTAACACCAAATTAAAGATAGTTAGCTAGCCAGTGAAATACAGAGGAGAAATTGTTATTGAAACAGCAATGCTATTTTTCACACCATAGGCACCTCACAATTGCTGGTCAAGTGTATTACACATAAAACACACATAGTGCAATATTAAGTCCTTTTAATTGAGGAACATTTTCTCTTGTCTTGCATTTCTCTTTCTTCCTAATGAAAGCATGCCTTATTGCTAAAACTTTGTGCAATGCAGCTTGCTTGTTTAATGGTTAAAACCACTTACCACATGATGCTCTGCCTCTTTAAGTACACAGTCTCAAAGTGCAGTAGGAATATTTTAATCTCTTCCTCAATGTGTCTCTGTAGTTTTCACCATTTACAGGCTCTTTATTTCTACTTTAAAAATCCAAAAACCTGATTACTTATGCAAGCAAGAAGTTTCAAAAAAACAACACCAAATACTAGTCCCTCTAGAAAAGCAGAGGGGAAGGTAGGGAAGGCAGAGTGCTTACTCTTGACAGAGAATTGCAGAGTATCTCTGAGTGAAAGGTACAGCAATGGCACCAGTTAATATTTCTAACCTGCTCCCTTATTAACAGCCAGCAAATCCAGGAAAGTCTATCAATTACATCTATACTTTAAAAATACCATAATTCTACTTCTGCACCGACAACTGTACAGAGTTCAGCTTTGGGGTACCTGCAGGGAAATGCAAAATAACCCTTTGTTAGCTCTGCATAGGCTGCCTTACAACCATGTCAGTGTAGGGCAAACTTTCAGCCTTTGTTCAAATCCCCAGCTCATGAATGCATCATCTTTTGCAGGCCCTTTGCACAGGCCTAGTTACACTACTATTTGAGAGCATCAAGATCTTTAAAATTTACTCAAGCATATGAGATGCCAGTGATAAAGATGAAACTTCAGATTTATTATCCAATTTCACTATCTATTATATCATTTACCTTGAGAACAAACAAAAAAACCAACCCAACAAAAACAGAAAAGAAAAAAATACAAAAAAACTAAGAAAAAAGAGAAAAATAGTGAGACTATATACCTAAAAATCAAGTGAATCCTGCTGAATGTGAGAATTTCTTTTAAGCAATAGACAAGTACCAGAAAACTGGTTTCACTACAGTTTTTCTCTTTTAAATTCCAGGTGAAGATGAAGAGGATTTTCAATTAATAAATAATGCAAAATTACAAAGAAAAAAAACCAAACCACCACGCACCAAAAGAATCATCTTGGAACCCCCAAGCAAGATCTAGACACACTTGCTCCTTGAGCCCCTCTTGTAAGTGTATTTGCATAATGTAAAATAATGTCACTGCAGCCAGTTTTAAATGGTCTGCAGGAGCTTGTTTTCCTGTGTATTCCTTAACATTCAGATATTAGACTGAGAACCATTCTTTGAAGTGTCCAAAAAAGATAACAGCACCATGCGTAAACATCAAAATAATTCAGTTTCATGTAAGTTATCTTATATTGGTGAGAGTGGGTATACACAGACTAGAAAGCCACTGGCATATATCATTTCTATTTTTTTTCCCAGAACATACTGTATTTCTCATCTGCACTATGAAATGGAAAAAAGGATTTGCTTTCATTTGCATATGATGTTACTTGGAACTGTAAATCTATTGTTTAGACAAAATCAAATGCATCTGGCAATTAGCACAAACCCAATTCATTGCACTTAGGTAGGATGCTACTTTATGTGCACACAAGAAACTTGTCCCTGTAGCCTGCTCTGGAAGTTGAAAACCTTTAATTTAATGCATACAGCAAACATCATATAACTTGCAAAGAGGTAGGGTTTTTTTAATAATGTGGAGAATGGAAGGGAAAAAACAAAAGACAATGCTCAAAACATATTTTACAGACAACATTGCAGGTGCATTTCTTTTTATGTTTAAAAAAGCAATGAATTCATAACAAAGAAAAAATTCAGAACCTTTTTAATGGTCTCATAATTTGGGTCCAGCTCCAGAGAAGGTGAAAATTTTCTGAGATCATATTTTTGCCTACTGCAGATGCCACAATCTGATCATTTCACTGACAAAGGATAAAATTCTCTGTGATATATATACCAGGGTCTTAAATTACTGACATCTCTCAGCACTGGTATTTTCTGGTTTATACAGCCTTAGGGATATTTCCGTAGAATTAATTTGTGTAATATGCAGTTAAGTGCTAAGATTTTCTCCTCATCACATTCCAAGAAACAGTTTCAGTAATTAACAGTTAAGTTGAATTGATGGAATTTATACCTTTGTGTACATTACAGGCAGTCACTGACTGAGAAAGGAAACTCTGTCTTTGGAGCAGTAGGCAGATACTGAAAGTAGTAGACAGATGAAAGCTTGAAGATGCTCAGAACACCAGATTCAGTGTGTGTATTTGTGGCACACTCTTCAGTCCATCAAAAAAAGGCCACATAGCACAAATTTGTCTGGACTTCTCTAAGAAAGCACAATCCAGGACAGAATGAAAGTAATGAAAACAACTTCTTTGTGCCCCTTTGCCATTAAAATTTAGCAAACATCTAGAAATTTCTGCAACATATTCTTGCAAATCTCTATGGTGACTATTAAAAAAAACTTGAATAGTTACAAATATTTTCATAAATACTGTAGTTAAGGACAACAAAAGCAACTTATATAAAATAGGCAATTGATGCATTTTAAATCCCAGCCCTACTATCTATGCTCTAAATATATTTAAATCTAAACAATAAGGAGCAAAGGAACAGAAACCAAAATGTTACAGGAAAACTTGATTGAATTAATGATTAGCTATAACTCCTATGGATTAATACACTGATCAATAAGCTTTCATTAACTGCTAAAGGAATAGTTTGTATTTTTTGGAGTCATACACTAGTATAAAGAGAAGGACGAGCCTCAACTAAGCTTTGTACACGAGTTAATTAAGCTTTTGGAGTAATTGTCCTCTCATAAGCCTCAATAGATTTGTCTCAGTTCCTTTCTCAGATACTGAATCCTCTAGGGATTTTAAATTCCTTCTCCAGCTCATAATTACTATATTCCACTCGGGTTCCCGTTATTGTATTTTCCCTCTCTGAGTGTGAGTACTGGTTTGCTCCTTTCAGCTCCTTACTCTGCTCCTTACTCTGCTTCCTCAGGATTTTGTTTCCCCATTCAAGCTGTTTTATTATGTTATTCTGGGGAATCATTTAGTGGTGGTTAGTTTTGGTTTTCTTAGGTACTGATGGAAATCCTTCACTGTTACTAGTAGACCAGATTTGGGTGTAAAAATAGAACTCTCAGCATTCTTTATCAGCCAGTCTTTCTTTTTTTCTCTATCTCTCTCTTTTTTTTTTTTTTCTCCTTTTTCTTTCCCCCTCCCCTCTAACATCAATTTGTCAGTATTTCAGTGCAAGCTAGCTTTGGGGTTATTTTATGGAAAAATAAGCCCATCTGCTCACAAAATTTTAACAATATTACTTCAGGTGGAAATGCACAGACTTCAGATCTGCATACTACACAAACATATAAAACACAAAACTAGTCTAATCCTTCTCCATAATGACTTGAAAGTTCCTTCAAAACAAAGACCAAAATCAACACCAATAGTAACAAACCCAAAAAGTAACAAAAAAGCAAAAACCAAACTCCCCAGTCACTCTGCAGTTTCTTTTCAAGAACTGTCCAGTTTATATCATCTTGTCTCATAACACACTGGCTAAGGAAGTTTAATTTTGTCTGTAGCCTTGCTCAAAAACATCCGACCAAACACTACATATGGAATAAAAGAACACTGTACCTTTTATGGTACAAGAATCAAAGGTGGCTCTTCCTGCTACTGGTTTTACTCAGCAGTAAAGAGAAAACCTTGCAAGTGTTGTTTACACAGTACTAAATCCTTGTAAAGTCATACTGAAACAAGTCTGCTATCTGACCTAGCCCTTAGGGCTACTTAAACACCTGTGGATTTATAGAGTTCAGATGTCTACAAGGTCTGTGCTGAAGTTCATTTCCAAACTTGTGCCCCATGTGAAGTGCTTTGCTGGAACAGTTAAGTCATTACTACTTGTTTCTGGTTTGTAAGGCAATCACCTTATGAAACAGGGACATCAGAATTAAGAATACTTATTTTTATACACAGACTGTAAATGTGCATAATGACTAAATACTCAATATACAAGCTTTTATTTGCAAAAGCTTAGCTTCACTAAGAGCAAAACAATGCAGGGAAAGAGGGGAGTTATCCTCTGTATCCATATAACTGATTCCCCAGAAGGATGTAGGCATATAAGACACATATCAGACCATCAAGTTTAAGTAGAGCACTCTTTATGCTAAGACAGTGAGCATTTTTAGAGAGAGCACTTCTCATCCATTCTCAGAAAATAAGCTCTACTGCACCCATGTTCACAGTAAAAATAGCATGATAGAATCCACAAGCAGAAGAATAGTATAGACCAGATTCTAAACTTCTCAGATATGTGATTAGTTAGAAGGCTTACTGGTTAAATCATTTAACAGAAATCCATATGCCTGACTTGAACAGGACCAAGATTACATTGTCCAGTGGGTTTAAATAAAGGAGACCCTAAGTTCTACATCTCTTCAAAGTCAAAGGTGTTTGCTTTCAATTTAATTCTTTCAAAACCATCATGAATTAAAGCATACAACTAAGGCCATATTATTATTATTATACAGTGGCTCAATTACACCCATTTTCTTTAGATTCTTTACTACTGGGTGTACGGTCAGCAAGTTCGTAAAAATTAAAGCAAATAATAACTAAAAAAGGAATACAGATTTTTTTTTTTCCCCCTCTGGTTCTTTAGCTTCATGACTTTTAAGCCAATTTCATAATGCATAAATGTGTCACCTTAATTTGCTAATGTTCAGACTGGTACGATTGCTTCCTGGAGCTCTGAGCAAATGCATGCAGAGAAAGAGCTTCAGGAAAGCATGCAGGCAGTGATCTTTTTTTTTTTAACCATGAAGCCAGCTTCACTACATGAAAGAGCAAAAGCAGCAAAAATTGTCTTACTGTCATCCCACATCTCCGAGATTGCTTTAGGGAAGTTTGTGCTGCCAATACAGAGCAGCCAACAGTGGCTGCACAGAAATACACCCAAGCTGCCTCTTGCACAGGGGGACAAAGGACAGAGCTCCATGCCCAGCCCATGTTTAATGCTGTACTCACCCAGAGCACTACATGAATACCTCCAGGTATTTCATCTGAGCCACTACTGCAGCTCTTGAGAGTTTGTGTTTGTCCATTGATGAATTAAGAGTTACATAAATGCTAAATGCTCTTAAAATCAGACTCACAAAAGACTCAGAACTCTTGTGGAATGCAAATTCCAAATTTAAGAGATCCCTCTTAAAGAGGATAATAGTAAAACCAGCCATCAGAAATTTACCACTTCTTTCTCTTTAACATTCTGCTATGTATGTATGGCTTTCAGTAGGTAGCTGTGTATAATAAATGACTGCCATACTTGGCCTCTTGTGGATCTGTCCTGTTTACACATTGTTAAATCTTTTTTATTGGTTCTGACAGTATGTTGTTTCATATCATACCTTTGTAAGTATACTTACACTGGTTTTACTGTTGTATTATCATTATGGTGCTGAATTACACTGAAAAAAGCCTACCTGTTTATCTGATAGGGCTTGGCTTACACAGGCATTTTCATGACCATAGTATTTATTTTTTTTCTGTTTATTTAATATACATTTATACACAGATACATTGTTTCTCTGTACTAAATACACCAGAATGCAATAATTGCCTTAAGTGGTATTACTAGGCAAGAAAAAACTGACACTTTCTGGCAAAAGCAAGAGATGACACAGCCAACACAAATTATTTATCTCAGCTGTTCTCCGTACTGAGTCCTTGAGGTCTAAGGATGATTTAAATGCTTAGCAACTAACAGTCCACACTACCACGTTACATTCTCCATGTGGAGAATTGGGCCCTCACCAAGAAATATTTCTTATCACCACTTAATATGAAGATTCTTATGTATCATCAACTGTCAATCCATTCAGGCCTCCCCATCCAATCCTGTGTATTAGCCACTCTTAGAAAGACTGCTGTGCACGACATAGTGAGAGTCAAAACATGAAAACTGCAAGTAACTTCTTCACAGAAATGTTCATACAGCCAAAGTATATAAAATACCTTTGTTCTGACAGCTACTGGAAGATGTAAAACTAACACCAATTCAGGTAACAAGATGAATCTAACTCATCTTTTTATTGGAATTTTGGAGGAAACTCAGCATTGCCACATACAGCTTTTTACCAATGGCAGAAAACCAAGGCAATAAAGAGACAAGGAGGTTCAGATTAGTCAACTCCCATATACTGAATGTGAGATTGAGATGCTTGACTGCCTGAAACTCTCTGCACATAGACCTTCATCAAACGCATTTCTTAATCAGTGCAGAGGCTTCCCCTGTGCTCTGCATCTGCAGGTTCCAAATCAGCTACATCTGGCATGTGGAATCAGGTAGCAGAAGGGAGAAGCCAGGAGCTCAAAGTCAAAAAAACCCTCGTTCTATGTCACAGGTGTCTCTCTAGGATAAACCTCGACCTTCACCCAACCTCTCAAATGCTAGAGGAGGATTAATTTGAGAGCCCTGTGGGTAGCTTAGTGCTCAGGGGTAGTCAGTAACCAGAGAGAGCAAATGGCCTGAGTGTAATTTTGAGTATTAAAATGGGAAGGTAACAATAGGAGATCCTGAAAGAGCTTTTAAAGCACATGGAATAGAGACAGCCCATTTAGCTCATATCTGCTTGGCAGGCAGCACAAAGGAAGTTCCCTGCAGCACAACAGAAAAATGATTTTAAGTTGCTGGATGTGATAGCAGTGCAAAGCCATAGCAGTAGTTGCTGAAGAGTAGAGAAAAAAACCAAGGGGTAATGAGTCTGAATTAAGATTAATAGAGTAGTGGACAATTAGCTAGATTGTCAGAGGAACAAACAATCATTAAAGGAAGCCTTTCACATCGTAAAACCATTTGTATAAGGGATGCAGTAAAGAGGACATCAATTTTGCAAGACTGCAATTGAGGTTGATCTTCTTCCTAACAAGGCTGATTCTCAAAAACTCAGCAAAATAATCAGTTATTTCCCACCTTCAATGGGAATGCAGCTTAGATCTTTGATTAAACTTCTTTCCTAATATTTGATTTGCTGGGGAAAAATGGTCTTCTGAATCATTAGAGTACTTTGACAGGACAATTTGTTTCTTCTGTTTGAAATATTTCCTGCTGCAATAAACTGCTGCATGTAAATGCTAAAATACAGATTTTCAGAGAGCATGAGAGATATTTTTAGGTTTTCAAATATTAATACAAAATGGCACCATTTGTATCCAAGTCTGAATTTTAATGAGAAGCTCTATTGATAATCACTGAACATCTATATTTATAGAAAAATGGAATATCATAAATACAGAATTGTACCATTATCTACATGTTGCATTTCTCCATATATACAGAAATCAAAGAGTTTAATTTATCTAGCAATGAAAATATGGCAATTTACTCCAGAACCATTAGTCAGAATGTAAAATTAATTAGATCTCAGCCAATGTGTTGACTGTTTTTTAAAAGTTGGATCTAGCAAAATTTTTCTCATGCATGCATTCATTTCTGCCTCCCTGGATGGAGGCACAATTCTGTGCTCACTCCATATGGTCATTATAGAAGGTTATTAGACTTTTAATGCCATTTATTGTGGTGCAGCAATACTTACGACCTAGATCTTAAACAACATTTAAGCACACAACAGCAAATCAGAAAAGTCCAGTAAAAATTTCATAGATTTCTTTTTAATATGGGCTTAATTGCTAAAGGTTGTGCCTGATAGGGATTAATAAAAATATTAAAAGAAAGGAAGAAAGACTAGCAACCATGATTTTTTATTCCTACTCTATAGCAAAAAGAAACATTATCTTTGTGAGTTTGAAAAGAATCCATGTTTCCCTAAGCAAATATACAATAGCTGCTCTCTTGAGATGGAATCCCTCTCATTTGGTTGATTCGATAACTGAGTTGTGAATACAGGGCAATCAGAAGACAGCTTTGCATAGTAATGTGGGAATTTTGAAAATAGGAAAATTTGACATGCAAATTCTTAATCCATTTTCTTAACATTGTATTCATTTTGGCACAGACTTTAAAAAGTAGAAAATGTATCAGTTAAGCAGCTCTTCAGAACTTAAGTTTGAATGCACACACATAAGCAGGCAAGAACTGAGTATAATGGACAAAGCTCAAAATGTTGGAAGCTGACTTTCTAGACATACGTGCCCAAAATATAAATACATATTCTTCATTAGCATTATTTCATAATTAATAAAACAATTGGACAAGCAGGAAAAAATCATGTAATATACTACTCGTACACATTATCTGTAATAGAGTGGAATGACAAAACCTTTAAATGTTAATAAAAGAATTTTTAAAACATTGCAAAAAACTGACTCCTCCAAACATACACAAAGCTCATATTTTTGCTATTCATCTAAATTGAAGCTTAAAGTGTTTTTTGTTTTCTTTTAAACTTCAGTGACTGTGGGAAAATATTTATACACTATGCAGGGTATTCTTTTAGGTGGATATTTTCTGACGTTGTTATTAATAATAATAATAATACAAAAAAAGTGTAGCAGATCAAACCAGAAGGAGACCTGAATATATTTGCTGGGAATTGCCTCAGGCGAAACACCAGGGACATGAAACAAACTGTTCTTATCACCTTTTTCCAAACATAGCAATTTAAATTTACAATGGAAGTGCCAGCACCAGCTGCACTTTAAGAAAGCACCACATGTCTTGATGAGCTCCAAGAAAATGGAAAAAAGCCCAGTTCAAGTTAGAGGTGTCATCTTCCTCTAGCCAGCTGGGTGACACAAAGCTGAAAGCGATGAAGTGCTAATTAGAGGTTGATGAACAGAATCTCTGAGTGGAACTTGTCGAAATAGCCTCTACTGAATCATAGCCTTATAAGTATGCCCTTATCTCCCCATACAGAGCACTGTCAGAGCCAGAAAAAGGCAGTGTGAATCCAAACATCTATATGGTTAGGTTACATGTTTTATCTTGTACCATATGTCTACTTTATCTTTGAGTTATTTTGAAATTACCTTTTTTTTTTCTTCTTCTTTTTTTTTTTTTTTTTTAAATGCAGATATATTTTTTCCCTAGTTAGTTTTCTTAGAATGTCTAGACCACTGCAGAAACAGCGATTAATTTTTTTTTTTAAAAAAAGGAAAGATTTCTTTTATAACTAATTCCCATAAGGCAAAAAAAAAATATCTTCCAATGCTAAGTGAAAATAAGCAAATAGCTGTTTCTTGGAAATGCACTGACATAAAAAAATAATAAAAAAAAATAAAATAAAATCTTAGGATCTTCTTAGAATAGGTCTGAATTTAGAATTGTTCTTGACTTTAAAATAGGGTGGCAAGGGGATGCTATCCTTGGGAGGTGAGTTAGGTGCTTTTTTTGTTCTTTTTAAATAACATTAAAGTGCTGGCTTTTTTAAGTATCTTGTTCTAAAAGGACCAAAAGCAGAATATTTAGCAGTGCTGACAGGCAAGTACAGACAGGGTGGTTTTACTTCTAGGAACAGCAGGAACTACTGCATCATACAGCATCAGCTGGTGCTCCAAGCTGGACTAGCAGGACACAGAAAAGTAACTGCAGCATTTCCACATATCCCTCTCTTGCTTTTCTCTCCACATTTCCCTCTTTCTTCCACCTTATCTATTAATCCTAACTATTATGATCCGTACTGAGCAAGTGTCCACACCCCTACAGGTCCTGAATCAGCAAAGCCTTTATGCATGGGACCAGCTTCAGTGGGAGACAAATACATGCTGAATATTAGGAACAAATTAAAAGGTTCTGTTTATTCTGGGTAACAAAATCCAATTAATAAAAAGGAAAATCTGAAGGTAGAGAGATGAGTTGAAACCATTCCCATGCTAATGCATTTGCACAAAACTGCAGCAACAATTCCCCTGTTTGTGTGTCCTGTGCTAGAGCCAAATACATTTGGATGATCAGAATATCTTACCTGGCACTTTCTAGAAGTTTTTGAAATTATACTGCATCAACACCCGGGAATTGACTTTGTGACAAGTATCTGTTTCTTACTAGTACTGGGCATTCTCTAAACTGTATGTAGTAAAATGATCAGCTTGTGAATATCATGTAGTTTGTGGGATAAAATATCATCAGGACTAAATTTCATCACTGAGTAATTCTGAAACATCTTTCAGCCCATATGCTAACAAGTCCAAAAAAACCAAACTAGATAGAGCTGAAGCATTCATGAAATCCCTTCTTTTGCACTACATTTTATTCTTTGAAATCCTTACACATTTCTGTGCAATTTATGCAAGCTGCTATAATGGGTTTTTTAACCTAATCTCAATGTATTAATATCTAAAATATAAACATTACAGACCTTTGTTGATATCAACAGAGACAGAAAAAATGACAAAAGCTTCAGAAATCAGTCACAATCCAAAAAATAGACAGTCCTTGTTAGAAATAGAATAGACATAGAATAGAATAGACTGCACACCTGTTAGAAATAAAAATCAGAGCTGTGATCCTTTTATACAAACAGTACAGGCTATATGAAATAATATTTTAAATATTTAATACCTTAAAGATATGAAAGTATACTTCACATCTTATAATTCCAGTCAGTTTTGTTCTGTTAAGCTATTGCTTCACAAACCTGGTTCAGATTAATTGTCGTCTAAAGAAAAAAAATAGAATCCATGATCTTTTGAAAATGTCAACTCCCATTAAACCAGCTCTCCAAAATAATGATGTTCATCTGATTTTCCCCTCTTTGATTAGGGCTGTATAATTCTGTATTATCTTGGTAGCTTTGATACCAAACAAGATTAAATTGTCATGTGCAGTATATTAAATTTATAATCGGAATAAAAATATCACTTATAAAACACTCAGAATGCATATCTACAGATACAGCCACTACATTTGCATAATTTTCACCACTGATATGACATTATTTCCTAATTATTTGTGGCCAGCTCTCAATTGCTGGTCAATGCTTGGAATCACTCACTGTAATTATTTCCCTACGGCCTTTTGTTTAGATGCAAGAGAGACAGTTTTATCAACTCTCAGCACAGCACTACTACCTGCAATTCCTCTGCAAGGAGATACTGGTTTTTACTGTCTTGTGATTTTTCTTCACTATGAGCAAAAAATATTCCAACTACAAACTCTGAAAGTTTTAAAGCAGCATTGTTACTTGACATGTATTCAAAACTGTACAAAATATTCAGAGGTTTCCCTAGGAAAAAAAAAACAAAACCCAAGCCAAAACCATACCCCAGCAAAACTTATGTAGTAGGAGAATCCTGTTCAACAATAATGTGATCTTATTGTCTATCCTCTTCTCTTTTCCACTTTTTCTTTCAGCACATTTTCATTTTTCCTTTTTTTATTTCATAAAAATGGGTGAAATAATAGCTGATTTCTGCCCTCATATCTGGATTTCAGTTCCACTCAAATCAGTCCTAAAGCATGCAAACAAAAATCTGCATTTGAATTCCTAATGATTCCTCCCATTGTCTCATTGCTGCTACAACCTGTCAATCACTGCTGAAAAGTGCTAATCACTCCCAGAAATCCCAGTCTCACAGACAAAAGTACCAGTCACCAAAAAAATAATACCAATTGGTCATGGATGGAAGGCAAATCTCACTAGGGATCTAACTGCACAATGGAGTTTATTAAGTCCATTTTGCTATAGTCTAGCTCTGCTAGCAGCATCCAGCAGTCTCAGACTTTAGTTTCAAAGTCAGCTAAAATCCACCAAAGTAACTTATATTCATTAACTAGGCTTTAACTGAACTGCTGTGAAATCTCTTGGCTGCAAGGGTCTTTAGTAGAAGCAGTAGCTTTCATTTTCAATTTAAGGACAATAGATCTAGTCAGATGTCAGGTATTTCTCTTTTTAGTCAATTTGCTTTTTACAAGCACATAGTTCTTTACAACATCGTTTTTTTAACTAATTATACACAATTTTAACTAGTAATACACATGCAAGAATATCTTGCAGTTAACACTTTGTACCTGACCAGTTCCCCTATGTTAAAGCTTTAACTTCAGTAGAAAGAAGTAGTGAGAGTGAGCACACACCATGCATCACAAACCACTGTTGCCTTAGGTCACAGGACAGTGCTATATTTTATATAACAAAAGGGAAAGTGGCTAATTCCATAGTCTTGACATCTAAACCCGTATCCTAAGAAACATTTAAGTCTCAGTGCAGATTGCACTGTTTGCATTTAAAACTATAAACACAGACTCTGCTTTCCTGTTACATCAACTAAATACTTAAGTATGTTTGATCTTAATAAACTATAATTAAGCAATATACAGTAATTACCTTTTAGAAATCCCAATAGTGATTATTACCTCTGGAGTTGACTAGTGGAGGCTAAGAATGTGCAATAATTGATTTTTATTGGTTATATAAATTCTACTTCCTATTTCTTAGAGAAGCAAAATATTTCAAGTTGGTGAAACCTCCCAGATAAGTAAGGTTCATCTGCCTTTAGATAGACATTACTGCAGTCAAGAACTTCTACCAAAGTTCCTGTTGAATCTATGTTTACCCTTCATTGCAGTGGAAGGACCTCCCCTGAAAAAAATTGTAATATTTACATTAAAAACTGTTTGCAGAGAGGTATAATTTGAATATAGCTTTGGGCAATGTTTGCCTTGCCTACTTGGAGTGGTTAGATTTCAGTAAGGTTACAGCCTGTGATTCTGAATGCTTTTTGCTTCAACAGGAACCCACAGCTTCCAGCCTTAGAACACAGCCAGTGTCTGTAGTGCTAGAGAAGTACTTTTTATTTCTGGGGGTTTTTTTGGGTTTTTTTTTTTTTTTTGTTTTTTGTTTTTTGTTTTTTTACTCAAAGTCCAACACCTGAAAAGCATTTTTTTTCTTTTAAATTTTATAAACAGTTTTTTGCAGTTTAGGTTACTTTCTCTTGCTTGCGGGTAAAATAAACAGCAAAATTCATCACAGTGTCTGCAAAGCAGCATACAGCTCCAAAACACTGGTTCATCAATATAACTCTCGCATGATTACAGTGCCCATTCTTTTGGATTAGTGATTTTAATAAAAATAATAATGCAACTCAAATGACTGCACACATGGTGAATCAGGGGGGAAGCTTGCACTTCAGATATGCTCTCTTGTGATATAAGCCACTCTAGGCACATTAATTCAGAAGTACATTAATCCACAGTGCCATCTAGCCACCTGTGTATATTTAGTTTAAATGTGACAAAAAGAAAAGCCTTCTAAACTGTAAAGATTGTTAACCCTCTCCCCTTCACTTCCCCTCCAGTTTCTGGATGTAGACAGAGTAGAATAATAAAAAACTAGGCTGGCATGTTTTTAACAACTGTTACTGACCTAAAGGAAACCTGCAAATTTTTGCTACAGCTCTGTGTTACACTGTTATTACTCCAAACAACATAAACTGGGATATTAGCTGTGCTGAATTAAAATGAAGCTTTCTATAAGCACCTGCTTTGTTCTACAAAACTTGTTTCCTTGAAACATAGAACCTCTTTCCCTCCCTTCTCTTTTTCCTTCTTTTCAGCTCTCGCCTTACAACTAAATCAGATTTACACAGTGGTTATGTTGCCAGAACATCTCAAGCCTTCAGTAAGTATCTAATTTTTTTTTTAGTTCTTATTATTGTAAAGATAAGAAACTCAGGCTACCAGATATTAAAAGACATCCTCCAAACATACATCTAATAGATATTCTCAACCAGTAATATTCCCATAGCAATTCTTACACATCCCTGCATACACCAAGAATCTTTGACAGAATTCTCAAAGCACCATGTAGTTCCCGGCTCAAGGTGTGACAGAAAGGAGTTGCTTCTAAAACTTTTCTCCTTTGACAGAAATAGCACAATATTCCCTGACTACCTTTTATGATTTGCATAGGAAAGAAAGCATGACAACTGAAATGTCCCCAACAGCTACCCAAAGGAAAGGCTGAGACTGGTGTTTGTCCCACCCAGCAAATGGCAACCCTTTCTTTCTTGGTATATTTGTGCCTCTTCCAGGCAAGACAGGGTTAGATAAGGAACCTTGAACATTAAGTTACATAACCACAATCTATTATGTGACACAGTAGGTTGAAGGCACATTTGGAAACCCTCCCAGTCACAAAGTTATGGCAGACAGGCATTCCCCTTTGCTTGGAGGCTGAACACAGCAAGTTGCCCTGAGAACTCAGACGTGCCCCAAAAGCCTGGAGAGACCTTTCTATCCCCTTCATGTATCAGCTTATATCAAGCCTCTTCGTAGGTTAGCACTGATAAGATATATGAACATGATTTCAGGGCAAAAACTTTATTTAAAAATAATTCCAGTTAACAGTTTCTTTAGAATCCTGCTAATACCAAACACATAACAGTTGCAAAAAATCTCCACCTTCAAGGGAATCTTCAAGGAAACTGAATAAGGGAAAACACTCAGGTTCTGACTGTTATAAAATCTGCTGTCAGTCTTCAACCAATGCAAAAATACTCCTGCTGCAGGCTCTGCTTGGCCAGCTTCCCTTGCCTTCTGTGTCTGCTTACTGCTACTCTCCTATAGGCCTCAGTTCTGCCTCCCTATTATCCTTACCCATAGACTCATAACTACCCAGGTTTCTGCTCGTGCTGTTGTCCCAGCATTACCATTTGAAGGAAATGCAATCTCCATACTCACGCCTACTGCCTACTTCTCATTTCCCCCAGCTTTAATTCTTTCCAGCTCCCAGAGCTCCACATTTTGCCTCAGGTCTCCCACTTCAATGTTGAGACCTCTGACTTGTCACCGGGCCAAAGAGGGCCAATAGGACAGTCTGGCTCTAGATATTCCTCAAAAGGTAATTCTGAGCATTATGCTGTATGCAATTAGTTAGACCTCTGCAGAAAGATGGTAAAGAGAAAAAACCTGTAGTGGAGGGAAAAAAAAGAAAAACTATAGCAGAAACCTTTAAGATACTATCTTTCCCACTTCTTTACAGAAATTTTTCACCCTTATTCAGTTTCCTATGAGTAGAACCTGTCATCCTTCACTGCTTTTTGTCCTTCGTAAAGAAAGCAAGCTGATTTTAAAAACTGGTACAAAAAGAAGAAGCTTAATATATAAAGGAAAGAAAAAAGGCCCAGAGAGCAACAGACAAAGAGATGGGTTGTTTCTGACACAGGGCAATATAAACAGTTCTTACTTCACAGTTTTGTTGCGGGAGAAATGGCCAGTTTCCAGTCACCCCTTGATAACAGACCTAGGCTGGTGTAAGGGGAGTGCAGACTTTGTTTCTTATACTGTCGGATTTGTTTTGAGTTTTTGTGAGTTTTTTGGGTTTTTTTCTTCTCCTTAATATTCTATCTTTTGTTAACCTCTTCCTTTCTTAGCACAAAATACATATGGAACTATATGCTCATGCTCCTGTCTCTCCTTACTTCCTGAACCTTCATTGGCATCTTTTTCCTATTAAACACTTGGTCCTGACAACATTATAAATCTCACTAATAGGCCAAAGTATACTGAATATATTGACAAAAGAAAAATAAACAAAAAAATTAACTGATAAGAATCAAAGGACACACAGAAAAAGGACTTCTAAAAAATTTAATTTTCATTATTTTTTTAGAAGTCCTTCAGCCCCATAAACTTCTCAGTGTATTCTTCTGCCTACCACCGGATTGATTCATGTAAGGTATGAACTATTTCAAAGGAACCTACATGTATCTAGTGGGTGTAAAAAAATTAAATTTCCTGCTTTTCTTAGGATCCAAGTCTCCCCTTCCCCAGGGGAGTGCCTTTCTACAATACTGGTTGTTTCTTCAGTACTGGTTATTTCATATCAAAGTAAATGTAGTGGATAGGATGATGAGTGACACTGTATGGAAGACAATGGGGTAAGGACCCAGTGCCTTGTGCTTTGACAGGCTTTTTCTCCTGGTGACTGTTAGGCATTGTTTGATAACTACAGATTTCCCTTCCCACAGACCTTTCTGAACTCTGCTGTCTCTGAACAACACATGAAATGGGAAAGAAAGTATTTACCAGCCAGTAATTACAAGCCACCCCTCATGTAAAGGTAACCCGTAATGAAGAATCTGCAAAGAATAGCTAGAACTGTCAAAAGGGAAAAAGATAAAAAGAAAAAAAAAAAAAAAAGCAAGCTTGTAAAATGTAAAGCCATACAAACTGCCTTATAGACTTATCCTGCAGTAACTGTATCAATTAACCATGCTAAAAGCCCTAACTCAGATGGGCACTGCACACAGCATGTCTGCCAGCGTTTTATTATCAAGTCCATTATGATGAGTTCTTGTCCTAGACAAAAGGAGAACAGAAAAAGAATTCAGGCTGACAAATTAGACTTGAAATCAGTTTCATTTACATAACGACTGGAAGTTCATTAATAACAGAGTTTTAATTATTCATGCTCTTGTTTCACTAGATACAGCAGTTTTCCCCCTGCTGTGCTGGATGTCTGGATTAGCTAAAATGAACCATAGCAAACTGATAGACTGCCCAGATTTCTTAAGTTCTCTGCTGCTTTCAAACTAGCAAGGAGAACACTTTGGGGGTGGAGGAGTGGGAGAGGGCAGAGGGAGGGGAAGAAACCCTTTCATTCTGCTAATCTTATAACATCCTAACAAAGGAAATATTTGAACTCTGCTTAAGGTACAAACTTCGATTTGATGAGAACTGAGTCACACAATGCAGATTCCAAATTCAGAAGTGATTTGCCAAGTTCTTATTTAGATCACTTTAGATCAGTAGCATCAGCACTGGAAATTTGTGTTGGGATACCTGGTGTGAGCGGATGGCATTTCTGGGGAATAACCACATTCCGATCTCTCACAAAGAGTTGTTCTGCACCTATATTAAAACCATGGTGATTTCATACATTCAGTTTTCTAAATTTTAAAATTATAAACTGTAATAAAAAAGGTCAGAGGCTGATACATTTTCTATAGACAAGGTGAGATTTGCTTGAGATTTGTTTACAAATCTTTGTTAAAAAAAAAAATAAATCAAACCATGGCAATGAATGGACAGCTTTATCTTATAAGGATAAGTTTTTCCCATCACAGCATCAAGCAAGTAACTCCCATTGACTTCAACATATCCTGCAGTGAAAGAATAGGATCCGTGGATTTTACATGACTATTTGCTATTCAGTGAAACCTGAGGGCCCTACTCTCCCACTGCAGGATGCATGTAATACCCATTGAAATCAATGGAATTACTTTTATGTCCTGCAGCACAACCAGGCCTCACAGCTTCATGTCATGAACTATGAACACTGACAGGTGGACAAAGTGAGGGAGAGATTTGAAAAATTGTATTTCCAAAAAGGTGCAAGTTATACTTTGAAATTCTTCTTTTTTCTCATAGCATGTAACTGAAAGCATGAGTTCATGGGTCTTTTCTTCCCAAACCCGACGTTTTCAGAAAACAGAACAATGAATGGAATGAAAACATTTTTCATAGAAATGAAAGTAAACAAGTGATCTCTTAAGCTTTTGCTGTTCAGTGTTTGCTTTTTTTTTTTTTTTTTCTGGAAACGGTAACTTTTTTTGCTTACTTTCCATCCTTGAAAAATTAACAGTATAGTTAGAAAAAAGTAATGATGAAAAAAGTCTTAAGAGGACAGAAAGGCAGAGATTCAATAGACATCTGGATCGCGTTTGCTCTGGTTCATCTTTAGGAGCCTTTTGTATAACGTGCTGCAGGGGAGCAGAGAGGAGAGGGTTCCCCTGTGTTTATAATTGAATTCAGGTAGAAGTATTTAGCCATCTAGTCTTTGTCAATATGTTGCATCTTCCAGATATGTTTATTGGTAGATAGTGTGAACATCTTATATATAATGTCCATAATAAGTGTCACTTAATATACACAATTTTCTAATGAAATATTTTTTTAAATGGAAGCCAATTCTAAACAAAGAGAAAGGAAAAATACTAGGCTGGAAATTAGTAGATTTAGACAACATTTCAGCTGTATCTCTCTTCCTCATCAAATAGCCTACCTGTTGACCTTGGGCCAAACCATAAACCCCTCAGCCATGTTGATGGGTAAGGAATATATTAATATATAATTATTCATATGAATTGTTCTGCAGAGCTGGACAAAAATTTTGAGAGTCACTATTCACCACCGTGAATAAACAGTGTACTGATACAACTGACCTTGTATCTTCTGGCCCTCTCCCTGGCATTAAGGTGACAGCATTTCCCATACTGATTTGTTTACTCCATGAATATATTCCTAAGTCAGGTAATAGTGAAGAACACAGTAAATGTCTGAAATTAAAGGAGCAGCTAGATTCCTGTTTGGATAGATTTCATTGATGTGGACAACCTCCTGTCAGTCTGAGAGTGAACACAGAAACTTAATAAAGGCATGAGGGGTGTATGGATGCATTAAGTGTGTCATGTGTTTTCAATTGCTCTTTGAGAGAATATTGTGAGTTTCTTACAGCCAGCTTCAAATTTAAGTTGTTCACAAAGAAAGTAGAGCTAAGAAGACAGATGTGATAGTCTAGTTCATAAAGAGGTCTGTTTACCACGAAAGCCTTTTGTGGACAGAGATCTCCCCAGAAATTTTTCAAAAAGGGACTAAGATTATTCCAGTCTTTTCTATGAATATATTTCATTTTCATTCTCACAAAGTTCCCAGACATATAATGTGGCTTACATTGTTATGGGAGATCCCACGTTTCTAACCATTCTTCTCTTCTTTTAGGAAGCACACCAGGCAGGTCCCCTTACACAGATAGTATGTCATGCCTGGCTAAACTAGCAGACTTGGTGTTGTCTCAATGCTTTTTACTGGCAAGAAATGCTTTAGTAGTCCTGATTGATACTCATAGTACTAGCTGGCCAATCTGCCTTGCTATGTTTAATATACAGACCATGCGGCTGTTGGGAAAGACTTTTTTTCACAGCTTTTTAACAACTTACAAGGGCAGATTTTCTGAGAAATTATTTTTCCTAGTTTTAGCATGTTGCTGTCTCTACACGTTCATCGTCTATCACTGGATTTTCTAAAAAAAACCCAAACATCCCTTGTATCTCACTGTGGTTTATTTTCAGTTGCATTGAAGTTTTACAATATAACTTGGCAGTGCAAAAATCTTGGAAATATAACATAGTGAAAAGCTGTCACAAATGCAGTCAAGAAAAAATATGGACATGTATATCACCTCCTTGTCATTGACAGAACATGTTGCTGAAAAACCTAACAAGAGAGAAAAGCTTTAAACAACACATTAGAGCAAATTAAACAGACTGAAGGACTCCCAGATTTCTGTTCTGACCCACATTTTCAAGTACTTTAAATCCAGACCTAGACATGATTTGATTGTCTCAGGCCTTAAGCTTACAAAGAGAACCCTTAATTTTTACATAAGAAACTAAAGATGAAAATTACCAACCTCTTCTCCTTTGTTGAAAAATGTAACCTACAGCATGTTTTTGAACTTTTCAGACCTAACACACTTCTTTAAATGAAGATGGAAACTCAGTCCCACTTGGCCCACTGCCCTGTATGTATGCACACAATGAGCACGCACTTTTCCACACAGCTAATAGGAGAATTATCCACTGCCTCTTCTCTAAGGAAGATACTTAGGTAGGGAAGAGACAAAAGAAGGTTGTTTTTCAGACCTAATCTTTATTATCTCCATTTTCCACATTTACAGTCTTCGCGGTCTTCCTTCTCTCACCAGGTAATTTCTAGTTATTCACTAGTTTCCCTTTAGCCTCAATAAGGAAATCTTCAAGTAAGGTTAGTTCAGAAGATTAAGACTGCATTAAGATTAAGTCTGAAATGTTCTGCTACCAATTAGCCCTCTAGTATTTCTGTAAGCCTTGAATTTTTGATGCGATCAATGACACCAAGTGGAGCCATCTTCTGTAGAAGGGTTATTAAAGATATAAAAATCAATACAAAGATGATACTTGGAAATCTATATCACAAGATAATGAATCACCGTGAGAGCCAGCTAAGAAGGAATGTCAGCAAACCAAACAGAAGGTTTGTGCATAACAAATTATTTGATGCCAGTAGAGTTTAAGCTAAATTTTGCATGAGACAGAAGTCTTCAGGCAACATTTATGATACATTTGTATGGCAAGGTTTTAATGAGATGAAGACACAAGTCCAACCATGTACAGGGCTTTTTGTGCATTAAAGATAGACAGCAGGACTGAGAGATGATGGAGACATATGGGATTAAGACAATAAGGCTATAATTTGACTTTAATGACAAAACATCATAAAAAACTTTCTCTGTCAGTAATCCTCATTCAATTTCTTTTAAATGAAATGTTATTTGCCTGCACCTTAAGTGCTGATTGTTATTGGAGTTTTGTATTGGAGCTTCACAGGATACTCTAAATTTAATTTGAACTAGGGATTGATTTAGTTGGCTTCAAAGCCAGGTTTTTCCTTTCCAAAATTGAACTAGTGCATGACTTTGCAAGTTCATTTGGGTTTACTGCTTGACACAATTGTATGAGACTTTACAGCATTTATGGTACATTTTGCCCTGCTGATCTCTTGTTCACTCACACATACAGACACACATAGAGACAGAACTATTAAAATAAACACTCTGGCTGTGCCTGCCCACCCCCTCCCCTCCCCACACCCCTGCCTTTTCCCTGGGAAATACATTCCTCACTAAAAGCTACCGATTCAAAAGACTCACACAGTTCAAATCCATATTATATGAAAAACATCATGACTTTGAACTTCTAATATATCAATTAGAGGGCTCTTAGAGCATTTTACTATCATTAGTTATGCTATAACTTTTCTGAAAGATGAGAACAGCTCCTTCATTTTGCAGATCACTCATTTTACTGAGGAAAGCAAAAAACCCAAACAAACTAACATTGAGGTATGACAAGGCCTTAGGCAATTTACCTGCTAATTGCCTATCTTGTCTCTGCAAAAAAATCTGGGATAAATCTAAATTACTATGACTGAGCCTCAACCAGGGCCTCTGAACACTACAAAGGAATGATATTAACAGATAATAATATACCATAGGAAGCGTAAAGGATTCAGAATGACAACAGGTCCTATAATGCATTTTATTCCGTTCTAGCTACAAAGAAGCCAATCCTGTCCTAACATTTATGTAACTTTACTTGAGCTTTTTTTTTTTTTTTTTTACAAATCGAATATATTCCTCTTTGGACCCCATATTCCTTTTCAAAGGCCATTTGTATAGGATTAGGGCACTTTGAACACACCTATTGTGGTACAACAACAAATGCTTCTATTTCCTTTTTTTTTCTAGTCACACATAGCGTTCACATTTGCAGCTGGTAAGTAGCAACACTCACAGATAATCATGCTCACAATCACAGCTTATTGTGCTTTTAACAGGACACTAAATGCAAGCCCATTATGCTTTGTTAATCAGTAACAGTCTGTTGGTTGACAGTCACTAGATATTTTTTCTCGATTTGTTTTAGTGTGCAGTTTCCCACCTATCCTAAATCCTTTCTCCAGATCGAGGGACTTCACGGCAACTGCAGTTTAGATCCTTGACATGTTCCATGCATAGCTACACAGAGGATCGTCCCTTTGTCCTGAAAGCAAGAGGAACACCTAAACGGTACAGTAACTCTACTGCTATCGGCGAGATGTTGGCTGCAAGTTAATTTATCAACCATCTAGTTTCACAGCAAAGCTACTTGAAAAAAACTAAACAGAGAAATGACATACTTTGTGCAGTTTTCGCCAGTCATTGCAGTTTTGACTTAATTTGTTTCCCTTCCTCTTTGCATCTTGATTCTTTCAAGGCAAATGAATCATTAGGTGTCATAAAACAAGCAGAACTAGAACAGCCTTCAGTTAAAAACAAAAAGTAACGGAAAAAGCAAATCTTTCGCCGGCAAAATTTCACATGGCTCAAAACGTCTTTGCTGCTGTTTAAATTCTGCAGCCTTGCGATTGTTCTGACACCTCTTTATTGTTCCTTTTTAAGTGCAAATGCCTAGGTAGCATCACTATAAATGAAACAGTAGTGTTCACAGATTGCATTCAACGGCTGTTGGAGTTTCCTCTCCTTCATCTGCACAATTTGCATCTATTACAGGCTCAGGAATAGAGCTTCTCAGTGGCCTCAGCAGAGCTCAAGATCCCCCCGCAAAGAACTGCGGTGAGGTTGATCTTTAAAGCCCTTCCCAGAGGCAGCCCAGCCATGCTGCTTCCTGGAGGAGGGGGGGAAGGAGCTGGGACACCGCTGAGACGTGCAATGCAAGTTCTCTGAATGATCCTATCTTGTGATATCTACCAGAAAATTTAGGGTGTTTAATTTGAACATCTAATATAAAGGTAGAGCCCTAGGCTGTGAATGCAGCATAGGCATTCCCAGCCTCCTGAGCATGGCTCTGAGGGGATTTTGTGGTCATTTGTGCAGAAATCTGCCTCTACAGTGCAAGAGGTGGGTGAATACGTTTAGTACCTGTGATATTCACATTTCTTTCACAGCACCTCAGGGAAGAAGAATGAATGTGTGGAGAACAGACTATCATCTTTCTTAATCCCCTATTATCAGTTATGTGCTGAAAATGCTTTAAATAAGGGTCTTCAAAAATTAACGACTATGGACTAAACTAAACCCCTAGCTGGTAGCAGGGAAGAGTTTTCATGCAAGGTAAGGGGCAGGAGATGCCCTGTTTGCTTTCTGATTGCTCAAAGAGAGGAGACAACCATACTTGACAAATCAATAGATGAAGTTCAGAAGCTGTCTATTGCTGAGAAAACATTCATAAGAAAATAAAAAAATATTTTGATGATTCTACTCCTTGGATAAAGTTTTGTAGATGAGATGAACAGCCATTGTCCCTTTTGTGGAAAAGTTTGCAGTAATTGACAGGTATAGTCCAAAATAGCACACTTCAAGAATTAAAATATTAAAACTAGGAGTTGTTTAGGAATTTATAGCATTTATGTTTACTACTTAGATTAGGCCTGATCTAGGAAGGCAGACCTTTAGGTATGGCACCCATTATATATATAGGCTAGAAGTGCTTGCATATTTAACATGATTTTATTATCCTGTACAATTAATATCACATAAGTCCAACATTTTGATAGTCAAATTGCAGGATTTGATGCCACTGATGTTCAGGTAGTACACACAATAATTTTCCTTTCTATCATGAAACTCCCTTATTACAATATTCACAGAAAATAAAATCAAAGACTATTGCTATTAGTATTTTTTTTCTTTGTTGTGTCTCTCAGAAGTCAGAAGATAAGCTAAAGACAGGAGACAGGAATTCATTGTGCTAAGCCACCCTGCTGATCAAGTAAAACAGTAAGTTAACATATTGTCTCTGTGGCAATGCAATGGGACTATATTATTTTACCTTGTTTTACTAGCGAGACATAATTGTATACAGCCTTTCCATGGAAAAAGTACTGAGATTCACAATCTGAAAAAAGGAGCTAGGTGTATGGAAAGGTTTTTTCTTCAACTCTGATCAATAGAAGGAAAATCTGAAGAATCACTGAGACAAAATCACATATTCTTCTTTTTCTAAATAGAGACTGTATTTTAGTTACAGAAGTGAACTATTATAAATGCTATTGGAGTCTCCATTATCTTTGTCCTTTGGATCCCAGTCATGTGCTTAAAATCTCTGTGATGCTTTTTTTCTTTTAAAAGAATTAGGTAAAATCTCCTAAATGACCATAAAAATCTAAAAGCAAATACTCCATTTACATATCTAGCTTTCATGAAATACAAAGTAAACCTCTCTTTAAACACATAATAGACACATTTTCCTGAAGACAGATAATTGTTTCAAATAAGGTTACGCTCCACAGTTAAAAAGATGAGATTTTGTCACATAACCTACAACAAAATCTTGGAAAGAACTAGCCTCACTTTTCTATTTTCAAGTGACACTTGTCTTCTACTGCCTTAAACACCTTGCAGCACAAATTGAGCCTACAACTATAGAATGCCATCAAACGTGTTGCTATTATTCTTCTTCCATAAATTTGCACCAGAGACAGGTACAAATCACAATGCCTCAACCTTCTAAACTAGGCAATGGCTCTACAGAATATAGATTTTTCAACCACTCCACGAATTCTAGTAATTAATTTTCAGCTACACCATTTACCTATCTAGCACAAAGTTAATTTATATAACATACTTTGACTCTCCAAATACAATTACATAAAGACAGGACAACACAGAAGTCTTTAAGATGAAGTTACAGCAAAACCTTACTAGTATTCAAAGAAAGAGAGTATGACTGTAGGTTAAATGGAGCTACTCAACTTCAGAAAATCTGTTATGCCTACACTTGCCACTAAACTCACTTGCTGCCCAGTTTGTCCCTGCCCAATGACTTAGAGATTGTTATTACTAGAAAAGAGGAGTTGGGTACAGATACCACAGAAGATAAACATATGCTGTGCTTGTTTTAAATGTATATGGATGAATTTCATGCTCATATTCCTCTGTATTTCCTATTAAAAATTTATGTGAAACAAGGTAATTAAGCTAGATAACTGGTAAAACTCCAAGAGAGATTAACTCAATCAGACAGAAAAATCCCAATAGCTTCATTGATATTTGGTTGCACCCTGCCAGAAAGAGAGGTGAATACAGAAAAAACAGATGCAAGCAGGAAGATAACCACTTGGCAAAACCTGGACATAAGAGCTCAGTAGCAAAAGTACAATCATCCAAGTAGGACAGGGAGCACGGAAAATGGTTCATTGGAAACCCCCACAAGGCTTTTCAGCCTCAAGACATCCTTTTCTGCCTCTTGACACCAGACGCCAAGTGCTATTGGCCTCTCTCTCAAAAACAGCATTTTAAATTATTTTTCTTTCCAGTTGTCACTATGGCTGCAGAAACAGTGCCAGAAGTCACCCCTCTCACTTGCCTCATGCTTCCCACCACCTGGTGTTGGCACAAACCCCTTGGCTGGCAAGGCAGTGTGACTTTATTTTTCCTTGGGGCTCTTTGGTGAATATTATAGTTTGGATCCTGCCTCCTTATGTATGAGTGAGTGGCAGCATGTCTTGCTGCAATGCTGGGATCTCAACATGAGACTTACAGGCTCAGAGAGTTCTCAGGCAGCATTATACTGAATTAAAGTGGTGAAAATTGCCAAAGATAGAGTTAATTCAGCTAGGAGATAAGTGCATATGTGAAGTTTAGAGGGGCCTACCTTCATCACAGCTTGATGATGAAGAAGCAGCCAAGTAAGTCTGCCACAGTAGGACCTCCAGTCCCTTATGGATCTGTTACCCAACAGTAAATGTCATTGTGTTCAGCTTCAGGTAACGAGATGTCTCTGGAGTGCTGTCACCTGCAGGAAGTACAAAACCAAACATGGACAAGATATTAGTAAATTTAAAGTACAAAATTACAAGTACTGGTAAGGCACAACATGGTAAGTCCAATCATATCTCAGCCAGAAATGAACCTATCCCTAACTAGCAACAAGAAGGATGTGAAGGATTTTTCTTGGTTAGAGAATCTTGAGGACTGCTGAATGGTGTTGCAGACAGGGAGGGAGGGAGGGAGGGAGGGAGGAAGGGAGGAAGAGGTAGATGAATTAATCCAGGAGCTCAGTTTAGTGGCTGAGAGCAAGTGGAAAAACTGCTGAATCTCATGTAGCAGTGGAAGGAGATTAATAAAAAGAAAGAAAACCCCAAACCAATCAATTTGTAATTTTTAACAATTAGTTATTTGAAGCAAGCATTGTTGCCACCTGCCTGTTTTGATCTTGAAAATTAAAGTCACCCAGTGAAAGCCTGCCAGCACCATTAAAACTGAATTTTCTCTCATCCAGAGGGAGCATAGTTGCCTTCGAAGGCTCAATAAAGACACGTCTGAATTCTACCCCTACGGTCTATTCTTCCCCAAGCAGAGATCCAGTGGGAAAGACAAAGGTGTTATTTTGATTTGCACACCACTGCTTCCTTTCATGTTTTGTTTTGTTTTTGTTTTTCCTTGAAGTGCTCCTTTAAAAGAATCAGGCTCTCAGCTCTCTGTGGGACCCCATTGTTTGCTATCTCTGGCTGAAATATGTTCTCTCAAATTTTGAAGTGGTGGCCAGCTGTAAGTAGGTTCAATATCATTTTAGAGGGATTTAAAGCTCCCTCATCATTTGCTGTGAAACAAAACAGAGAAACACCTCTCATCATCATTAGTTGTGAAATTCTGATCAAGCCTTATTTTCAGCTAGCTTCGTTCAGATCTGGAAAAGTTATTTTGAAATCAATACAGAGACTGTTAGATTCCCAACTAATGCAAGCTTGCAACTTTCCACCGGATTCAGTGAAGTTACTTGAGGATTTGGCTTTGTGGTTAAGCTCATTGTTCCACATGCTTAGCTGAGAGCACAGTATCCCCTTCATAATCTTTCCATCTACTTTCTTCTCTTTTCCTTCTACTTACTCCTGGTGTTTGATAAAAGCCCCAGACTTGTGTTTTTGCCAAATGAAGCAGACAAATGCTTCATTTCTCATTTTTATTATTTTTTAAAATGTTTATCTTATCTGTTGTTCTGCCTTAAATAATAAGAATTAAAAATAGTGGTAGTCTGAGAATAGTCTGAGAGCCAAGAAATATTTTCCATTCTTCCATTGAATTCTGATCTGATTTTAAAAAATATTAGAAGAAATAATTACATAAGGATTATGGTGGAGGGGAATGTAAAACTGGAGTTATTAACTAAGTATTCAAGGAATTCTCAAACAAATTTGCTACAAGAATTAAATTCTAAGCTGGGACAAAATATTTTATTATTATTGAAAGACAGAAAAAGATAATCATAGCTTTGTAGCAAAATCTAAACATGAATTCAACTTATTTTGGAATTGATACCCAGAGTAGTAAAGGATAAACTACATCAACTCACAGCTAAGACACAGGAACTCTGATCTTGTATCAATTTCGATCACTCTGCACCCTCAAGGAAGAAACCTCTTTAGTATTTGTATCTAATGGATCACATTGAGATATTGGTACTATCATCTTTACAGAGCTTTAATGTCCTTGATATTAAGTATTACTATTATGGCAGGCCTGGGTCTGCAGCATGTTTTTTGAAAGCAAAAGCTGCTGGTTTCTAGCAGACAAGTAGCAGATGTTCGGTCTAAAATTCAGATGTACTTTTAGCTGAACACTAATGGCACTGCCATTTATTCACTTAACAATCCTGCAATAAGCTGTATGAGGCAGTACAATTTTTTAAATGCATTTATTAGTATTGAACAGAGAAGGAGGAGTTAAAAGACGCTGAGATTCATCAGGAGTTGTGGTGTACAATAAGGTGGTGAATGCTGCCCTCTGGCTCAGGTTGGCAATGGTCACTTCTTTAAGAGGGGTCTGTCTAAAAAGCGTGGGGGGAGGTAGAACAGTTGGGGTTCAACAGATATCCTTAAATACTTTGGTCTGCAGTAGTTTAAGTAAAAGTCAGAATTCTCAAAACAGTATGTTAGAAAGAAATTTCCTCAAATCAAGGTTACAGTTACTATAAAAAAAAAAAAAAAAGTTGTTTTTCTTTTTTCCTTTATCTATCTTTATCTTGAATGGGCCATATAAGACACATGGCAGTATCACACAGGCCCACAGAGGAGAGTTTCTGTTACATAATTTTTTTTTTAAAAAAAGATTGAAGAATAAACGTAACATACTTCAATGTCTTATTTTACAGCTTTAGGCAAGATTTAATAATCTCATCTTAATAAAGGAAAGGCCTAGTATTCTTCATCAGTTCATACAGTGAAGGAAAGCTTAGTCCATTTCACTGAAAGATACTGTGATTTAGTTATGTGTGTCTGCAAACTTAAACATAGCAGCTTTAGAATTTGCTAGAGATTATGCCTACATAATTCAGTTTCCGATATACTATTGCTTTTTTAAAAACTGTATGAACAGTCTTTAAGAAATAACACAGTGATTTTATTGTGCTTATTCTTCCAGAAACTGGGGCCATCTTTCCCCATAAATGTTGCAGCTTGCATAAATACTACCAGCACCAGTTACATTAGCTGGAAATCAAAAGAAATCTCCCTTCCCTTTAAAAGTGATAGAGAAATTATTTCTGTTCCAGAAAGTAAATGGTAGGCACTGTTACACTGCCACCCTGCCCAGACCAAGTCTGCTTCACATGAAGCCAAGAGCCTGCTTAGCCTTGCTGATCACTTGCCTGGTATCTTGATCCTCAGCAAAGCAGCATTAGAGATGATGTCCTGAGTGCAAGACCCCATTTTACTTTACTACCTCCTCCAGCCTAAAATTCAGCACTTCCAGGGGGGTGAAGGAGGTACAGAATAGAAGATATAGGTACAGGTGACACATATAACCCAGCTTTTTAGAAAGCAGGATTCTCAACCCTCTCCTCCCCTGGGCTCAGTCTTTTGGAACCTCACCTTATATTCTGATCAATACAGTAAAACCATTCTGATGTGGTAGCATTTTAGACTCATCTTGCACTCATGTGAAGGACTATGTAGGGTTCAAGACAATAGGAAATCCAGCCCTGTGACCAAGTTCTAAAGCTCTTCTTAGACTAGAATCTGGCAGAGTGACTGGGTGCCTGTCTCTCAAGATGATAAAATGCAGTGATCTGAATAAAAGGTATTATTTCTCCTGGGATTATTTCATATTGGGTAAGGGAGCAGTACTCTTCTCCACAGCTGAAGAGAAAATTTTATTTGTCTTAAGGGAGAAAGTTCAGAGCAGCTTTGGGAACAACCATCTCAGAATCAAATTGCAAATAGAAAGGTGAAATTGATAGAGCTTTTTGTTCAGTGATCGTACACACTGACATAACTAATTAAAAAAACCTTAACTTTAGTACATTAAAAGAAAAAAGGAACTCCAAGCAAATGATCAAAGGAAGGGTTTTTAGAAGCTATGAATGCCATGCGTGGATTCAAAAGACCCAGTAGGTAAAAGAGAGCAAAATACCCTGGGAAACCTCATAATGTGCTCTCAGCTGCACTTAACAGCCAAATTTTCACTCACAGAATGAGTCTTAAGAATTCTTTCCTATAAAAATGAGGAAAATCAAGGTAGCTTACAAATCTTCCAGCTGAAGTTTCATAGGTAATAAAGGCAAATGTTACACTAGTTGTTTACCCCTTTAAACAAGCAGATACAGGAAACTTTCTGATGGAATACACCTCCTTTCCTTATTTATTCATCAGGGGAGACTAAGAAGTGGAAATTACTGCAAAGTAATCAGAATTTTTAGCAACAAAGTAGAGCAATAGCTGTTTGGAAAACTGTTTCCATGTCTTGAGCCACTAACATGGTTTCTGAGAAGGAAATCACCGGTTTTGAGAGAAGCCATGTAATTGGAACAGAAGATAGTAAATCCTTTTTTGCAGCAACAAAGTTGTTTTGAAACTTGTTGTCCTGCTTTGAGCTCAAAAACTTTTCAAAGATTTGCAAAACCCAAATAGTGTTAAAGGGGTTGTTTTGAGACTCATTGTAGTCTGGTGTGCATGCTCTATTCTGATGAGAGCTTTCATTCTGAATTTGGCAGAACATAAAGCCTAGGTCATCAGTTGCCCAGGCCAGGTTCATAGCCCACTAAACATAAAAGTCTCTATAGTTTGACAGGGGTGTTTTGGATTTTGAGATGGCATATTTTGGCCTATTTAGCATGCAACAGTCATCCCAAGTTTATCTCAGTGATGTAGCTAATCATTCAAATGGGTGGTGTTGGTATGGAAGTACTATTGGGAATTTTGAGCCAGTGTGATCTTGGAAAAATCAGTATATGCACATGGTATGGTTGGGCCAAACTGGTTAAAGTTGTTTGAAGACAATATAAGTGACTTCAGGGGCTATATATGGAGAGATATCTCCCGTTTTCTCTGTCTTACTAGTAGAGGACATCTTTCTCAAACCACTCAAAACATACTGTTCTTTCTTCCACTTCTTATCCCTTCATAGATTTTTTTTCCTCCTGAAAAGCACAGCCATCCCCCCCTCTCCAGCCCCACCTTCTTGTTTCTCCTCTGCAACACCATCTGTTCACTTATTTACATCTCCCAGTTTCTGAGAAATGGCATCAACAGGACAGAGGGGAGAGAAAATGCCTAGGCACTTGAGACAAACACAAGGTCAACAAGGAGTTAAAGGTCCTAATCTCAATCTGAGCCTGAATGGTGAAATTGATGCTCAGCCAGCCCTACCCCCTGTTGGTACAGACAGAATTCAGTCTTTGGCAGACTTCTGTATAAAGACATCCCTGTGCTCCCTCCTGTAAGGACAGAGTCACTGAGCATGACAATGGAAGACAAGATACAGATGAGCCTCTGCAAAGCGTGTGTTTCTTGTCCTTTCCCTTTCAACCTTGGTGTTTCCCTGGACTCTTTAATTTACAGAGGTCCCAGATGAAGGAGCAAGAAATGGGATTATTATATTGATACAGCAATTTCCAGAAGAAATACAAAGACAAGGATGGAAATATTTTTACATTTCTCCCACTTTCATACTCCAGATAGAGTTTCTCTGATCTCCTAAGCCCCCCAGTATAATTTTTAGACAGTGTGTCGCTAGAAAAATCTGTATTTGTAGTAGATTCACTTAATGAAGATAAAGAAATAGCTAATTCTCAAGGAAGAGTCATGGATAGTTCTGTCATGAGAGTTCCTACATGTACTCACTCATGCTACATATTTCCCTGCCAACTTGAAATTTCAGGGCCACGACGGCACAAAAATCATACGGCTGCAATTTTCCAAAGAATCTCAAGTAGCAAGAACCACAGCTTCTTCCCTCCAGTTAATGTACTAATATATTTTTCCATTTACTTGAATCAGAAGCTACATTGCACAGCTACAAATCTAAACCCTTAGCTTCTCTCTAAGTGCCAAACTTGAGCAAGTCACAGTTAACACAGAAGGTACAAAGAGAAAAAAACATGTTAAATAAAAACCCTGCTCAGCTTTTGATGATTTTGGAAACCGCAGTCATCTCATTTGTGAATCTTTTCACAAAGGCACTAGCAGCACCTTTACTTAGCACTGCAATGCCTACATAGCTTAGTTTTCTAGTGGTTGCTTGTTCTGATCTGATGTAAATAAAAAGTGAGATGTTATAAGCTATCTAGTAAATGTAAGCTACTTAACTGAAAGAAAGCAGAACTTCAAACATATTTCAGTAAGGATGGTCACAAGCTGTATAGGGTAATTATTTTACCTCCAACTTCAAAAACTAACTTTAATTCCATTTGTTCTTTTCTAAGTACTCTCCTGATTTTCTTCTCCCTCCCTCTCCTTCTCTCCCCCCCCCCCCCCCCCGAGAGATTTTGCAGTATGAATTTGAACACATTTCCAAATTTAAATAGTAAATCAGATTGAAAATTAAATATTTCTTCTGCTTATAAGTATCACTAAAAGGTACAATTCCTATGAATTTTCCTTTTCATATGCAAGTCTGTTTCCAGCCTCCTAAAATCCAAAAACCTGACATAAAAGCAGAGCTCTGGAACAGCTGGGTAGCTTGAATCCAATATGAACTTTATCTTTCAGAAAGATATCCTGCACACCTTACAGCTAAAGACAGAGCTTTAATTTTCAAACCATGGAGAAGAGAGGACACATAGGGAGAATTCCTTATTACCGTGTCAAGGGAAACTAAGAACATTTGCTTATACTCCCAATAGGGGTAGGAAGACATGTTAAAAGTATTGAAAGTTGGAACTTAATAACACATATTGTAGTTCTTTTATGAGCTTTTATTTTCAAAACAAGCATACCCAAAGAGTTCAAGCCTTTGAGTGAGGTTCAAGGGTATACTTTGAAATGGGAATAATATGCAAGTAGATGACATTTACACCAGCTAAATTAAAAGAAAGAAATTAAAATGAGTTTATATCTGAAGTGAAGGAAAAAATTAAGATAATAATGTAAATTTGAGGTAATTTATGCATCAATGTCTAGGCAAAAGAACACGGTAAAAGACAGCTTAACAACAAAGTCTGAACAACTGGGCTTGGAAGGAATCTTCAGGTTGTGTAGGAGAAAGAGGAAAGATTGGAGAGTTTTTCACCTGTTTGCTGTGACAATAAACCTGCACTGACCCAGGAACATTTGTCTGAAAATCAAGAGCAAGCTCCTTTCATCAGGGTGCTAAAGGCTGACAGTTCACTGGGTTGAGGAAAATAAAAAAAGGAGAATCATAGTAAGTATAATAGCGTAGAATTAAGTATAGTTTTCACACTCGTAATATCCATCTTAAGCATTATCTTTGGATCAGTATCTAATTAATACTTGTGGACCAGGCCTTGTATGCTGGTAATAATACTTTTAATATAATTTTAATCTGAATTATTCTTAATGTTTTCTTTGTCTGGGTTCCTTGCCTTAATCCAAATTAACTTTGCTTTTATGTAGTGCCCCTGGCAGAGTTTTTGAGACTCATGGCACAGAGTCACATTACACTACTTCATGCCAGAAGTAGAAAACTGCTGAAATGAGAGTGGCTCCTTTTTGGCATGTTGGATTGGGTTACTTTTCTGTCAAGTCATCTTGCTAAGATCATATAATCTCTAAACCTGACATCAGGAAAACAAGGATGGGACTTTTGGTCAACCAGAAGTTATGCTGAATGAGGCAAAATGTAAAACTGCACCGTGAGAAGGGAAAAGTCACTTCTGGGCATCTTAGAGAGCTGTGAAATGCCCTCCCAGCTTAAGAGAGGAGAATGAGGCTGCAGCCCTGTCAGAAGAAAAGAATTTAAAGTGAGGCTGTGTCTGAGGGGAGGGCAAACTCAGTCAGTGTAGACGCAGAGTTTGATCCACAGCTCTCTGAAGTCAAATGTTTTAGTTTACGTCAATGGCCTTTGATTAGGCCCAGAGAGAGCTGCAAGATCCAAGGGCTGCCAGGCTTGGTTACAGTATTCAATAGTATAAATCCCTAAGAGAATTTCCTTACTAAACCCTAGGCCTTTTTGCTGCAGGATGCTAACTAAGGGCATGATCCTGGGCAAACTTAGTCCCCTCGCTTCCAAAGGCCGTAAATTCTTTCGACCATCTTGCAGCACACAGATTCCCTGGCTTGCTGTAGCTGATCAATGCAAGCACTGGTAAGGGTGAGGGAGTAGGAGACAGTTCTTAGCAAAATGATGCTACTCCCATAGCCAGAACCAAGGCTTACTCTGAGAGCCAGGGGGGTTAGGAAGGTCCCGGTCTCCTGCCTGCTGGTCCCAAGGGCTCACTAACTGCCCAAGGCTGCCCAAGGGGAAGCCTTCAGGTAGTCAGATGAGTCACTTTGCACCACTGAGCCCAGCAAATGACCCACTAACTTCAGAGTCTAAATCAGTTTGTGTAATTTTTGCAGCATCTTGTGAGAAACAATCTGATTTCTTTAGTTACTAAGCTTTTCTGAACAGGGACAAGATCAGATGGAAATCCATTCACTCAGAAAACAGAACAAAACCCTCCCTGCTGTAAGGGCTGATCATAATGTTGTATACTTGGGAAATCGTTAACTGCAGATTAACCCTGAAGCTCCCCCTTTTGCTTCCTTCAAAGCCTGACACATATTACTTGGTTTCTTGGGTTTGCTTTTGGTTTTTTTTTTTTTGTTTTTTTTTTTTTTTTGTTTGTTTGTTTTTTTTAGGATTTTTATTATTTTTTTAAAATAATTTTTACTAAAAGTATTTGCAGGATGAACAGAAAAAGAAATCAACACTACCAGAAAACCAGCAACTTGACTGTTTCTCAGTGCGTCTGAAAAAAACTCATAAAAGCTCAATTGTCCTCTCAGGACTCTTTGGGAGTCTTAACAAAAGTCTCTAAAAAGAAACTAAATGAAAGACCAGGGAGTTAGCAGTGGGGCAGATCTATCATAGACAAATCAGACAAAACCCTCTTTCCTTCTGACCGTATCTGGGCTTAATTCTGATCTCCTTACTCATGCTGGGTAATAATTCACACCATAACTAGCCCCACTGGAGTTGCTAAAATCACTCAGAGTAAGCCATAAGCCTGTTTGAAAAACATCAGTCTGATACACTAAGGCTAAAAATCCTAAGAGCTAATGCAAATATTATTTTTGTAATTATGTAGCCTCAAAAAAGGGTATGCTCTTTGTTGCTGTTGAGGCTGTTTGTTATCTTCCAAACAAAGACAAAGTTTGTGATTTTCTCTTTTGTTTTTCATCTTAATATAGAATCCATCTAGAAAATTAATATTTTGTGTACACTAGAAAATGTAATGAATAGATAATGATACATGAAGAAATGGTACGTTTTTGACAGTAATATTAAAATCATAAAACCTGAGGCCAAGTCTACAACAGAAACTTCTGTCTGAAAAGCACATTAGTCAGCAGCATTATAGGACACAATCTCAGCAATTAACCCAGGCTGAGCACCTTTTTTGGCCTACCCAGTGATTAGCCTGACGCAAAGCCCTCCCTTATTTACTGCATCTTGGGTTGCCTCATTTACCCATACAGACGTGACAATAACACTATTAAGAGGCAGACTTGCTGTGTGTTGCTTCACAAGTGCATACTAGAGATCTTTTTGTACCTTTGTAAGATGACCTCTTCTTTCTCAATGAGCCGTTGGAGGGCTTACCCATGTTTCTAATCACATGAAACGGAGCCATAAGAAAGTATCAAAAGATTACCAACTCTCAGGTAAATTTTCCTGTATTTCAGTCTAGCAAAGCTGGACACAAGTGCAAGTGGAATGATGCCAAGAGCTTATCAGAATCCTTAGGAAGGGTATTCTGGTCTTGCTTAAAATACCAAATTCCAGTGAGCAAGCTCAGCGTGGAGTCATGAAGCCTGAGGAAGTCCCCAGGGTGCCAGCAGCCAAGCTGCTCACTGAACACTATTGCACAACTCACCCCGGTGGTCCTGCCAAACTCCTCCTCCAGCAGCAAGCCTGGCAACAAGGCACTCAACCAGTTGAACAAAAACTACAAGGTTTGCACCATGCCAGCGATTTGCCAACAGCCAGTAGCCTGCAGGCTGGATACTGTTACCTAGTTATTAATGAATGCTGCTGATTAACCTTTTGAAAGTACTTTGGTCCACCACACCTACTGGTGGGAACCTGCAGTGGTAATGCTCAGGGGAGGCTGCTGACATAGAAGCAACACTGGAGAGACTGAATAGTCACCCCAAGAAGTCACAAAAACTTTAATGTTGGATCCAGATCAGGATAGTTCTTCCAGACACTTTTGGTAAGAAGTAGGGAGGAAGAATAAGATTTTTAAGCTTTAAAAAAATTATTAGTGTACAATGCTCGCTGTAACTTACACTCTACCTCAGTCTGCTGTGTTTGAATGAAAAAAACCATCAAAATTTTGTCCAGAAAGCTTCCTATTTTGCCCCTGCAGTAAATTTGACAGAGACCATGTCACCTCTCTCCCATCTATTCTCATGCACATTTGAAGCCTGAAATTCCTCAAAGTATTGCACTGTTGAAACCTAGAAGGTGGCATCTAAAGCACTCAAAAATGTGTTGGGCTCCCAAGAATCAGGGACTTTAAAACTTTTGTATCTACTGTATTTTCTATTTTTCTTACTTTCTTGGTCATACATCCTAGGTTTCTTTGAGCTTACTTTTCTTTACAAAATAACACATAAATAAGAAGTCAAAACTCAGTGAAAGGGTCATGGGGCAAGAAAATAAAGAAATATAAAATTCTGAAATACTAAGTTCACAGTAAGATCCTGAAGGTTGATGACTACAGCAAAAATGCAGGGAATAAGCAAACGTGAAGGAACTGACTGAATCTTATTCATGAAGAGAAACGAAGCAGAAATCCTTCACAAAATCCAAAAGAATACAGAAAGGAAAAATATTTTTTAAAAAATTGCACAATAATCTTATTATAAAGAGGGAAAAAAAACAGAATTCATTTAAAAAACCAGTAAGTCTCATTTTGTCTATGTACCACTAAAAGACTGCTTATGCATGCCTTGACTGAAGGATCTGAAAAACACTGTTTAAAAAATAATTCTATTTTAACAATTTATCAAAACTATTATGTTTTAAGCTAAATACACAGTAAAATAGAGATTTCTTGCCTCGATCCTCCTCTAGGTTGAGATTTCACACAATGGTTGAGCCAGTTTGACAGCTTGCTGCTGTCAAAGCTTCACTCTCCTGCTTTGTTGCCAGCCACGTGGTCTTCTCTTGTGCTGAAAAAAGCACTTGTCTGACACCCCACTCTCCAAATTAAAAAAGAATGTTTTGCTTCCTTCTGGAAAAAACTTTCTGCAGAATTTTTTTGTTTGTTTTTTAAAAACATCACAGGGTAGGAAGTGAGACTGCTTAATAGTCCTACAAAACTCTCACACTCAAAACATTCCTGGAGCTATGGAGAAAACAGAAATTCGTGTTTTGTGTCTGTTCTGCCCATTCTACTGTTACCCGTTTCATTAATATGCAATTATTAAATGCAGCACTGTATAAATAAAAATTATGCAAAGGAGTAGGTTATAGTTCCCCATGAAAATAGTTAATAAAAGCAGGAGATCAGAACTAAAGCTGAGTTTTGCTCCGACTTCCACACTATGGACTGGGACTCTACTGAACACAGATCAAGGCATGATATCAGCCATCAGCTGGACTGCAGCCCCAGAACAGAAAAAAATTACAATTCATTTGCCATCCTCTGCTTTCATTTACACTGTTGCAGCCTGACTGACATTTATTACTTCAAGTTCCCTTAAAGCAGAATCTGGGTTTGCATATTCAGATTAGTTCGAATTTAGTTGCTTTCATGACATCACTACCATTATTTTAAAAATGAGTTTGGTTTGGTTTTGTTCTCTTCTGTTTCTGGGAGGGACAGACTTGTTTTCAAATGTTCTTACAAGGCAATGGAAAAATCTGTGCTTGTGCTATAATCCACAAATCACAGAAGTATGTCCATTACTTTGCAGTAGCCTAAGATTTTTCTTTGGGCAACATTATTGCCAGACACCAAAAAGTGAAAAAAACCATATTGCTGAAAGCTAAACTAAGTTTCCGGTATTCAGCCCTGATTCCTTCTCACAAGAGTAGTCGCAGTACTATCGGTGGTACAAACAGGACATGGCAAGATTCAGGCTATTAAAACCAGAGATTATTCAAAAGTCAGCATGTGTTTTTTATTTACAGAAACAGATCAAAAGGGACTCTAAATGAAACAGATAATTTAAATAAAAACAGCATAGTACTTAGGCAGATAGGATACCTATGCAGATACACACGTGAGGGCACACGCACATCCATCCAGTGTGTTCAGTGTTTTCTGGCTCCTGGTATTACAAGCAAGGACCTAGGGTGCCCAGCAAGTCTGGTGCATGTGCCAGGGTTTTGAGTATCCAGTCTTCCCAGTACAAATCTGGGAGTCACAAGTTCCAAGAGAAGCCTCTGTTAAAATGGATCAAGATCCTCAGCTGCCTCTCAGGGAATTTATCTGTGTTTCATCAAATCCAGCATATTCCTGAGAAATACCTGAGGATATTTGATGAAGTGACATTTCCCTTATTGTTCCTTTTTAAGAGACAGCTGAAATGATTTAGATTGCTTGTTAAAAGAAACAAACACAGGAAATGAAACCGGGTGAAAATAATTTCTTAATTTTGAGGGTGCATTAAGGTGGAGCAATCCTTACCAAGGATAAATTAAAATGTAAACACACTGATTTCAATCAAGAGCACTTTTCATAAGAATATTTCACTCACTAGTTGCTGCTGATGGCTCTCTGTTCCTTTTAGAGGTGTGTTCTGGAATATACACAAGAGTTCAAGTGTTGCATAATTACACAAAACAGGGCCTGTACAAGAATATCCTGTTTTGCTTCCTGTACACTCACTAGGGTGGCTCAGCTGAATCCTTGACAACATCTAGCTTCATGAAGAAAACATCAAGACTCCTTGCTGATAGCAGTTTTTTACCTAGAGCTTCTCAGCAGTTGGGCTGTTTAGCCCCAAAGTGTAAGCAGACAATCACCCTATTGTTTACTTTCTAGTCAGAAGGAGCATGACTGCTTTTCTTCACTGTCCGTGGCCTCTGTAATCCTAGCAGTCATGTTCACTCAGCAGTAAGTCTAAATATGTGCTTCCCAAAGGAGTTTCAAATCCATGACATAGATTAGCATCACTGTGGCTTGATGCTATCTGTGACAGATTCCACAGTAATTAACATTTTAAACCATGGTCAATGCTGAAATTATTTGATGAGAACTCACTCTATCCCCCAAATCGTGAGAAATTAACAAATTTAAGGGGGTATTGGTATTATTATTATTATAAAGTGAATAGGCTGTGGAGTACAATGTATCTTTCAAAAACCCTGTCAGCATTGCTTCATCTCATTACATATCACTATATCTTAAAAAAGGAGCGATTCAATTGTGTGATGGTGAATCATGAAACTTCACAAACATTCAAGGAACACACATGCCACTACAAATTAACCATTAGCACTGCATGGTATTCATCCTTTCTGTCACACACTGTGGGAAGCACGCCTTATTAGCATGGAAGCACGGAGCAATAGTATCTCAGTGTACTTAACATTTGCTTACCTTGGAAAAAAGAGCACACAATTGCAGTCTTAAACAAAAAGAAAACACAATCCCCAAAATGATTCAGCTCTATTCCTTTCCACATTTAATCCTAGGATTTTAAAATTACAAAATTGAGTCCTAAAGCCTTTTGTTTCCCCTCTTCCAGTTCACTGTTTTTTACAATGAAATGTAGTTTTTGCATTTTTAATCAGCCTTAATCATAAACAAGGCAGGCATCACAATTGCAGCTATTTCAGTGTTCCTACTCACACGCTTCTTTTTTGGTTTTGAATTTCAATAGTAGTCTCAACTGGGGGTCTTCCTGGATCCCAGATGTCGAATTATATGGTCTGTCCTATTCTTCTTGTAGTGGCAATCCAGTTGCCTGTTAAGTTTCACAGGAATTTGAATAGCTGCTCTGAAATCAGACATTTCTTCCAGAATTATATTACAACTGAACTTAATTTTGTCATCTTGCTTATTGAGAAATAGTTCTCCTTGGCTTAACAGTTTGTTAGAAATATCTGCTCTAATTCTCTCTTGCATCTCATAATATAAAGCCCTCTCTGCAAATCCTTAAAAAATAAAAAAATTAAAAAACCCTACATTTAGCATCAGTGTTCCTGTTTGAGGTCCTGTGCGGTCTATAAAACCTCAAGTAAGGGGCCCACTTCCCATACCTATTCTACTTACATGCTGTTTTATTTAAGAATCAAGAGTACATTTTACAACCACTTTGCCATGTTAAAAAAGGAGAAACATAAAAGTGACTTTCAGGGAAAGGTAGACTTATGTTTTGTTTCACTAGCTTCTTTTAGAGTAAACTTGTAAAATAAAAAGATATAAATGCTAAACAATTTTGTAAAAGCTAATGTAGCAGTAAACCAGAGCCTCCCACTGACCTAGAAGCAGGACCAGTATTTTAAACCTGTACTGCTTTAATGTATGTTTTACACATACGTATTTGAAATTACACTTTTTTCTAAGTGTAACCCAACACTGTGGAATCACACACATCTTAGAAATTACTCCTACCCACTCCTAGTTCAAATAGTAACACAAGCTTGCTGGCAGATAAGGTTAACATTGTGCAAGGTATTTGAACTAGCAGAGCAGTTCAGATATGTAACACAATGCATCATGAAGGCAAGTCATGGCCTTTGGCAGCCCTGATGATAATATTATTAATTATGCATTTCCTCATCTTATTAGTGTTTGAATGAATATAAAAAACAAACAATGCTGCCCTAAAGGATATTACAGTCTCACTACAGTCTGACATCTTTCTGGGGTTGATAACAGAGGAACCAGTCCTACAAGTGACCTTTGGCTTGTATGTCCTCAAGACAATTTTGGTTTTGGATAGATTACATGAACAACTGTTATGTGGCTTCAGAAGGGATAATTTCTTCAGAGATATTGAGGGCCTTGTTGAGCTACATGGCAGCAGTCATAACCTCCCTTGCTTGTGCAAAAGAAAAAAAAACCAATCTGTTGAGGCTCAACCATATCAGCAAAGCAACAAGTTATTAAATAATCGCAGACTACCTGCAAACTCAGGCATATCCACGTTCACTATGCTGTGATTACCATTTCATGATTTGGTTTTAAATCATAAAGGTCTAAAACCCCCATACTTAGAGCAGCTGAATTACTATAGTCTAAAATAAGTTAGGAGCTGAAGTATATCCAGTTATCTAAGTTTATCTGTAAAGTTATAGACTTGTAAAGTTATCTGAACCTGTAAAAAAGCCTCAGCTCCTAACACAAAGATATGTTCATAAGTGACATACCTTTAAACAATTCTATTTCCATTCTATTTGCAGCTTGCTTTATTAACATTATCAAAAGGATGGACTAAACTCCAATTGTTCATGCTGTACCAGTTTACAGCAACATCTGCTGGATAACCTAAAACTGTAATAACAGAGACCCTGACATGCTGAAATGACAGAACAATATGAGACACGGCTATAGGGAGGCAAGGGTTAGATAAGAGGATAAGAGAAGGCTTTCACATCAAAGACTGCTTCGCAATGACACCTACCCTTTGCTACTGCCTGTGCCATTGATTTCATGACTTGTCCGGGTTGCCAGTTCATCTAGAAGGCTCCCCAGCTTATGAGAGGTTGTATCAGAAACAATAAAGTCAGATGGCGGGTTTTTATGCCTTGGGGAAGAAAGTAGATACATATGCTAGGGAAAATGATAGAAAAAACAGAATGTTTTTCTTCTCTTTCAGAGTCATTTAATGTTTCAGCTGGCATTAAGTTTAAATGCACCTTATAGTGATAGTACGTCAATTTTGATGGCCAAAAGTTCCTCCCTCTTTAAGAGAAATACCATTTAAAACCCCCACGTTCACATTAGTAAACCAATAACAAGAATATTTGCTTTGATAGTCTTGTTGACACACAATAGTTGAGGCAGTTTTATTATATTTTTTATTATGGCAAGAGTATCTTTAGGGCAAAGTCTCTGGGAGAAAAACTATTAAATACTCAGCCTGGACAAAACCTTCTCACAAAGGAATTTTCAAGTGCTTTTCAGCTGCACTGTGGTTTATTGTTTGCTTTAAATCAGACCAGAGTCTAAGCTACATACTACTGCGTCTGTTAAAAAATCATTATGGTGCAATTAAAAACAATGTTAAAGGTGGAATTCCCCCCTCCCCTCCCTATGGATCACTGCTGCATGCTTCCTCTCTGCCTTTCATGATTATCTGCCCTAGCTCTGGACAGGAGATACAGCTGTCATGAAACACTCAACAGATGGCAGTGGCTGGGTGATGCTTCATCCATTTTTGGATGCCCTACTGACATTTGAGCTCATGCCTTCTATAAATGCTGTCATGCCCCTGACTCCTTTTAGCCAACACAAGCCTACAATGTGCAGTGACAATATTCATCTTTCCAAAGGAATAGAGATAAATTGAACTGCCCTTATGAAAAGCAATATAAAATACTTAAATTTAGTGTCCTTTAAAACTTTTAACCATTATAGATAGATATGGCTAGAAAATAGATAGACTGATAAATTGGTAGATGGATCTCCTTTCTTACTGCTGTTTCATCCTTAAGCTATTTTATTCTTATAAGGCTCTTCAGAGATTGATTTAGCTTACAAAGAACAGCAATTTCTCTCCAGTTTTAGGAAACTGCTAGGAATGAGCGTGCTTTGAAAAGGTATTGATTAGCACAGCTTCTTTAAAAAGAAAGGAAAACAGCTAAAAGTTACACAGTATCTTTGAGTTTTTCAGGTAGTAAAGGCTGCTTAGCATTTTATCTTAAGTTTATAAAGCTTACTCCTATTGCATTTTTGAGTCAGCTTGAAAGAAGCAGCAGCTTGTGGAATGGAAGACATGAGACTGCCTTTGTGTTTGTTTGGGTTTTTCTTGTTGTTTTAAAACAGCCTTACAATAGCACAGGCTACTATAATTAGCATAGAGAAACTGAGACAATCCCTGTATGTGTCCCACATAGGGGACTACATGCCATGCTTCTCAAGGTTCATTCCCACACACTGTGGTTCCTGATACAAAAATAAATGATAGATAGGAGACAGAGACAGAAGAGATGGATAAATTAATGTACTTAATCACAGGGATTAGAAAAGATTTAGCAATGGCAGGTACTGTCATTTTGTCCTGACCTAGGAGTGGCTGTTACATTTTTATCATACTGTTTCCAACACAATTCATTTTAAATACAGGATGTCCATAGACTCCCCCTGCAAACACAGCTGATGTGTTTCATTGCACAAACACTTGATGAAGCCCTTTCACTATAAGGTCTATTTTTTTCATGTTAATAACAATGTGATTTACAAGTTAATTTATACCTTAATAGTTATGAAAGAAAAGGGAAGGCCTACATTGCTTTGTCAACAGCCCTTGCTGAACAGCCAGGAGATATTTAACAAGTACTTAAGTAAGCAAGACACACCTTCTAGCATGATGAAAGAGAAACCAAAATTAGGAAGTATGATCTAATTCATCAAGCTTAAACTTAAATTTAGGACTGGAAGTAATAGCAGAATGGTTCCATGACAGTGTGAGGGTACAGTCAAAAGCAGGACTTGATTTTTAGAGCTCAGCAGTAAAATTATGCCCTGTGTGTAAAGTTATGCAAGTTAAGATGTCTTAAATAACCTTTATAGACACTAACTTCCACAAATTTAACTTGTTCTTTAGTAACTAGTCATGTTTGGCTACTACAGAATACAGCTGACTGATAAATGGTTACAGATTTTGAACAAGTGGAAGACCCTCCAGATGTCTTTTCATTCTGTTGGATTTAAGGGCAATGACAGGAGACAGGCCAACTTCAATCACTTTCCATACAGTATTCCTTTGTTATCCTTCAGCTGCTAAGACAGTAAAGGAAAGGAGCACTTAGTCTATATGTGAACCTGTAATTGATCAATAAGATCACAGGCACTTATTTCCAACATAAAAAACCTACGTGGCAGCCAAAGTTGCTAAACTACTATCAATCATACTTAAGAAACTGTGACAGTCAGGTAAAGTTTCAAGAGACTAGAACCATAACCCCCTTTTTTAAAGAGGGAAAAAAAAGACTACTCAGGGAACTGCAGGCCAGTCAGTCTCCCCTCTGTGCCCAGCAAGACCACAGAGCAGATTTTCCTGTAAACTGTGCTTTGGCACATGGAAAATAAAGTGGTGATTTGAGATAGCCAACATGGCTTCACTAAGGGCAAATTGTGCCTGCCAAAATTGGTGGCCTACTCTGATGGGTTTAGAACGTTGGTGGATAAGGGAAGAACTGATGTCATTTACTTGGAACTTGTACAAAGTGTTCAATACTGTCCCACATGACAACCTTGTCTCTAAATTGGAGACGCACAGACTTGAGAGATGGAGCGCTCTGGGGATAAGGAATTGGCTGGATGGTTATACTTGGAGGTGCAGTCAGTCACTCTGTGTTCAAGTGGAGACCAGGGATAAGTGGTGTTCCTCAGGGGTCTGTGTTGGGACCCCATGGACAGTGGAACTCAGTGCACCCTCAGCAAGTTTTCCATCAGCAAGCTGTGTGGTGTGGTTGACACGCTGGAAAGAAGGAATGACATCCAGAGGGACCTTGGCAGGCTTGAGAGTTGAGCCTGTGCAAATTGCATTAAGTTTAACAAGACCAAGTGCAACATCCTACACACGGTTCAGGAGATTCCCAAGCACAAAAACAGTCTAGGAAGAGAACAGATTGAGAACAGACTTGAAAAGAAGGACTTGGGGGTGTTGATTGATGAAAAGCTCAACACAAGCAGGAAATGTGCTTTTGTAGCCCAGAAAGCCAGCTGTATCTTGGAGTAACCAGCAAGCTGAGAGAGGTGATTCACCTCTGCTCTTATGACACCCCACCTAGAGCACTGTGTTTAGTTCTGTAGTCCTCAACACAAGAAGGACAAGGACCTGCTTGAGTGGGTCCAGAGGAGGACCATAAAAACAATAAGAGGACTGGAGCACCTCTCCTATGAAGACAGAGAATGGTGTTCAGCTTGGAGAAGAAAAGGCTCAAGAGAGACCTTCTAGTGGCCTACCAGTACCTGAAAGGGGGCCTTTTCAGCCAAAGTAATTATATGAATTTATTGAATATTTAATTCCAAAATAGCACCTCTAGTGGCAGCAAGCTACCAAGAGAATTGAACGCTACCATTGTAACTTAGCAGTGCTTATTGTTTCATTTATTCTTGGACTGCAGTGTCAGACAACATCCTTGCTAGATGAGGACAGTCAGATGTGGCCAACTAATCTGCAGTGACCAGTTAATAGGTATTTGTACCTCAGAGAGCAAAGGGAACATAAATGGCCCAGTCTGGTCACAATCACTTATTATGTCTGAGCATTAGAAATGCAAGAGATGCTACCAGAGGGTTAATCTCTCACTGCTCAGAAGTTACTCTGGCTCTTGTTTCACTATGCACCCATGCCAAGAGTGCAGACAGCAATTCCCATTAATTTCTGCCTTTAAGACAGTACGCAGATGTCTCAGCAAGTATCAAAGATGATGTACTATATGCACATATCATAGGTTTGCATTCCCTTAAATGCACTCAATTATTTAAATTGTATTTGTCTCGTGTTCCAGAAAAGTATGTTCCATAGCCTTAGTGATATAATTTGTTATTTGTGCTGTTTTGTGCCATTGCATTAATTATCTAATGTACGAAGAGAGCAAAGTAAAATAGAACAGTTCTTTGCAGCACTGGCTTTTGCATTTACAGGATCTTTTATACTAACTTCAGAACCCTGTATCTTTCTTACATCAAGACAGAGGAGCAGGATACAGAAGAAACTACAGAGGGATCTTGTGTTCTGTAACTTGTAAACTTAAGCTATGGAGAAGCCTGCAGTGCATTGTTGCATCTGTAAGTCTGGATAGAATTACTGTTTCATGCAGCACTTTCCTCCCCATATGTTTATCCCACACAGTTCCACAGGGCTGTATTAATGAGTGGAACATTACTAGTGGTTATAGTTGCATTCTGAGTTAAAAATCCATGAACCACCTGTTTTGCATGCCATACGAACAATGGTATAACACTGAAAATTTTCACGCAAATTCTAGCTAAGTTACCTTGAAAGATAAGTTTCCTTGTAAAACAGGGAAGATTAATCGATTTTTTTCATATGTACATGACTACCTTATTTCAGCATCATTAATTTAGGGAGTGGGCATTTCACATTTTTCTTGGCTTTTGGTATAGTTGAGATTATAGAAGTTTGAGCTGACAGCTGCATGGTAATGGTTACATCCAACAATGCAAAATGATAAAGTACTGACAGCATAAACACTGGGAAATGCAGTAACAAACACCCTGCAAACACACAAAACAGCAGAGCTGAGCAAAAAATTCATGCTGCAAAGGCACACAAGCCACAGCCAATCTGTTTGAGCTCTGTGAGACTATACACAATGGGGAGCTTTCCAATACTAATCTGTTCTGACATTTTACAGAAACTAATTCTTGCACACAAATAAAGGTCTAGTTTGGAACAATTTTATTCAGGCCATCAGCATCCTTCCTGATTTGATCTGATTTTCAAATAGCATATGTTTTTCTGTTTGTGGACTTCACATCCCACATAAAAGCAAGATATAACTAGCAAATGTAGCATTCACAAGAAATCTCAGATATCAGAAAGGTAAAATTGGAACAGATTTTAAGGTATGACAGTCACATAAAATACAGAAACTGGAACAAGAGCAGAATTACCAGTTTCTATATATACTTGATATTAAGTATGTGTATTTTCACATGTGTACATACACTGGGAATTTTAACAAATCTGGGTGTATGCTGATCAGTCACTGGCTGAAGCTAAAAAATGTTATTTGAGGGGTTTTTTTTTGTGTGGCTTGAATGATCTGGTTGGACTTGATCCAACCCAGCCAATTCTATGATTCTATGAATATTGGCCCTCCTGTCAGTGTTTTACTGCATTATTTTAAAGGGCAGCTCTTCGCACACAAGGAGACAAATGCTGGCAATTTAGGCAGGCCAACACACCAGAGTACTTTTATGCAGCTGATATTTAGTGATTTACCATTTAATGCAGTTCATCTTTCATAACCCTGGGTTCAAAAAGAAGCAGCTTCTATTAGGGATGCAACAGCACTGAACTTCCAACCAAAGGCAACGGAGAGCTTCTTTTATAGCTCTAGCAACTGGACCCATCTGGCTCTTCACTTAAGTACTGAAAATGAAAGAGAAAACCACTTTGCTTTCCACCCATGAGGTCCTGAACAGAATGCTTAATTATTTAGAATAAAGGCTTTCCAGTCAAAACTAGCTGCATTAACAACACATTCCCAAACTTTGGTGGAGGAAAACAATTTAATCCATCTTATTATCTAACAAACACTCTGACAAAATCAGAACCATGTAAAGAGAAACCATACTTGAAATAATTTTAATACCAACATTCCAAAGTCTCATCCTGAGGAAACTGGGTTTATGTTTCTAAGAGTTTCTTCTGTAAAGGAAAGATTATTTTTTTTTTTATTTACCTTTATTTTGAAACAAGAAGAGGGAGAGAGGAAGAGTTTTGTACTGTGGGACATGGCAGAAGCTGATGTATGGTCTCTTTCTAGTAGGAAACTTGCATTATTGAGGCAGAAGGTTTGATGTTCCCCAGAACTCCACTTTGAGTGCTTTAACTAGAGTAGTATTCCACTACTCCAGCAACTTAAATGCAAGCCTTTAGACACGCTTTCGATTTTTCTTTCCATTGCTTTGAAACAGAAAGCCTGCAAGTGCTAGGAATGTTATCAAATAGGTTGCTTTAAAAAGACCTTTCAAATAAAAAGCCTTTACTAATGCAATAATCTTCTACTTTAATTTTTGTTCTTCTGGAGATCTAACAGAAAGTAGATTATAGCAAAACTACATTTACCTCCAATTCCTACCAACATCTGTAAATTAGGATTCGCAAGAAAAGAAGTGGATTATGTACTTTCATTACATTTGCAAGGCCATGGAGCAACAACCATTGCCTAGTTAATCCTTTCATTGCCCACAGCAGATCAAAGAAATTTTTATAACTTAAAGATAACTTTTGTTATCAGTAGCTTATAAAGCAGAGGTATTTAAACATAATGCAATTTTAAAATACAGGAATGTATATCAGGACTTACATGCAACTTCACTTCTTTTTGGTTTTTGGTTTCTCTCCACATCTAAGAATACAAACTTGCTTCATTATTATTATTCAGTCTCAATATGGATTATAACTTTGGTGATGCTATTTCTACTACTGAAAGTTCTTCAGAGAACGAAACAGCAAACATTGCTGGAATTTCTGTCAAAATACCAAAATCAGTTCTGGATGGGTTCTCCATTGCTTGTTCTACTCCATATCATTATTATGGGGACAAGTGGACCAAATTCACCTCTCTTTTCTGTTTTCAGTTCTTCCTTTTTAGCCAAAAATACTAAATGTAACTTGAAGCATTTTACTTAAAGATGTAAAGATTCAGAAGAGATTTTTTTTGCTAAGTCTAAAGCTTATGCTAAATTAATAAGATACCTTTTTATAGTCTAGAGAGATTCTCATAGACACTATTTTACTTCCAAGTGTTGATTTCTTTTAAAAGGTAAACAGTATAACCACATACAACTTCTTGCCAAGCTTTATCAATTTTGCATTTCCACAGTCAGGTTATGTTAAACTTGACCACTTTTCTTCCTCTTGGAAGACTCTCCCTGTCCTTGTTTTCCCTTAGACATCAACTTTCAAACACATAGACAAGTGAACAACTGGGGGGCAGAAGTTCATGCAATATTTGCAGGAATCCCTGGGATGCTTGGCTGATTGTTTTCTTTCAAAGAGATAATACCTAATTAATATTCCACTTAGTGCCACTTCCTAAGTGGCATTAAGCAGGAAAAGGCCAGGAACTAGAATTATAAAGTGGCTCTATCCTCCCTGGTTTTGCTCTGGTATCTTCCAAAACTCAGTATCCTAATTAAAGAAATGATGGTGCTTTGAATGCTTTTTTGTGTTTGTGTATATAGCAGCTTCAACTGGATAGTTGTGGTCCAAGAGGCACTTACACTTGCCAGTGTTTGTAAACAAACACTGCAGAAGAAAGCAAACCCTCTTCTTCCTGATGCTGTTTCTTGGCATCCTAAGGGTCTTACACAGCCAATTCTTTCATGCAAGATGGGCTAAAGAACAGTTTAAGTTCTATTTTAGTTATTCTTGGCCAAAACTTTAAAACCTGCTCAGGTCATCCCTAGCTGTTGGAACACCTCAAGTCTGGAGGCATTTGCAGGTAAGGCAGAAGTCCACAAATACTAGAAGGGTTGTTTTTTCTTACATAAAGCAGGCAAGTTCTTAGAGTCCAGACAGTGTATTAAGGTCTTTCAGATTCCTAGTGGAGGCAATCCATGGCATTCCTTCTAAAGGAACTGAAGAACCCTGAAATCCTAAGGATTTCTAAATGTTCCTTATGGTGACTGAATCCCCAGATCCTTCTGATACAAGAGAATACATTTTCTGGCAGTTTCTTCCAGGGTTCTGTGAACTTTAGTTGCTTTAGTGGCTGCTTAGCTTACAGGAATTTTGGTATTTTCCAGGTTTTGCTAGCCATGACTAAGTATATTTAAGTTGTATTTTCAAAACAGGTACTTTCCAGCTTCATAGCTAGACAGGAATTTATCTGGAAAAAGCTAGATAAAAGGGGAATGACAACACTTGCCCTGATGATAAGTCACCAGAAACATGGCAGGGCTGAGGTTCAGTTACGACCTCCTCAGCAGAAAGATACATTTGTACCTCTGACAGCAACTCAATATCTCAGAGCCAGTGAATATGCTGAAACTATCTGATGAGAGCAGGAAAAAAGTGTTAGGTGGATAGTGATAGTTTTGCTTTTAAGGGCCCAGGCATCTAATTCCAGAAGATGAATCAAGATTGCAAACGCTATCTGGAAAATAGTCCCTAGGACCTGGATTACATGTTGCAAGCTAAGACATAAATATGTCCCTATCATATGATGAGTATGTGTCATCTGTGAAAGAGCATCTAAGTCACCTGATTTGACACACATACCAGCTGCTGTCCTGTGACCAGGATTACGTGTGCCATTTATCAAGATCTCCTCCTATGCAGGTTTTATCCACGTGGTTCATTTGGGTGGTAGTGTCAGATCCTATAGAAGGTAGGGGAAAGGAGAGAGAATATGCCACAGGCACATAATCTATCAGCCTGGCAGAATAACCAATCCCACCCACAAGTTTTCCCCTTTCCTCCGTGTGAACCTTCAGAGAAAGAAGCAGGGCAGGAGGATCTGGCAGGCGAGGCAGTCTACAGTGCATAGGCGTGACCTCTCTGTGACAGAGCAACTTATCTCTTGGCATGCTCGAATTCTTCTTTAGACACCTTCTCATTTGCTAATGTATTTGCTGTGTTGATTAAGTAGTTTTGTAGGTTTAACAGAGACACTGTCACACTCCACAACCCTGCTACCCCAACACCCATGTGTGGGCAGGCAAAAATGAGTCATTCCTTACTGCATACTGAAGTCTGGTTCACATTTCACTAACATCAGAGCATTTCTTGAACCTTTAGATACTCTTGTGCTGCACTGTATTTTTGCCAGATATATTGGCTTTAACATTGACCCAGACTAATTTTTCTGCCTCTGTTTGAAGTTTTTAGGTCCTGTTCCTAAGAACAGTTGCTCTGACTTTAGCAACATTCATGACATTTACCCAAATATATATTAATAAATTCAGACTATGCTATCATTCTTTTCTCAAGAAAGAAAATTTAAACTACCAGCCCACCATATGTCTCTGTAAAGCCTTTCTAGAGGCTTCACTAACCCAAAATCCTAACCCTTTAAACAAGTTTCAAAAAAAAAACCCACCAAAAAACAGTTTCCATTTATCACATTTTACTATGCAATTTAGTAAGACCGTTAAATGCTAGTTTTAATTTTTGTAAAACACTCAGCCTCATAAAATTATCCAGCACACCAATGCAAGTACATTAGTAAATATATAGCATAGTTTTATACAGAATTATGTCTTGTTAGAGTTTTTTCTTAAACTTCTAATCATATTAGAATCATGATCTTGCCACTGCCTCACTAATCATTCTCTTGTTTTTCTGTAATTAGACAGTAAATGCAAGCTGTCATAACTACAAGAATTATTTCACAAGTATCATACTTTTCCATTTTCTAGGAGAAAAGCTGAGTCCTGATACAGTCAGCTCAAAGTCTTCGAATAATCACTTTCCCAAAGAGCATATATATATATTTTTTTTAAATTGATGTGTGCTGAGGTTCCTTCCAAACTATATTATCCTTGCAGTGCTAAGTCTCTGCAAAGGTTTTAATCAAAAGAGAATATTATTGATATTACAGTTTTACTGAAGAAAAGACAGATAGAATGGTGTTTAAAATCTTAATGTTTCAATTCACCCTCGTCCCTCCCAATAAATATGTTCTCCTAAGTATTAACTCCTATAAGTTTCCGGTACCCCTCGAGGAAGAAATTATTCTACAATTAGATTGTAAAGGGGGAAAAAGGGGAATTACGGTATTAAATTTTTTGCCAGTGTCATAAGATTGGCTATTTGGATCTTCACTCTAAAATGAAATGTGACCTATGACAAAAGTAATCTGACACCTCAGTTTCTGCATAGGAACTCACCTCTATTAGCATCAAACAAGGCCTCTTTCTTACTGAGGTCTTGACTGTGGGAAAAGAAAAAAGTTTGTCCTTAATTACACTTATGCAAAGTGTTTACCAGCTGAACAGAAGCCATCCTTATCAGTTTCTTATCAGATTGTTTCTAAGGAAGAAGCTAGAAATATTTGTTCCGCAACTACTTATTTTGTAATGAGGTCAGCATGTTCATGCCTTCTGTTTTTCTCTAAGCAATATTTAGTCCTAGCCCTTCGACTAAAGGACAAAGACTATTATTTCACATTATTAGCAAGAAGCTCGTAAAACAATTCAATAAAAAAACAAACAAGTTGCTTAAGAACATCATACAATGGACAAAGGTATTTAATAATGTTGAAAACTAAAAGGATTTTAGATAATGCTAAGTATTTGATCATACAAAAGAAATATTCTGTAAATACATGTATACTAGTTGGCATAGTTGTATTTGGAATAATTTCTATTTTCATTTCTTATATGCTACCTATAGTAGATAACTCATATTGTTTCACTACACTTAAAACCATAGCACTTCAGGAAAACTTTGAATTTGGAAGTTTTCCTTTTTTCATATACACACATTTCTGTTACTAGGAACTTAGGGTGGTGTCCTTGCTCGTTGCTAAATGGACAATAATTTGCTTACCATGTATATTCTGGCTGAGGAATGTCATTTGTGCAGAGGAAATTGAATCCAATAATTTTCATCTCTAGCTGATAAAGTGTTACATCTGAGATACTGCAATGTGTTAAATGCATTACTGGTCAGTAGTGACTGGAAAAAAAGCAATATTGTCCAGCAGGTTTTCAGATGTAATATGAATGAGAAAATGAGGAAACCAAAACCAACTCAAAAGACTTTTTCCTGGAACATCAGGTGTCAGCCTCAATAAGTTGATAATAGGAACTACTTTCTATTTGTGACTGAATAACAGTGATAGCTCTTACTTTATTTAGGGTCCTTTCATCTTTTTAGATTAAGTGCTTTATAGGCTTTAGATGAAGATTCCTCCCTCACATCCATGTACCACTGACATGCAGTCAGCCTCTGGGATGCCAGTGAAAGGTGCCAGCAGCACCACTATAGCAGGTTTCAGAAGGGGAAGTGGAAAAAAAAATCCAGCTGAAAGTACAGGGGAACAGCAAAAAGGACATCATAATGACCCAAAATGGAACTTGGCCAAATACCAGGCTTAACAGTCATGCAAGGAGCTGAGCAACTGTTACAATTTAGTTTCGTGTCTCATCAGCCACGGTAAACACAGCCAAAACACCACTTCTGAGCCCTGTGCTGATGAACTGATTCCATACTCCTCTTGCTTCTGTAAGTGGCAAGAGGTGTCACCTATTAATTTGCCAACAGTTCCAACTGCAACACCCAAGTCTCTATTGTTCTCCTTTCCAAGCCACACACAACCCAGTTTACTTAATAGAGTATGACAAAGTCACAAGGCAGTATGGCTAAAGAGACAAGCATTTGAGAGGATAATAATCTGACAGCAGGGCTGTGGCAAAAGGAATTTACATGAAGATTAATCAGTGTTTACAGCTCTTCTCATTTATGAGAACAAAGCACTGTTCCTACCTGCCACCAGTTGTATGATTTTCAAGTATTAAAACAAAAAAACAAAAACCAAAAAACCCCAAAACAAAAAAAAATCATTTTAGCATTTTAGCTGAGGGATGGAATTATTGTTCTGCACACTGTGCAAGCCCCAGTTTTAATAGGTATAATTCCATAGTTATTCTTTATTGAGGGACCAGTGTTTAGCAGACACTGGATGCATCATTTACACACTGCTTGAGGGTACTTGTATATTCTGGTAGCTACCCAAGTAAAAAAACCCCAAAGCCTCAGAAAAACACACACTGTCAATTTGCCTCCATGAACTACCACAGCTGTCACAATTCATGGCAATTTGAGAACTAAATAACCTTTTCTTTCAGAGTTCCTGTAGTTCAAGAAAGGAAGCAAGTGGTTTTGGTTTTTTGGATTTTTTTTTTTTTTTTAAGAATCAACATACAATTAGGTGATATGACAGAACACACAGTAAGATCTGTACAAAGTAGGATTCAAGTAACTTCCTAATAATCTGAGAACTGGAACATGAGTTAAAAAAATCAACTTATTGATTTGCACATCATATTTACAAGAGCTAGTGTTGTGAAATGTGAATTACAGCTGCCTATGTTGGTATAAGTCTTTAGACCCAATGGGATTCATGCTAATGAGAACAAGTGGGTCAACACTGCTACCTTCATTCAGTCATTTCTTGATAATGTTGATAGGCTTGTACTCTGTGTCTGTGGAGTGGGAGTAGCTCTCATTTATACCTGTCTCAGGCTTTCTGGCCACAGCTCCCAGGTAGGTTGCAGTGCAGACATTAAAGTTCTTTTCATGCTGCCTTCATCCTTCCCTCCTCCTCCTATGAGGGAGGCTCTGCCTCAGGGGCCCTGAACCACATACCAACCTTAGGGTGGAGCAAATCTAGAATAACTCAATTACCGATGATAAAGTTACTCTAGATCTGACCACTTTTCATTAAGACAGGAATCTCTTAGGAGAAGCCAGCATGAAATGGGACCGATTTTTGGCATAGGCTTAATAGGCAGGTTTGCGAGTTGGCAATTTCTGTTTTCTTCTCTGCTCCATGGGATTTCCAATGCCTGGCTAGGAAGGTGGTTTCCCTGTGCCTCTGGGGAATGCTGTTTGCCTGCAAGCCTCACCTGGGTGCTTCTGATAGCAACAACCCCTTTAGCTGCCCTTCCCTGTGATAAACTCCTCCAGGAACGCAGAGTCAGGGCAAAACAATGGCAAGTGACAGCGACTGAAGTGTATAAACATGTTGACAACCGATTAAGCAAAAATAAAACAAGGCTCCAATACCTCTTTTGCATAAACCCGATTTGCATTACCAAAAGGGTGGCATGACTCCAGCCACCATTCACTTCCTGCAGCAGCCCGAGCGATTCAGTTTGGAGTCTCCTTTGCCAGTGTGAATCTCACAACTCTGCAGGACTCCGGAGAGCCTCGGTAGCCACTTAGGCTCTCTGCTGGCCACCGAGGCAGCCAAGCCTCCCGCCGTGGTCACCGAGGGGCAGCAGGGTTTTGTTGAAGCTGCACCTCAGCACACTGAGAGGAGCAGAGGCAGGCAAGAGGCCACAACAACAGGCGGCAGAGACACCGCACATTACAGACCCGAACCGGAGACAAACTGCAGTGCACCAACTGCGGTCAGCACTTTATCTATGAAATTACCTCAGCTAAAGGAAGGAGGCATCCCAAGGTGTAATAGAGCAAAAATGGATGTCTCTTGCTAGACAAAACTCGGTGAACAACTAACCTTGAGCAGAGAGGTTACTGAGATTAACTAATACTATCCTGTGCTCTCTAAAGCATCTCTAAATTTTGAGCAATAATTGCCACCTCTGTTCTGAAAAAAACAAACAAACCAGGAAAGTTTTTAATCATTTTGTCTCCACTATATGCAGGGCTGGGCTGGGCTTCTCTGCAGTCTTATCTCCCACTCTTCAGTAAAACCTTACCTGCAAGTCCTGAGCTGTCTGCAGGGAGCTTTGCTTCAGGAAGTGTTTGGATCTTTCAAGACCGATAACGTCTTGGTGTTTTTTGGGGGGATGTTTTTTACAGACCTTTTGGTGTTGTGTGGTGGGTTTGTTTTTTTTCACATTACAATTTCCAAATGACATGATACAGAAATTGATGTTCCTTTAACAGTAACAAACCAATGCCATTAGGGGAAACATTGTGGCTTTACTATGGCTCAAAGAAACCCTTGTGAAGGCAGGAGGGCTGCAGAATGCTTACAAAGCCATTAGGAAGCATCTATTCAGAGGTTAGTCTGATGCTTATTTGAAAGCAGAATTTTACCTCTCATTACATATAGGTCCAAATAAGTTCAGCTGAAATATGACCATTTTTCAAGGGATGCAGCTGCCATGCACTGATTGGCCAAGCCTTCTTACAAGCTGCTTGGAAATGTTTAGGAAACTCAGTTTAATAGAAAACTATTGCTATATTGATCATTCCACTTCTTATAATGTGGCTGGAAAACATTCCTGCTCATACATTGCAGATCTACAGGTAAGTCTAGAGCAGGCTGCTACGTCTACCACAGCCACTAGGGCAGAAGAACTTTGCCAAGTCACAACATAACTGTTCTCATTAACCCAGTACTCTTGGACAATAAATGAAGGATTTTTTTTTAAAAAAATGAGGAGCTTGTTTTTATGCAGGTTCTCAAAACCTCTTATGTGAAGAAAAGGGAGCTGAGTTTTATTTCAGCTAGAATCAAACTGTATTAGGATTTCTCCTCTTTTAGTTTTCTGAGATGAAATAGTCTTGAAAAGAAATTGCTCCTTCCCCATGCCTACTGCACTGAAGCCAGGTACTGTAAAAAAATAAAAGCTACTATTGGACTATCTATCCCAAATATGTACACTCTGCTTTGCTTTTAGGTTTCTACCTTTTTAGGATTTCTGTCAACATTTAGGATCAGGCCAGTTGTATTCAAAACATTCAGGTTTATTGACTCTTCTTTTTCATAATGACTTATGGTATCTTTTTCTTGTATACACACTGCTCTAATTCTTGCATCCCAGTCTCCATTGCTTAACTATTGTCATGAAGACAACCGTCTACCCCCAGTTGTTTTGTAGTGAGCTTCACAAAACCAACCCTGGATTTGTAAAGCCGAACACTTCCCCTCCTTTGTTCCCCCAAACAGTTTATACTGCATCTTCCCTGACAAGCTGGTTCTCTATATTGTCAGCATTAGTCCCACAAAACATCCATGCCCCTGGTATTTTCCACATTTCCCTTGGCTACTAAATTCTGATGAAGGAGCCCTTGGTGGAATATGATTCCTTTTGTTTGTTACCCTACTTCAGCTGTCCTACATGAAGAGTCCAGATTTCCTTGGACAGATGTGCCTGAAGTTCTGGTGCATCTGCACAGACACCAGACCTTCCTCAAAGTCAGCATGGATTCCACCACACACGAGGAAGGGTACTGACAGCATAGGAAACAGCATTTAGCTGCCTCTGAGCTCCCCCATTCACTGGGTCAGTCTCCCATTCCTTGCTGCTGCTACCACAATTTCACAAAATAGATACCCTTTGGGATTGCAAATTTAGGCCCACGCCCAAATCCAAGCCAAGAACTCTCTAAAGGGAGTGGGAAGCAAAGAAGTGATGGACAGTGAGAGGCAGTGTCTGGTGGAGATACTTGGGAGATACCATAATTTTGAAAACTTCTAGGTCCCCAGAAGACGCTTTTGCACTGCATTCTGTTGTTTGGAGTCAATTTTTAGTCCTGCAGAGAAAATGAATGTCATTGCCTCTGAAATAATTCTAAGAAACCTATGAGATAATGACAGTGGTGACTTCTACTTGGGGTAATGAAGATGCTCCCATGAAAGCCATGAAATGTCTCCAATATTCCCCGTTCAAAGTTAGCATGGATGACCAGTATTTCCAATGGGAAAGAGATGGTGATGATCCAAAAAAACTGAAGAAAGATATTTTAATTCAAGTACCAAGAGAGAACTCCCAAGTGTTATTATCAGTGATCTCGCAGCTTCTAAAGGATGGCCTCTAACAATGAAATGACAGTCTGAGATAAGAGATAAGGCAAAACCCAGTTATATAAACATTGGATGTATGTGTGTGCATTTGCTCAATGTGTATAAGTACCTGCATATCCATTCACATACAAAATCTAATGCAATCCTTGCATTTAGCACACGTACCTAGTGATGAGAATTTTTCCAGATTTCTTGAGTGGAATATGATTCCTTTTGTTTCTTACTCTACCTCAGCTGGCACATTATTAGTGCCTATGCTGACACTTTTTTACATTTAGTTAGCATGAGGTCTTTGGAGCCTTGTTTTCTCATCTCTATTATCAAAATGTGGATAAGAAACTGACAGCAGATCTTTAACAACCAAATAAATATGAGCAAAATAAATTATTAGATTTTCATGTTCTTTAAAAAGCAGAATTATTAGAGGATGTTTATTTAGATTTCTTTTCAGGAAAAAAATCTCTAAAGTCATGAAAGTGTCTGTTGAGTAAAATGAATACCTAATACGAGCTGGAACCAGGAAATTTACTGTTTAGTGGCTTTTGTTTTTGGTGTTTTTTTTTTTCCTGAATAAGCTAGAGGTGAGAAAGTGAAATAGTTGGAATTTCTTGATTTGCTAAGAGATACTTCTTTCATCATATAGACATCAAATTATTTTCTCTGTTTACACATCCATAAACACTTATTCCATTGTTGGATATTACTTTGGCTGAAGAAGATATATGATCCATAATAGAGTTTGTTGTGGCTTGACGTATCACATGGATGAATACTTTGATCTACATTAGCTATCCCTGGAACACATTATTGAAAGTTATTGCTGACTTTGATATTCTGCCTTTATATCTTCACCAAAGCTAGCACTGGCTTGAAGCTATTCATAGAATGCCCTTGGATACTGTGATAGATTGTACACGAATTCAACCTATAATCATTCTGGAGGCAGTAATGACAAAAGAAGACTGTCCAGATCCTAGACTAGTAATGGCTTTTTATTATTAAAGAAAACTGGTATCTAGTGTTCATTTTCTTCCTGCTAAAATAGCCATGGAATAAATCACACAAAGCTCCAGTCTGGTTGTATCTGTAGCAGTTTGTGTTTACTGACCAGAGAGAAAAATCTGAATCCAAATAACTCTCTAGTCCCATTAGTTAAATTCCTACTAAAGTAGCAAAATGCAACTACAATTTGTTGGCAACTTAAGCAATACTATATCATTGTTATTAAAATGGCTTAGGATTTATTCTAACTAGAAACTGAAGTTACAAATCTTGGTATGTTATTCCTTACAGATGTTAAGACCAGTACAACAGCTTTAGGCCATCCTTGAGCTGCATCTTCAAGGAGAGGCAACCCAGTGAGAGAGAGGGGAAGGAAACTGAGAGACATGTCTTATAAAAAGTGGTTCATATTTTCCTAGTGGAGAGCTAAGGAAGCTCACTTAAATTTACAGCAGTTCTTGAAGATCTTAGAAGGAAGCTTCCCACACCTCTGTGGCCAATGCATCATTACTAACACCCATTGCACTGCTAGTCCCATAATAAGATAAGGGACAGTACCTCTTTTGTCCCACTCCAACACTACTTTACTCTGGGAATACCAGACAGGGTTTCATCCACAGAAGAGCTCTTTTATAAGAACAGGAAGAAATAAAATAGTCTCTGTGGTGATCTGGCTATCTCCTTGTATGGAAGAGTCTAGACATAAGGCAAAATTTTAACTGCTTGAGTGCAGATATCAGAATATTAATTACATGCAAAATTAAATTTAGCCAAACAACATCAAAACCTAAAACTGTGAATCCTTTCATCTGTAGGACAAACAAGATAAATCTGAAAAATGCCATTTGCTAAGACTAATACATCCACAACAAATACATTCACAGCAGACAGTGCAAAGGATAGAAAATGCATGGCCTTTTTCTTCCAGATGTCTCAGAGAAGAAAATAATGAGGCACAGGGAGACAGATTTATGTTGTTTCATGAAAACAGCATTCTCTTTCTGCCTCTCTTAAATTTGCTTTACTTCTCAGAACAAGAAAAAAAGTCACCTAAAAGCTGACAAAAGGCTGCTCACCAGCTACAGAGCATTAATCAATGAACTGGGCAGAAGACTGAATTTCAAGGAACCTAGTTTTACTAGGGCCGTTTGTGCTAGTTATTTCACTCTTCTGTGCCTCAGTTTCCTTATCTATAAAGTAGTATTAAGTCTTAGAAAGCCATTTAATCTCCAACCAATAAAAAGTGCTGTTACATTAATGTCTGAAGTGGAGAAAAGTCAAGAAGTTTTGACCTTCTAATACAAGCTGTTAGGAAAAAAGAAGGGCAATTGCCTGTTTATTTCAAAGTGTTCCTTTGTACCTTCAACATCCCAAGAAAAATACAGAAGCAAAGCCTGGTTTTGATACATGTGGGGCACTACAATCCCTTGTTGCTGATAGCACTTTCAAATGTTAAGAGCCTGTACACTAACTTATGTTTCCTGTGGGTGCCTTCCCATATTCTTCTCCTCTTTGGGAGGCAGGTTCTTGTTGCTGCTCAGAGATCTATCCCACATCTTGGAATCATTAATGTACTCGGGGGAAAAGGAGGGGGCAAGAGGACATTGTTTCAAAGTATGTTTCTGCCCAATTCATTTTGGCTTAATTTGCAGACCAAAGCAGAGCTCTATCGAAGCACGTCCTTCCTCCGTCATTTATCATGCTCCCCCTTCCTCTATCCCCACTACCAAGCTGAGATCCTAAGCCGTAATAATACAGCTTTGGATAGATTAATAAGTAATTTATCTGCTCATTCTTATTGTAATTTTGTTTAGATTTGGAAACTTCCTTAATTCTTGCAAGTGTCAGTAGATTGACAACATAAACGTAATAGTAGAGTTATTAAGTTGCTGCTTTGCATAGCAGCTAAGCATACAGAAAGAGAGAATATGTCACTATTGTCTTGAAAGAGTGGGCAACAATCTAACTCAAAGCTTCCCAGTATGGGGTACTAGTAATACAAGAAAACAAGAATTGCTATCCTTAGGATAATGGAATAGAATCAGTGCCAGCCAGTCCAGCTCTGGTAAGGGTAATGGACAAGAAGCAGTTTTCCCACACCCCCAGACCACTTTTTCAGAGACAAGTCTTGTTTTCAAGGGCTCTGGGACAGACAAAATAGTAGCAAGGCCTTGGTTGATTTTGCTGCCTCTGGGAAACTTCTACCCTAAGCAACTACCTACTTGATTTCATGGCTCTGGTCCTAGGAGTAACTAGATTGGGAAAGGCTGGGAATGTGGCTGGTTAAGATTCTCAAAACTGGTGTGCAAATGCATGATGGTAAAACTTCAGAATAGTGCAGGGCTGCCAGAAGTAGGGCACTAAACCAGACAGACCTTTCTGTACCTCATACAGCAGAGTTATGAAGGCAGCTCATGTTTCCCCCTGCCCACCTTTCTCTGTTTACTATTGGTGCCATGTAGATCCTTGTAAATAGCTGCATACCTCTTTTACTAGGGAAAAACTGGTGAGCAATGAGCTTGAAAATATGAAAGAAATTGTATTTCAAGAAGACCAATTCCCTCCTTCCAAAACCAATGCACTGCAAAGGTTTACTGTAAAAGTTCTTGTTGCACCAGGCCAATAAATAGGCTTGTTTTTCTTTCCCTTGTACTGTGTGTTTACCCTAGCAACATGAAATACAATCAATAAATAAAGCAGAGGGAAAAAATTAGTCTTTTAAATTAAACAAGAAATATTTTATTTATTGCCTATGCACTGTGCATGGCATCACAACAAACAGGCAGATATCTTCAGAACGTCTGTTATGAATATGTAGTTATTAAAACTGATTTTATTTGCCTGTGTATTTTACTACCTGAATGAATTTTAGAACGACTGAAACTCACTTCTTACATCTTGCATCCTACCCCACCAGGTCTGAAACTGTAACAACATGCTTCCCATAAAATGCCTTGAATATTTCTCCATAAGCAAGAGCTAATGGTTTTGATAAGAATCATAGCAATTACAAGGACAACAGGTTTACATTTCTCCAAATACAATTTGAATTGCTGAGAGTTTGAGGAATCTCCCTCTATTTTTGTATTCATAGCTTGTGCCAGATCCTCACTATGTACAGAAACTTGCTAGTGCTGGAATGTGCTTATTCCAAACTGTGAGTGAAACAAAGCAATAGCTTTGTGGAACTGCACTACTACCCATTTTAGTAACTCTGGACACAAAACACTGGCTGGCACTGTCTGGTCTAACTAACCCAGCAGAAAGCTGCCCAACCCCCTTTTCCTTTTTCTTTCTGCTGTTATGCTACACCTATCTGTATATCATCAAGTCTTTTTGGACTTGTAATAAGATTTGTTCCAGACTATGTTTCTTGGCTTTAACGGTTAGCTTCCTTTCCAGAATACACATGCTGCTTTACACATACTTTTATTACTGACATCATGAGAATACATCTCTACTATGTTTAAATTTGGGTGTTAACCTGATTTTGCTTCTTCCATATGTGGATGATGTGAGACTCTAAGAAAGCAAATTAAGAAGCTGTTACCTGCTTTGACCATTTCCCCCTGCCTTTCCACAGGGGAAGCGATAATCATCCGAAACAGCAGGCAGGCTCCAGTCAGGATAGTTTTCCAGAAATCTGAATTTCCATGTATTTGAATCATATCACAAATGCAATTGTGTTGACTTAACATTTTATCACATGATTAAAAATACTACCAAGCACAAAAATAGCAGCCTTCCCATCTAATAAGCAAATTCATAGAAGTAACCATAAACTATTGTAGGTTCTTGCTGTCTCATCAGGACTAAATAACAGATATTTCCAGATGTGAAACAAATGAGACATAGGGTGGTCCCTATTAATCAGAGCACATTTAAAACTATTACTGTTGCTCCCTATGAACTTATCACACTATGAGTTTCTAAAGAATGGTAGGAAATAAGAAGTATCTTGTATAAAGCCATATTCCACTGAGCGAATCCAGATGAGGACTTAGACATTCAAACACAAGATCCTGGTGTTCTCAATGAGCCATACAGGAAGGTTTATTTAGTTTATTTCCATTCAGCACTTTCTCCACACAGACTTTTTCTGAGGATCCCACTACATTTGCCTAGACTGAAACTGGAACTGGATTTAGTTCCCAGAATGGACCTTTTATATACCACATACTGCAACCAGAAGAATCCAACCTGTATATTCCCCAGACTACATGATTTATGGGATCACGCCTCGATCAGTCAGTAGAAAAGCCAAGCTCCCACTGTCTTGCACAGGAAGATTATCACTCCATAAAATCAGAATTTATAAAAAGGATGAGATATTTTTCATGTACTGTCATTTAGAGAACTACTCTAAGAACATTAAGGACATAGGCAATCAGCTGTGATTTTATTGTTGTATTTGTTTATAAGTAAACAAAGCTATTTCTAAGGCCATGATTTGACAACATGCAATGCTCAGTGGCAAAAATGGTTTAAATTTTCTGTCATCCTTTTATTAACCTTTCCTTTTCCCAGCTCTGTTATACTAAAATTCTGTCAGAAAATCTAGATCAGTTCCCAGGTTCAATTCCCTCATGCTGATAATGGCACATCTGAGAGGTGAAGCTTCAAGGGCATATACAGACAACAAATAGCTAAAAACTGTTTACACTGGTATTGACTCCAAAGATTTCATAATAAATACAGCCTAAATTTAGCTTCTTATCCTGCTTTTAATCTGCACCAGCCACCCTTCTTGTGTCTGCAAAATTACTCAGGAAATGTCTAAATTAAATTTACTCCCACAGAATTCTCAAACCCTTGTGTTGTCTTTGGGACAGAAGACATGTATGAGTAGCCCTTTTGACAATGCTTTTATATTTCTTTCTCCAGTAAATTGTGGCAATAAGCAGTAGCACATAAAACAAGACAGACCTTAAATAGAAAGTAAATTCTTTCCACACACCTGAAATTAATGAGTACTGGGTTAAGACTTGGAATAATTCTGTTTTGTCTTGCATTAATACCCAGAATTTTCCTTTTACGGGCAGTGTTCGACTGGTGAATACCCCATTCCTCAAACTGAGCCAAGAATTTCATTAATTCATCGCTTTGTTTCCCCGAATTTTTGGGAAGGAAAAGAATTTCATAGAAAGGTATAATATGAAGTATTAATACCAAATATTAGTGTTGTGATGATAATAGCTTGTTGTTTGAAGATTAATATGTTCCATTATGCATAATACAGGCTTTTTTGGTGGAGTAGCTAAGTACTATGGCATAACACATGAATAGAGAATTAGAAGCTAGCAGGATCCCAAACACAAAACAGGTTGTGGTGGGACTGAATGCTTGTGGTTCACAGGCTGTTGAATGCAGTATAATTCAGGAATAAACTTAAAAGTCTATCTGGAACCCAGTTTGGATTTGAACAAATGGAAATTTGCACCTGTTTGAGATCTTGTCACAGAGCCAGAAAACATGTCAGGGAGCAGCATGTAATCTTGGAGGTGTTGCAGTCAGTCAATATTGATCACAAGAGATGAGATAGCTCATCAGACATTTTAATGGAAAACATGGAAGTCACAGTTCAAAGAACCAAGTTTGAAAGGATAATATTAGATATTTCTAGGAAGGTCTAATTAGCGTACTGAATATCTCAGTTAAATCAACTTCCTTACCAGGTAGGAAGCTCCATCCTTTCTCCTTGCTGCCCCCCAGCTCCCCTTAGTAAAGAAACAAAAACAACACAACATAGAAAAAATTCTCTATATCTAAATTCCCAAATCCTGCAGCTTTACAAGACCTTCATCGTTTCATCCTTCTTTGTACTTCAAACTCAAAGGCAGAACTAATAAAAAGAAATCAAACAAGCTGATGCTATCTGTTACCCACTGGACTTCGAAGTACTTCAGCTCAGACACAGACCCACATCACATTACTGGGCAAGGCTTCTCAAATAACAGACTCCTTCAGGGAGGACAGGATAAGTCTTCTGTTGCAAATTTACCTCCTGCTTATTTAATGCAGATTGCTAAACCCAAATATGCCACTTTTTGGAATGCAGGATTAGTTCTGAAATGCCACTCTAATATAGATAATTCTTTTTTGCCTCCCTGGGGGTTTATCTGCCAGGCTAGACACTTTGATAGCATTAAGGTGGTCTTCAGGCATTTGTGAGTGGAAGTTGGTGAAAATAGATGAGACAAGGATGCAGAAGAATCCTAGGGGAGCAAAGTATTATTGAATGGCATGTAAAAACTCAATTAAATTCATGCCAAATCATTCTCAGCATATGAAAAGAAAATCCAGAGCCAAATGTATGAACTCCAGTTCTCTAGATCTGGCAAACTTCTGTCTTAGCCATGTTTCCTTTCTAGGTACTACAAATCCTCAGTTTCCCTACCCCCAAGAGAAACCAGACAGCACACAAATAATGTGCTAATAAATTGGTTCATGGCTTAGATTTTACCATCATCAATTAAGCAACCAGGTTGAACAATACAGATCTAAAATATAATAACAATCATACTGATGTCTGCCAAATAAGGACTATTTACTTTATCCACATATTGAGAGATAGTTTCCTTATGTATTGAAATATTAGCATTGGTTCACTTTTGGTTTGACTTTGTGGTAAGACCCTTTCCCCCCCCCGCCCGCCAAAAAAAAAAAAAAATTTGCTATAATAATTTGACTACATCATACTGGCCTGACACAACCTCCATCTATTTAGAAATCAAACGGTATCAAAAGGCTGTAGGTATTTTTCTGTATCCATGCACAGATCCCTAAAGCCAGCAGTTATTTACAAAAGCAAAATAACTATACAGTAATTAGCTCTGGATGCTACCCATTTTCATACTAATAGCCACACTGAATATCATATTATGCTGTATTAGGAAATTTGTGATCAAAATGCACTTTTTGTGGATTTGAAAAGAGGCTATTAAGAGATTTTATTTTAAAAAATCTGGTAGCTATGAAGCAAGCAAAAATATTCTGTTACTTAGGTGTCATTAATGCCTTCTAAAAAGCCTGGAAAAATAATCCCTGACTGAATTTTTGAAAAAGGTAGGGAGTTTTTTGTTTTTACTTTTTAATATACTTTGCTTTGTATATTCAATTCAACTGTGTAAACATGATTTTAAAATAATTAAAGGCTCTGTGGAAAGTTATTTCCAAAAGTTTCAGCTGTTTATATTAGAGATTAAAAACCTTGTAAATCACATCCAAATTAAAGTCTTGCCTTAATTGTGCTTTTAGAAATAAATTAACTACTCTGTTTAATTCCAACTTTTAGGCAGCTGAACCAAGAAAATAGTTACTTGATATTTATCTGACATAGCATGCCTAACCTCTTACAAGAGAATATCCTGGAGCTAACCAAGCCCCTATCTCTCAGTCTCTTTTAGCTCAGATCCTTGGGCAAGTTGCACACAGGAACTCTGAAGAAGTCAGACCACGTGCACATACGGCACCTCTGAAAATTAACAAAGCCTTTGAGAAAGTTGCCCTTAATCTTTTACAGGCTCTCTTCATGAAGTCACTAAATGGCAAAACTTGCACATCTATTGCAAGCACCGAAGCACTTAAAAATCATGACTGCAAGTATCATCTTACTATAATCATACAGCAACAAGAAAGCCTCATTAATATTTTGATGGTGTCATCACCATTTCTGATTCTTGGTGAAACAGGCTGAAAAAAAAAACCCAACACCCCAAAAAACCAACCAACCAAACAAAAAACAACAAAAAAACTACTGTTCTAAAATAACCCAAATTCTTCTAAAGCTTAAGGTACTGGAGATGTAAGTCAATACTTATTACCATTGAAGAACTCTTCCTGCAGGTGATGCTCCTTAAGCCTTGTGCTGATCCTAGGTTACTGCCACCCCACAAAAGGAGTGGGGGTGGCCCCATCTTGTGGGTGCTCCTTGCAGCTGCACTGGAGGGCAGGTGCAGCAGGAGGTGGCTTGGAGATGCACAGAAAGCCTGAAGAGCTGAGACCCAACATGTGTCATTAATTGGGATGTGTGATTAAAAAACAATAAAAAAATAAATATCAAAGCATATTTCACTGAAACACAGAACTATTTCCCTCCCTCGGGAAAAGTTTTAAGGAAAATGTGTGTTTTAGTTTAATAAAAAGCTGGTTTTAGCTATTTCAATTGAACAGTCCCTGAAGGCCTTAATCTCATCTACAATAATTTAAGGCTGTTTAGAAACTGAAAAACCTTTGTATTTCTTAAAGAGACATACTGGCTCATTCTATGAATGGTAGACAGTATCAGATAAATACTTCATTATAAAATAAGCTCTAGAAGATGTTTGCATGTAATAACAGTGTGTTTAGTAGGAGGAGCCATGTGAGAAATTGGATGAGGATAACTTCCCATTCCAATCACTGCTAGAACTTTTTTCATCATTAAGTGTGGATTGTGTTGGGTTCCCCCCCCTTGCATTTGTATTTTATTGTTTCCCTCCTTAGGGGCAGAATTAGTTTTATAGACTGATTAATAGAACATGGCAATTGTTGATTTAGTTTGGAAGGAGAGTGACTTCACTTTTAAAAACATACAAAGAAAACACAGCTTTAAGATAGAGCACAGGGAGAAAAATAGTAGTTAATAAAAACACAATACTATTTTAAGACCTTCAAAGGCTTCTGTAAAATAGCTAGTGCCATTTAAAAAAAAAATCTTTTGAAATACTTTTGTGCCACAATATTGCTGAAGCAATCAATTTTAAACAGCGTTACTTGTAAACTACAAATCAACTTTCTCCAACAAAGTGTTCTTCTAAAAAGAAAACAAAATCCTAAATTATGTAACAAGACTTAAAGAGGTCACTCTCAAAAGTTACAGAAACAGTCCGTTTTTGTAGGATATTGATAGCAGTAACCTCAGTCTGCTTGCATGCAGCAGTATTTTAATGAACAGTTACAATATGAAGTGTTGTGTCATAGATAATATGGACAAAAAGCATTATTTGCAGAAGGATGAGGTATTTTTTCTTAAACATGATTTCTTTAGAACAAAATGTTAGAAGACTGATCTAACAATTTAAGCTTTATAAAAACCTCATTTCCCCAAGCTCCATAACTTCTGGTGATGTGCCAAAGGACAACTTCTATCACACCAGTCCAAAAAAAGACAGACATTAACTGAAGTAATATATTCTGCAGACCAGGTGAATGTATGGACATACTATTAATTTAAAGGTCTCTGTTGTTTCTGGCAGGTACTGTACAAGCAGTGCCTAAACCACTTTTTTTCACCACAGAATAAAGGAAGCTATGTGCTTGCTTTCTTGGCCAGTAAAGTACAGCTACCATTGAGAGTAGCTCATTGGTAACAGCTGAGGTGCAGAAGATGTTGAGCACCCAATGGCATCCTCATAGCGAGGAAACCACCCAGCACGTCACTAGCTCTGCAAGTCTGAACAGGCTTCTTTCAGGCACTATCATCATAGCAGCAAAGGTCACACAATAGCAGGGATGGGAAAAGTTTAAAATATGTCATTCTAATATGAATCCTGGTCCAGTTGTTTCTGCATGGTTATATAATCTGAACACGAATCTTACACACTCTAGTGATGCTTTATTTAATGTATTTTTCTTCCATGCACCTTCTCTGACAGCTCCCTCCTCCCTCCAGTCTCCACCCTTTTTTTGGAAATAAAAATTAATTTAATCTGCCCGTGCCTGTCTCTTGGAGAAAAACTTTCACATGTGCACTTCTCCTTCCCTGACCTTCATTCTCTCTGCTTCATACCCAAATACACAAAAGAACCCCCACCCAAGCATATGGCTTTTCACTTCAACTGGCACTTTTAAAGAAACTCATCAACAGAGGAAAACTGCTTTCAGGGCTAGAACAATCGTTCCAGTACAGTGATGGATACATTCTGCCAGAGACAAGATATATTTGAATGCTTTGTAGAAAAAATTGTTTAATCCCAAATGGATACAGGATTCAGGTAACAGAACAATTTGCTACCTGAAAGAACTGCTGCATTTGACATGGGAGGTGGCACATTTTGCTTTCCCTCCATCTGCGACCTTTATATAAAGGTGTGAGATAAGTGCTATAAAAAGATTCAGTTGAATGCATTAATGCCTCCTTTTGAAGTCTGCCATAATCTTTTTATTTACTTTTTAAAATAAAAAAAAAATAATCCAATGGTAATCAATCTATCAGTAAGAAATTTATGATCTTGAAGTAGATAGTGAAGTAAATACTATTGTTGCTTTGAACATCTGGCATCTTAACTGAGATGCCTTTTGCTTTTGTAAATCCTCAGCTAGCATCTCATTCTGCAAAAAATGAATACTAGCTGCAAAGTTTTAAACAGCTATTCCACATTGTGGCTTTCTCAGAAGCAGACAGTGCAATTATTCTCAGTCTTAAAATACACAGCTATGATAAAAGGTAAATTTACTCTTGGTTTCTCCTTGTGATCTTTAAAGTATAAATGTTGTACATGCAGAAAGTGACTTTACATTAATTCTTCTGAAGGGAAAAAAAAAAACCACACCAAAAAAAACCACCCATGTATGAGAGGCTCAGATGCTAGCTGCTATTACAGGTGAGAACCAAATCTCTGTCACTACAGCTGCCCCCATGCTCCAGCATTGACAGTACCAGCTGTTTTTCCAATGACTACTGCTGCAATAAAGCCATTTCATCAAATTAGAGGATGCTTACACTGCAGAATGATCTTTTTCTCTTGTACACCAGCATCAGGAAGCCTCCACAGTAACTACAGACCTGGCCTGGCAATGGTATTGCTGAGTGCTGAAATGACTCCTTCAAAGCTCTAAGTTTATAGCCCACTGTCCAAGTCCAGCAGATCACTACTTGTGCAAAGAAGTATCAAAATATATTAAAGAAATGTATACTAATAAATACTGGGTTTATTATTATTTTAATTCCTGTTCAAAATAATACTAAGTGACACTTCTGAGATGATCAGATTGCAAGTGTAAAAAAAGTTCCCTACTCATATTGGAGCAAATCACAATATAGACAAACTCCTCAGAGGTGGACAGTTTAGCAGAGAACTGTGAATAAAACGTACTCCAGCCAGTATAGAAAACTCCAACTCAGCAGGATGCTGCAAAATATGCATAACTTCAGGTCTACAATTTCTACCTAGTTTCAAATGTTGAAATCAGCAGGACTTCTGCAATACCTATGTTTCAGTAACTTCAGAATGTTCACATTTAATGCCCCAAGTATTTCATCTGACTCGTGGATCTATCTTTGTCCACTGCCCCTATGCATACAGCCTCAAGAGCAGAAAGGAGGAGACTGCGGCACTGGCACAGCATTACCCAGCCTCTTGCCAACACTCACAGGTGAGATCCATACATTGGAAACCAGAGGTTTCCCAACTGATTACTAGGAACAAAGCTGAAAGATGGGGATCTACCAGTATTCTGTAAACTTTACCCTTTGCCTGATGAAAACCACCAGTGAAACCTGTTGCAGATTCTCCCTCAGGTTTTCTCCAATACTGGAGTTATTCATCTTATCCCAAACTGAAGTATTTCTGACTAGAAAAGACTTGAAGATTGAACAGCTGAGAGAGCTTCAACAGGAGGGTGTTTGTTGTGGGAACAGATAACAGCACACACTGCTTCTGCTTTTATATGGTTGGAGTCAAAACTAACTGCATTATTTCTGTGGAACTGGGCTAAATATGGTTCCAAATTTACCATGGTAATCATAAGTTGATCATTGTTACCTTCTGCTGTAATCATTATACTTGCAATATATTGAGAATTTCTGGGAACTTTTATAAACATGCACTGTGTGTTTTTACAAGCTATATTACTGGGCTTACAGACTGAGTGGCTTTTTATTGGCATTTTTTTGTTATTTATTCATTTTTCCTTGATGATGCAAAACATAATTCTATCATTTGGTATTTTATGGACAATGTATACAGTGCAATTTTTCTTTACACAGAACTATTAACCCAAACATACGAGTGGCAGGAAAATCTTAGTGCCAAACACCATTGAAATTAGCATTCTTAACGTCTGACTCATTGCCAAAGAAATCCATATTTTGAGCTTAAATGCCAAAAAAGGAGAACCTTGAGGCCAAAGACCCTTTGTGACAATACTTCCCTGACACCACATCAGCTCAAGCATCACTAAATACTACAGAAGTATGAGTACATGTGTAAATATAGTGACATTACAATATCTGAAGAGAAAAAAATACAAACACCAAAAAAAAAACCAACACAAAAACCAAACAACCCAAACACCCCACAACAAAAAACAAACAGGAAGCAGTTTAAAAATACAAACTGAAACAATTGTAAAATGTACTGCCACAGACTTAGAAAGAAAAAGGCATTACTTTTTACACTAAAGAAAAACAAACACAGCTATCCAGACTAGGAGACAGCACAGACATCAGGGATCAATTTTTCTTAGGTGCAGGAATATGAGAGGGGAGAAGCTGTCTTAATTCACAGCTCAGGACTGCAAGTAGTGATTTTATTAGCCTGCTAGTGCCAGCAGAACAAAACTTTCACAAGGCAAAGTCATCTATCTCTAATACCACCAAATATATATTAAAGAAATGAGGAAATTATGTGATATTTGCACTACAGAGATAATTACATTAGTATCCAGTGAGATATGTAATAAGAAGGCAAAATTATTATCACTTTACTGCACCCAAGCAGAGATTCTTTCGTGTCTTTAAATATCTGTTTAATATCTGTTCTAACAAGTGTTGAGCTATGGAAAATCAGAAAGTGTAGCTTGCCCTTGCTTTTCACTCAGAGCTTCACAATTGAGGTTTCCTGAGGAGACTGTGGCAAAGTCACATTGTGGCCACATACCATGCCTGTAGATAGGCAACATGTTGGTAAGTTAGAGAACAAGAAGTAATTAGAAGAATTTTTTTATTTTATCACTGGTCCTTATATATAAAACATTACCCACATTGAGTCCCCCATAGCTTGCAAACTTCACATTTTCCACAGAGGAAATAACTACGTTAGCATTCCAGCTGTCAGATTCTCCAGAGGAAGAAGCAGGCATTTGTATTGCCTTGGGAGTGCTGAAAGAGAGTTGAAGATCTCTCCTTGAGTCACTGTTGAAGTGTCTGTACATTGTTTTGTAAAACAAAGGCCAGCCCTGAATAAAAATACCCTAGAAGCACTGAATGTGAAGTATCCTACATGCTTTATAAATATCAATATACTGTGCCATATAAACCCCCGGAAAGAATTTTTATCTCCACTAAAATCAGCATAAAACAGGTGCTCAGGCAGAATCCAGATGCACTATAAACTTTTGGCCAAATACTCTTGCCAAAGTCACATATCATGGCAGCATGTGAGTTTAGAAGAGAGCAGTGCTGTTCACCTTTTTGGTCAAACTGGGAAAAAAAAAATGCTGAAAAAAATTGCTTTAAGGGCACTGTCAGTCTTCCTAATACCACCATTCCATCTCAGCTTATTTCCCTGAGAACAGTACTTGTTGCGTCTTATTTTTAATATTACAGCTCAGACTTGATTGGCCTCAATTCTCGATCTGCCTGATGTCTGCAATTGCCTGGATGCTCTGCAAGGCACTCAGCCAGCCAGAAATACTAAAGCACACAGACACAGACTGCGTCACATGAGGCCATATCACACATCAAATGCTTGAAGCATATATGCACAGTTCAGCTTCCCTTACTTCTCCCATGTAAAATTCACCTTTTATTTGGATCCAACCAGTCAAAGTGTTATTGCGGATTATTTGTTCCATCTTTATTCTGTTTCTTCATGGAAAGCAGGCATTTTGTCTAGGGCTCACAAGGCAATAGAGTTGAAGATCCCTCCCTGAATCACTCTTGAAGTGTCTGTGCATTGTTTTCTAAAACAAAGGCCAGTTCTTGCTGGCCCTGAGCTGCACTTAGGGTGCTTTTTGTTTTTTTTTTATTTGCACCATTAAAGTGCTGCCTATTGCAATCTATTTACAAAACTGAAAAGTTTTTCAGTGTTTTTCAAATTGGTTACATTCACTGGCAACTTCTCTATGTAAACCTTATGAAGCTGGTGATGTGCAGCTGAGGCCACTAAATAGTAAAAAAATCAGAATTTCCGAAGTTACTCAAAAGCCAGCTCAATCATACAAATGCTCTGGTAAACACTTTATTTTTAGTGTTCCTGTAGAATGCTAATATATACACCATAAAGAGAATAGTATTTTCAGCTAGAATTAGTGAAGCAAGAATTCCACTTACTTCAGAGAGGTTTGCACAATCAGATGACACTGCAGTACCACATGAAAAGATACTGCACAGTACAGCATCTTCAATGGGGCTACTGCACCTCCTCTTTTCAGTAACGGAAGACTTGAGGGCCTCTAAGGGCAATTCTAACTCATCATCAGTTTGATGTTGAGAAAATACGGATCTGAAATTTCAGGTAATTCACTTTTTCTGCCACTTCAGAAAAAAAACCAAGGCCTGGTATTTAAAACAATCTTTTGGGGAAAAAAAATTTCAAATAATGACACCGAAAAAGCGTGCTAGTGGTCGGCTTTGTGTAATTTGCTATACGTGAGGGCTAAAAGGCACAAAAACTAGATTTTATCACTAAGTGTATGGCCCACTCTACTAATACAGAAAAACAACCAACCTAAAACCATTCATTCAGCAGCCTTTTTCCACAGTTATTTTTGTTTGGTTTTTTGGTGGTTTTTTTTTCCAAGTTATCAACAGCACGTTTCTCTTTTGAAGACTGAGGGACAAACTTTACAAATTCTTCTTTAGACCAACTCCTGCTTCTTCTCTTGTTGTCTTTTTAAAATTTTTTATTTTATTTTTCAGGGCAAAGCAAGTCACAGCCCTAAACAACTCAACACCTTTCAGCAGCGTGACCCAGCCCATGAGGCGGGAACGCAGGCCTCAGGCAGACCCTCTGGAAAGAGGGGAACTTGAGAGACAGCAGGGAAAATGAGGAACACCACTGAATTTAGGGAAGGGAATGAAGGAAGAAGTGAGACTAAAACTAATGAAAGTGAGTCCCTAAATTTAAAGTTAAGGCAGGTAAAGATCTGGGAAACACTGCCTGTTGCATAGCTGCTTTCAGCACTGCCTCCAATACTTGCCAGGACAAGGTTATACACAGGGAAATCACCAACATTTCTTCTTAACCCAAGCAGATTTCCAGTCAGTTAATTCCACTTACCTCTGCTGCCAGAGCAGGCTGATCTCCTTGTGCACAGCACTGAAGCCATTTCGTGGCCTCAGGAGTAGCTCCAGTTCATACACTTTCCAGTGCTTTCCACAGCCTGGGACACGACTGGGACTTCTCCTCAAACAGGAGAAAAAACCCGCACAGCCCTACTCATTACCACAGAGACAGCCAAGCACTGGGGAGAGCACATTCAGCCGTGCCCTCCTAACACACATCCTGCCCCCCAGGCACTGGGGGCTCTCTGTGGGCAGGGGCAGAAATAGGTTCTGCTCCCACCCAGCAGCTGGACCACAGCTGCTCCCTGTAACTCCTAATTGCTCCTAATTACTGCCCCTCTCAACTTCTCTGGGGGTGAGGCTGGGGAAGGGTGATTTTTCAGTGGGCTCTCCAGTGCAAAATGCTTTCTGTGACTGCTCTTGGCAGATGCTGTTTATAAAATATGTCTTGCCTAGAGTCATAATCTTACCTTAAAGCCTTTTGCTCTCCTTGGCAAATTTATACTAAACTGGATTGTGGTTAATATACCTCAGGTTCTCTGTGTTGCTTTGACTTCTTGTCTCTAGGGTTAGTTTATCCTTCATGTTTTCCTTTTTTTAATGCAGCCACATAGTGGAAGACATCAACATTTCTTCTATGATAATCTCCCAAATCTCTTTCTTTCATCATTATGCTGCAGTTTTATTATTGATTAGCTGTGGGGTTTTTTTTGGTTGTTTTTTGTTTTTTTTTCTATTTTGGTTCTCTGCTCTGAGACTTCATATTTTACATCGTGTCCCCTAAACTTCCTTTTCATTTATTGCCCCAGACATTTAAGAGTTGCTGCCATCTCTGAAACACGATGTGCTGTTCCTCATTACATAAGGCTGACAGCTAGTAAGATGTCAAGCATTAAAATTAAGTTGGTTTTACTGCTTTGGCAAACATGCCTAAATGCATTTTTCTGTATTTAAGTAGTTTACCAACAGCACGATCTGTTTTAGTAAGTGATACAGAAACATCTGCTACCTGAGGAAGTGAAGGGAGGAACATGCAAAGCCAGCTCCACTGGCCTATGCTTAAAGATTCACTTGGTATAAGCTAACTGCCAATTACATCTGACTTTGGAAGTTGTTCATTAGAAGTATGTGTATGACAGAAAAATGTAGGCCTACAGTTTGCTAAGCATGTAAACAAGCAATAACAAGAAAGCTGGGCATGCTAACCAACACAAAGCATCGAGATTGACAGCTTGAATAAGTTTCAGGCTCACACTGATACTCTGCTTTCACTCAAAACTCTGCTTCCAAACTGCTCTTTAAAGTGGGATTTCAGTCAGGTTTTTTACTGCTAGATTTAAGAGAGTCTCTCTCTGACTGTGGTTTCTACCTGCACTGCTGAGAGTCTGCCAATTACTGCCAGTAATGGTGATAAACTTTTACACTGGTGCAGCTTGCTCAATGATCCATCAGGGCATTTTGAAAGTGCTTAACACGATACACAGTAAATTAGAAAGCCTACTCCTAACTTCAGTGGGCCTCCCTATAACACTTGAAGATAAGAATGTGTGGGAGTCATGTAAAATCCACATATTCCCTGAGAAAGGTCCAAAGACAGACAACAACCTATGTGGCAGCTTACAGTGACTGAAGGAGTAGTTAACACCTGAACTGCTTCTGGACAATATTTTGAATCCTAGAATAATATCTATCCTGGCTTTAAATGCCTGCAGCAGAAAAAGATACTAAAATTCAACATTGCACTTCTGGCCTTAACTAGCCTTTAAGGAAAGAAGTGAGTATCAGCTCCTGCAACCTTTCTGAGGAAAGAGCAAGGTGATCCCCCTCCTGCTGTAACTCTTGGTTTTCACACCAAGTTGGTGAACAAAGGGCTGAGGAGGCAGATGGCTCTTTTCCATCTGCAGGTAATTTTGTGGAGTTCAGGGGGAGGGTGCTGGCTTTCCCCTGCCACTACAGTTCTGCAGGGCAGGCTGGATGCTCACGTAGCAAAGGCAACCTCTCAGCTCTTTCTTCTCCCCGTTCTTCCTTCCACTGATGTAACTTCAGTGGCTTATAGTATCACAGTACTTTCTTATTGTTAAATGGTGATGGTCCTAATGGGTTCAGACCTGAAAAAATGTCCATTTTCCTTACCTTCTTCTCCTATAAGGTTTGTGGAACTACAGGTTACTGTTAGAGTAACAACAGCAGTAGTTACAACATAAAATTAAAGGATTCCTAGTACTTGTAGTAGGACCATCCCATGCTTCCACCAGTAAACCTTATTGTTCCTCACATACTGAATGTGAATGGCAGTCTCAGCTAATGACAAAAAGTTATCACAAAGTCCAATTTCAGGACCGGGAGTTTTTCTCTCTTCTAAATTCACAGTTTCTTGTTCACCTTTGTATTCATACAAAAAACGTTCAATTGCTTGAATGAGATGAGATTATAAAATCATAATAAGAGATTGAGAGATGGTTTCTAGATCATCATGTTGCCCTTCTGAATGTCATTTATGAATTTTGGCAGACAAAGTGCAAAGGGAAAAAGCATAACAGGATTGAAGTCTGATGGAGTCTTTTGTGTGTGTGTGTGTGTGTGTGTGTGTGTGTGCGATTCAAAGAACTCCCATTCTTGTTCCCTTTCTTCTTTGAAGTGTCAACCAAGTCCAAAATGGGCTCTGGAACTTCAAGGGACTTACAACCTGATGTGACAAGTTCCACATTCAATTAAAAAGATATATTGACATGTGCAATTGCTGCTATGTGTGAAAATGTAGATTTAACAGTAAATAAGAAAATGTGTTTAGTATTGTAGAGGATTCTCTCTCAGCTGCTTGGGAGATTGGAGAGGACTGTGAAAAGCAAGGAAAGAAAGCAAGACAAACAATATTTCACAGTGCTCAAAGTCACAAGCAACTATGATGCTGTGTTGAAAGTTTTCCAGCCAGAAACCCTTCCCCCTCCTTATTCTCCCAGCTGCATTTTCTCTTGTGAAGGAGTAGTTTACTTTACAAGTTATCAGAAAAGCAAACAAACAAGGAAGTTTACACAAAAATCAAGGGGAATGGAATGATAGAACAATGACAGAAAACAACAAAAGAAAGGAAATACACAGATAAATGTCAAATGCACCCTCTGGACCCTTCCATTTGTTTTACAACAGCTAATTTAAAAGGCTCCTCCTTCCCTGCTTTCAGGATGCCTCCCGCTGTGTCAAGGTTTGCAGGCATTTGATACTGTTTACTCTTGGTACCTGGTGTGGATTTCACCAGCACTAATGGATGTGCATTATGGGTGGGAGAAGACCCTCTTAAAAAAGCTATTGTGGGCAGAGCAGGATGTATCTGTGGCAAGGAAGCAGGTATGTTGACCTGCTCAGAAAATACATGATCCTGTTTTTAAGACTCAATTTTACTACGAAATTCCTGCACAGAGCAGGATCATAGACTTCATCTTTTTCTGCTTAAGCTCCCCATCTCCGTAACAACAAGATAATATATTTGCTTGTTCTTTGTGGGTGAGATTTTCAATATCACTGAGAATTAGCTTGAAACAGAGGGTAAAATCTCCCTGGATTTCAGCAGGAGGTTATTATTTGTATGCTTTCATTTGTATGCTTGGGTTTTCCCCAACTGTCTGTCTAGATCATAAGTGCATTGGGTCAGGGGCTGTATTTCATTCTATGTGTAAACCACAATTCACACAGTGGAGCTTTGATTTTGGATGGGCACTCCAAATGCCAATGAATAATAGTAATTGAAGAGTTTGGGCCACTACCTTTCAGCCAAGAACATGGGGTACTTGGTTGGGTTCAAGCTGAATTGAATTCAGATATATTCAGCCCTAGATTCTTTTCTTTTATTTGATTTAGACAAGAACCCACATGCAAGTATTGACTAGGCAGATTTCTCTACTCTTTTCTGAATAGTACTGTGGAAATGGGAACAGCTTTGTGCATGAAGAAAATTAATGGGTTTGGGAAGTTATTTTCAAATTCTTGTAAAGTTTGTCATAGCAACACTTCTTTTATAATTTCTTTGATAGCTCAGGAATATTACTTTTCTTCTGTAGTGAAAGGTCACTCAACTACATACTGTCTCTTAAAATCAGTGAATGCATAATGGCTTCTGCTGTTCTAACAGGAATCATTAAACAAATTCATAAATCAATGAAGCACACCGATGCACTACTTTAATTATCATTTCTTTTCAGATGGTTGGTTTATGTAATGTAATTGTTTAGTATGTCTGAGTATCACACTAGAGATGCTTGGCTGGATCTCCATTTCAAGATCTATTCTAATTTCTTAAGTGTTTTTATGAAATTAACAAACAATAGTCATTGGAGTAGAATGAAGAAATTCAGTTAAGGGAAAAATAAACCACCCTCCCTTTTTGGCATTTGTTTATGAGGTGATTTTAAACATTCCTGTTTTCTTAGAGATGAATCCTTAGATCTGTCAGTTAAACTTACATAACAGTTTTTAGGCATTACAAAGCATTACATGTCGTTAGGTATACAGAACTTATGAGTTGCACAGTTGACTTCTACTATACCGTGCTTATGATATTAGACATGACCAAACAGAAAATCACAGAAATTAGCAGCATGAGGAGGACTGACATTTTTCTCTGAAATACAGGGAATAATGGGCTAAGATGAAATAGTATAAAATTCGTTTTCCTGAAATAATATTTTTCCTCAAAGAGTGGAACAGAATGTGTTTAGAAATTATGATTTATGCTTCTCGTAAAATCAAGAGCTTGTATCAGAAATAATGAGATTAAAACATCTTCAACAACTATAATTTAGATTCTTGTTTGTTTTTTGTATATTTAGCTTTTGGGTTTTGTATTTTCACTGAGAAATTAAACTCCCATAATCTGATAACCTTAGGCACTGGGGTTTTCAGAATATAATAAAACTAAGAACATCATCAAGTCCCTGTGATGGGATTTACAAGAGCCCAATGGCCTGGATGAAGTTAACTCAGGCAGCAAATTAGAGCCCTGCTCAGGGTATTGAACAGCAGGAAGTGAGGATATTCCTGGGCCAGACAGATTTTGAGAGATCTGAGTCAAAGACCAGGATTTCAGGGGAGCGTAAAAGGAAACTCTGGGCTGCAAAAGGGAGACAGAAAGGCTGTACACACACAGCGTAGAAAAAGGACTGTATTACATGAACAGATCACCTAGCTGAAAATGAGCTTTGCATTTATCTCTGAAGACAGTCTCAGCACAAGTCTTCTGTATCCCTGTAGTCTCTCAAATTGCCTACAGTAGGACATTTATGATTTACAGGCCTTCAACACTGAATGAAATGGAAAGAATCTGTGATTTTTCTCACCACATATCTTATAATCTATATATTTCTCTCATGTCCAGGCATGAGGATGCACATTTCTGTCCCATGCTTTGTTGAATAAAAAGTAAAAGGTCTTTCATTTAATCATATTATGTGCAAGATATTTTAATGAGATATGCTAAGTTTCTCATTAATGTTAACATGAGCTACATGCATATATCACACACAGGTCCCCTGAAGTGCGGATCTCCCAATATGCTGTACAATCCGTAGCAGGATCTGAAGCTAATAAGAAGGTAATAGGACCATCATGTGAGCTTTGCTTATTTACAACTGTTATTAAAGTAATTCAAAAGCGGGACTGAGAACAAGAATAAAATATTAAACCATATTGCTTTATAAATGAAAAAAACACTGCTATACAAGTTGACCAGAACAATAAAATGTGATGTTTCATCCGCCTCAGGCTTAGCTCTACCAAAGTTAGTGCAGTTTCATTGCATATTAGTGTGGCTTATTGTGTTGAAATTCTGTGGATCTTGCAGCTTCAGGAATGAACTGAAGAGTCAGATTTTAAAATCATAGTCAATATTTTTGAAATGGCCAACAGAAAATTATTACCTAGGTTTTAGACAAAGTAAAATTTTACGGTGTTACAATTGCCGTATCCAGATATCCATGGTGTAATCCACAATTTAAATTATGGTTTCTGTATCCTTTGTATAGTGTTACATTTCAAAAAAAGATTTAATTTTGTTTAAAAAAACAAACCTCAATTCAGCAATATTATGACTGCGTTTTTCCCAAGGTCCTAAAAATTTCCACTGTTCCACATATATAATGTTTTCTCCTACTAGTAACATGTTGCTTCATAGATTGAACAATACTATTGTATAGGCTTGAAATCTCAAGGTAGTCTCTAAAGGCTAGAATTTGTCTTAAAGAACAGAGCATTATGAAAGAAATCTTTTCAGCAGACTAGATAGTATACATCATGGTACTTGGGACCAAAATAATGTAACAAGCCACTTGAGCCTTAATGCTTCAGAAAGGGAAAGGGAGTTGTTTGTAGATTTAATTCTGTCTGGTTTCATTGTACATTATTCTAAATTGCTGTTCCACAACAAATTTCTCTGAGAAGTATCTAGATGCATCTGAGCATCCAGAAAAATAGCTGGCATCACTCCAGTTCTCTTTTGTCTTGATTTAAGATTGTATGGTATGTCTCTTGGCAACAACACAGACCTCTTTTCCCTTTCTTACAGGGTCAACTTCAGTGAGAGGTTTTGGGAGGGATATGTTTGTAAGACGGAGGGACTTCAAATATCTCAGTGAAACACATAGAAAAAGCCATCTTATGAAAGATGATGTTATGAAACAAATGAGAACAAAAGTTGTACAAATAGGAGAGAACACTATATTGCATTGTCAAATGACTTTTTTGGTTATAAATCATTTACTGTCATCAAACATCAACAGAATCCATAGATCCAACTTAGAAAGATATAAAAAGCTCACGAGTTGAAAATTCACTGCAACTGGCATGAACACATTTATTCATACAATCTGACTGTCTTCAAATTAAAAATTTCACTGTTTATCCTTGATCTTTATGCCAGTTTCATTAGAAGAAATGGGTTTGGTTACAGAAAAATGTGACCCGGTATATAAATTATCTGACTTTGTTTGCAGCAGAGTTTTTAATTTGTTGTTATAGTTGTTGGTTAGTTTTGCTTTGTTTTTCCTTTTTAAAAAATATTTTCCTTTATTGAACATTGTGAATACGCTCAGTCCTGTGCTTTACACTGATGAAGGCTGCTTGCCCCACAGGACTTCTGGTCTTAGATAGTGTGGTTCAGGCACACAATTTAGGCTGCTGATTTACCATGGCAGAACAGATTTTCCCTCTTCCTTTGCCCTGTCAAGCTGTAGTTCTTTGTTATCTCGGAGAGGCAGCTCCTCTCCTAAATGAACCAGTCAGCAACACTGCCATCCTCTGCAATGTTTCTGCAGCTCCCAGTTGAGTCTAACACTTGAGTCAAAGTGGGGAGAGAAGTATGCAGCATTTAAAGTTACCCATAATTATGGTTCCCTCTAAATAAATAGCCGTGACCCTGGAGAAGAAAAGGAGTGCACGGATGATCCTTGGGGAGTGCAGCACTCCAGGATGACTGTACCCCTGGACTGGTGAAATCTGTACAGCAATCCTACTCGAATCACAGCCAAGGACCTACATTTGGGGAGTTTTCTTCTCAGTATTTTCAAAACAGGTCCATGCCCTAAGGGTAAGTCCTGCTCTCCAGATGGAAAATAGTGAGGTAACAGGGCTGCAACTACAGACTGAACAGCCAAATGTCTTCACCAAAGCTACCCTGATTTATTTATTTTTACAAGGTTTTGATTAATTTTGTTTGAGTGAAATGCCTGTTATTTCTGCCTTCGCTCAGTTTGAACATGTTTTAATAGAGGATTAGTCTCCTCAGGCAGGTGCAGGGAAAGTGCTTACAGGATACGACAGTGAAAAGAACCGGCCGGTAGGTAAAAAAACTCAAAATGCTGTAGTATAATGAGCCCATTTAAACACAAGTGAATGTTTGACATTTACATTTCCTTGTCTCCTGTAGAAGACCAGAACAATGTTCTGACAATATAAAAGTGATGGGAAATATTGTGCTAAAAAAAAAAAAAAAAAAAAAAAGCCACAAACCAAACAAAAAAACCCTTTACTTTATTAAGCCTCCAGCCCTGACAGCTTGTCATGGGAAAAACTGGGTGCATTCCATCCCTAGGGACACCTCTGTTCTCAGTTCTTCCACAGACCAGCTCTGGTGTCACTTTGGAGAAAAGACACCTGCTCCTTTCTCAGCTGGTGGTGACAGAACCAGCAGTATTTAAAAATTAACAAAAAATTAAATGGAAGAAGAAGAAGAAAAAAAAGAAAGTAAAATTGATGAAAATTAGAGACTGGGGATATGAAAATTACAAGAGAGGAAAAAAATTAATAAAGCCCATGTTATTTACTCTAAGTTTCTAAAGCCATGACTAATGCATAATTTAAATAAGTTTAATTAATTAATCCAGTAAATGGATACCTAGCAATTTCAAGGAGCTAGCAAATAAGCTAAAATAGATTACATTATCAGAATAGGCAGAGAGCATGCCCAATAATATCAGAGCTAATTTGTCTGTTAAATAACACTTCATTGTTCCACTTCAAATTTCTCCTTAAAACCTCTTTGCTCTGTTGCACCTGTGAGTAGTAAGGCTTAGAGTTTGCAAAGAATACTTCTTATTATGTTGGTGAATTTTGTTTCATTGTCTTCTACTTTGTACCATTTGTGCAATCTTGCACTTAACATATAACATAGGAATTTTTCCAGCCTTTTTAGGAGTTTAGCATAGTGGGCCTCTAATAAGAACAAGGCCTCGTAGACAGAACACTGGTACTACTAGTAAGTTAATAACAAGAAAGATACTGACTAGTTCAGCCACTGTTTTACTTCTTTGAAGTCACAATTAAAGACACATTTTGTACTTAGCTTTCTTAGAAAAGTAAAGCATGACAGACATTTCATATCTGTGATAAATATGAGCTGTAATATTTTTCTTGTCTTAACATTTTTTAGGAAATGGATAAATACACGAAAAAGAAAGAACAGCAATGAAAGTGAAAGAGATGATATGTATACGAACAAAACTATTTAGATGGAACAAAAGCTGGTCTGGGTGTCTGCCAGAACTCCTGTCCAACATGGATCCCTCCAGGCTCAGCTAAATTTGCTTCTGATGATGAAGAGAGGCACAGGGCAAAATAGGAAAGAATACAGCCATAGCAATACAGTTTTAGGCAGAAGAACTGATGTAGACAGGATGTTGAACACAGTGATGTTGTACAGGAACAGATTGTGTTGTGGTGCAAACTGTAGTGAATAAAAGTGAAAGAGGAAGAAGTCTGCATAAGAGGCCTTGTCACCTGCTTATAAACCAAAATACAATAAATTAATAATAATGGCAGGAAAAAGAAAAGTTTTACATTAAATAATGGAAAGAAACTGTGACGACTTCACAAAAAAATCTGATCCCATCTGCCTTTCTCCCAGAAAGATTGAGATAAATTCAGAAACTATTTTGCTCCTTCTTTAAAGTCTTAAACCTTCTTAATACATCATAGAGCCAATCTTGGCTTAAATTCAAAAGGCCAATGTGTATTTTTCAGTTGCTGACATCTGAATACTTCATTAGTATGTTGAAATTGTCACTCAAATGGCTGCTTTATTTGACTAAGTGCTGATTTAATAGATCAAATGCAAGATTTGGCAACATTGTTAAGGCACCCATGTTTGAAAATTGATTCTGATTTTGAATTATATGTGACTATATTTGTGCTGCTTTTCAGAGAAAACAAGCCTTCCATCTATCCATCATGGGAAGTCACACAGAAAACCTGAGGCAATATACAGTATCAACCCAAGAGATGCTACACTATATGCAGGTTTTGCTTGTTCTTTTTTAGTTTAGGATTTTTCTTAAACCTCATTTTACAGGAAAGCACCACACGTTGTTACATTGTTTCAATTTTAAATGTTCCTCTATATTTAAGTTTTCATTTCTTGAGTATTAATAGCTGATGTGAGATTGAATTAAAAAGGCCAGAGAAGAGCCTTGTAGACAGCAAAAGTAGCAATACCAGAAGTTCAAAAGGGCAAGAAAAGATGAAGAGAGGAAGAAAGAGTTAAGGATACCCTGAATGGCACCCTTGTTGATGAGAAGTAGATTACAACTAATGAAAAGCTGTTAGATACATCTGTTTCTTTTAGTTTGCATTTTATATATAGAAAACTATTTAAAAGGCAGTTTTTTAGGTGAAAATCTCTCTCCCAAGCATTGATCATGGAGACGACCAAAGAATCCTAGCTAGGCTGTGTCACTAAATATTGAAAGACTTGTTGCAAATTAAAAAAAAGCAAAAACCACCCCATAGCAGAAACAAACACCACAGACTAGAAGACCTCTTCTGTTATAATCAACTCATCTCTTCTTACCAGATAAAGGTTTTTGAAAACAGAGATTAATTTGAATTTGGTATTTCCATTTAAAGTGAAAGTTAACTCATTTGATTAGTAAGGTTTTTATCTCAGTAGTAGTTATAATGTGTGGGACAACTTTGTGGAACAGAAGAAGCCTCCTTCTCTGCAGCTTTTCTATTATAATTAACTGCAAGCACATATAAAAGGTGCTATGTTTGCAGAGTATTATTATCTAAACCTATCAGTGCTAAAATTTGGCTTTAGCTAGTCTGCCCTCCCAGCTTGAAAAATACTGGCATTTCTTGAAGTACTGGTGTGTCATACAGGAAAGCTCTGGCATAATTCCAATAGTGATTCTGACCCTGAAAAGGTTTGGCACTTCAGTGAAGGGCTGTCAGTCACACCGAGCTGTGACAGATCTGAGGTGTAGGCCAATACCACACCAGGGGCTATGATGCTGTCCTCACACTCATTTTGACTTCCTTCTCCAAAATGCCTTGGATCAAGCTTACAGGGCAGCACCACTATATTTTTAATGAAAAAAACGAGGCACAAGGCAAAAGTGCCTTCAAAAAGTGAACGTGTATTTGTCCACATTGTCCACAGTCACAGTGGGATGCACAGATATTTGAGTGTCTAAACGTGTGCATGCAAAATCAGAGGGAATTGTTCAAAATGGATGTGTTCTTCAGTGAGACATTTTTATTTTTTAAATTGATAGTGCCTATTACATGCAAACTGTTTTGCATTTTTACAGTTAGCAAATGTCAATAAATCCATGGCATGTAAAAGGGCACTGCTACTATGGCAGTTATTTGAATTGTATACTTTGTCAAATATATGTACCTCTTAATTCAATAATCTTTAAAAGCAATACTCATTGTGGTTTACAGTATGACACCTGACCTTTTGTTAATGTCAAATACCATTTCACTTTAGCATGGAAAATTATTATATTTCTATAAATATAATCATTATTCTTGGAAAAAATGTATTAAAGCTGATCAGCTAATCAATCATTTCATATGACAATGATTTTGCATATTATTGTTGACATTTCTGTGAGTACCTTAAAAAGGCCTATGGTATAAAATAAAACAGCAGCTGCAAGTCAAAATTCTGCCCATAACATTGGCCTGTTTGCTGAGAGTAGACAGAAAACAAAATTCTGTTGTGCTGATTGGCAAGAAGAATGTAACATTAAGTTGTTTTTCCAGCCAAGCAAGATAAAATCTCTGGCAATGTTTATACAATGTGTGGTTTGGAACTTTTCTTAAAGATAGCTAAGTTAAGTACAATTTACAAAATACCTATTTAGTTTTGATAGATATCTCCACTTTTGCCTTAAAAGCAAGCTAGCAGCAGGGGAGATAAAGAATTCAGTTCCACATCATTAGGAGATACACAATTTTTTTTGCTGCACTAGCAAATACACTTGCCACTGAATGAAACATATCAGTTAAGCTTGAATCTGTTGCTTGACCAGGCTATTCATCTACATTATCCATCAATATGCTTTTCTTTTCATGTTGAGAAGCTGTATCTTATTGATGCATAGACATTTTCTTTAGAGGGAGAATGTGGGGCTGAAAAAGGACTCTGAAAATATGTGTATTTTTTACTTATCTCTCTATATGTAAATATAGGAAGAGATGCATTCCTACTGAGCAGCTGGATTGTACTGAACAATCTCGCACAGAGAAGTGTATTGTCCTTTCTGTTGGCATAGACCAAGGCAAAATTTTGCACTGAGGAAGAAAAGCAATGTACCTTCTTTTTTTTTATGATGTGTTTCCAATGGTGCTGCATGTGCCAGAAAATTATTCTTTAAATAACAACCTTCTTCACCTTCCATGCTTGGCATTGACATTGTTTTCTTTATGAGCTATTAGCGTGGAAAGATACAACACAGTCTTAGCGTGTCTTAGCAAGAGAGTGGTACCAGATTTAGACTTTGTTTATGACATAGTTCTTCTATGAATATGCAAGCAAAAATCAAAAGACTCTCCAGCCTGCAAAAAAGAATTCATTATGAAACCCCACAACAAACCTAATGAGAACTTTAACAATTCCTGATTCAAACATTATATTAGAGGGCGAAAGAGTAGCAGAGATGAATCAGTCGCCTCACTAATATGTGAAAAAATGGAGGCATCAGCTGCATTCATGAGTATGGAGAACAGGAGATTGTTTTGGAGTGTTTATGTGGACATTTTAGATTCTCCAGCTTACTGCATATTATACTTATAAAAAGAATGATGGGTTAAAACCAAGGAGCCAGGATATACCTATTTCAAAGAACCTTCCACCTCCAGAAGTCTCTTTGCTAAAGAGAATAGAAGTCTCAACCACCTAGACAATAATTTTTGAAAATGAACCACCATCTAAAGAAGACAGAATTTGCCAGGGACAGCATTTTACTACTGCTGTTACAGAGTTTGCTAAATTTAGCTTGGACATTTTGCCCCTAGACATTCAGTAATTGAAATGACCAATACAGGCTATGGCCATAGCTTTGGAAAAAAGCTGTGTTGCCTACTTGTAATTCATTGCTGGCTGCTTAGCTTCCCTTAAAAGTCAACTCCTCATTTACAGTTGATATAAGTCTTTCCATAAAGGCTACAGAAAAGGCAATGTGACTTATTAACCTGCTTTTCAGGACACAGGCAAAAGTATTCCTCAAGAACTCACAGACTTGGTTGGTGCCAATTTCACTCATGGGAAGCTACTGCCTCTAATCTATGACAGAGGAAGGAGGTCACGTGAGTGCTTTTCAATCCATTTCACACAAAATGAGCTGGGTTAGCTCATACAGCAGCACATTAAGTTTTCCCAGCTCATTTTTGCCTGCAATGCAAAGGAATATGTACACAAGCTCCTCCACAAGCAGAGATGGGAGGATGACAACTTCTGGCAGAGGAAGGCAACAGACCACTGGGGTAAAGCCATTGCTTACTCAGGAATGCTTTTCCATGAACTCTAAGTCAGAGCAGGCAGAGCAATACCTTTTATGCAAGGCATACTTGAGACCATTTTATAAAGGCTGGCACTCAGTGGAGAATCTTTTGCAAAAACCAACAATTAACTGACAGCCTTTTTAAACAGGGGTTGATAATGGAAAACATTTAAAGCAAAAAGTGAATGCTTAATTAAAATCTTACTTTCACATTCATATATTAATATGAAACTCACCAGATTTACTAACAGGTATATTTGAAAGTAAATGCCTTTGAAAAAAATAGGTATTTAATTAAAATTAATTAATTAATATGACTTACAAATGTGAGGCTTCAGTGGAAAATTCAACAAAATCTCTGACATTGTTTAGACAAGTGCATGTAAATATATGACAAACATGGGTCTATCCATGTAATACTTTCAAAGACTGAAAGACAGGGAATGAGAAAAGCAGAGAGTATGCTCCGGATAGATGACAAAAAATCCTGTACATCCTTGACTACAGCCTAACAAACCAATGATGTTTGATGATACAAGAGAGACTTCAGAGTCTTTGGACAGAACCACATACAATGAATTTAATTTCAAAATCAGGTTGAAAAACGTCTCTTATTTCATGAGAATTTTAAACATACAGTTTTGTCCAATAGGCCACTAAATCCTGTATTTAACCTTTAACTGATGAATCATTCCATACCCTCACAGCTCAAGTAAACGAAGTGCTTTAGCCTTGGGATTTCTGGGCCTATAAACCTAATTATGAAAACTTAGGCCTAAATATAGTAGTTGGTGTCACACATGCTTCTGCTTCCTGACATAGCAGCCAGTGTGTGAGCAACCAGGTCCCTAACCAGACATAATAAATAAGAACAATAAACCTAATGGCAGCATGTAAGGGACACAGATTTCAAGCTACAGTAATATGTACTACACAAGGATCTTGCTCATGACATCTTCTCTTTCAGTTGCAAATTTATCTCTTTTAATGTGAGTGAATGACGTATGGCAAGATAAGGAAGTGCATATGACACTGGAAGCCTAACTGGTTTAGTTTAAAATGCAGCAGTGCCTACTGCTTTGTTCCAGGAATGTAACCTGCTGGTGACAGCAATCATGACTTGACAGAGGATCTATCACAAGAGTTAAAAGTGCTTTGCCCTTTTTCTGATATGTGACAGTTTTGGAAAACAGCATCCTAGATAATCCCTTGTGGAACAACTTTTTGGATTATCTCTAGTGACCCTAGTTTTCCTACACAAACATAAATGTGCTTCATATTATTAGCCCCAGCTAGGATAATAGCATTGGTAACAATGAGATGCAGAATAACTAAGGAGCTTTACTGTGCTTGGCAGTTACAAAAGGCACCTTGAACAAACAGAATAATTATCAAGAAAAAATGTTTAAAGCTACCTGCAGCTGCACAGTTCAGCTCTGGTGGGAACAGTTTTACTGACTGTGAGGAGTTTGATTCACTTCTTGAATTTCTTCTGTTTTAAGCCAGTACAACTTTAATGAAATAGCCACTTCAGTTTCATTCCAAAATTCACACTTACATTAGTTTAAAATTGGAATATTACAGCAATGAGCCGATCCTTTTATTTGACCAGTGTTCATCCTGCAACTACGAGCAGCTCCTTGGATCAGCAAAATCTTGAATGCCCAATGACTAGAAGATTTGAAAGATGAGTACACACAAAGTTTTGAAAAGATTCGCCAGGTTTGACATTTGCAGCTGCATAACTAGGAAAGGACAAAGCTTAGCCCTTAATATTATTTTATCCTGGCAGCATTGTAATATATCATAGTTTGATTTTGCATTACTCGTAACTTCTTAACAGTTTTAAGAGTGGCTGTGACTTGCCACTGGGGCCACTGAACAATGTTAGCTAAATGTGTGATATTTGATTACAGTTTAGCTTTTCCAAAAGCCAAGAGGAATCCATGAGGAATATATTAAAAATGGAATTTTTAAAGAGTCTATATAGCTACAAATTCCTATCACTTATTAACATATATTTTAAGGATATTGATTCTGAAGAAGAAATGCACCCACAAAGAGAGACCCCAGATAAAGGCTAATGTGTAAATTGCTTTAAAAACTGTAGTTACTGTAATTACATAGAGCATTTTACAAGCAACTAGGGAATGCTTTGGATAGATGACTGAAATTTAATCAGTATCTGGCACAGATTGCCTTTCTTTCACACCTCACATTTCTGAAGTACTATTCTAGGGAAACCTGCTAGAATTGTGAGCCTTTATTATCACATTTGATCTCTCCATGCAGTTTCTGAAGGAGTGAATTTCCCAGATCTCACAGAAGACAGGGGTCTGGGTCCTTTTTCTCAGGAGCTTACATCTTTCTTTTCATTTTTTGGCAAACTTCATTCAGCTATCAAGGCCCAGGTTTGTAATCATATGGAACATTATGTATGAAATGCAGAAAATGTTTGTTTTTTAATGCTGCCACCTGAGACTACAAGATAGAGGAAGCATGCACAGCCCTTTGTACTCAAAGGACATAAACACTTATGCTAAACCTTTTATACAATACAACTTATTTCTTCTGCAGGGCTTATTTGGTTATTTGTATTTGCTGCCAAGAAACTGTCAGTTAGGAAAAGGGAGCTCCAAATGATCTATGCCTTTTAAAGCAAGAAGGAAACAGAAAATAATTAGATATGGTAAATGTGAAAATTGATCTATCTGAAGACTGTGCAATTTTCAAGCAAGAAATTGATCAGTTTACACCAAACAGATTAAAATAATATATCATTATTTTTAATGGTTCAAGATGTAAAGGTCTGAAAGTCTAAATAGAATTCTTTCTTAAAATCCTAAGTATTGGAAGATATACAATAGCTGCCTGGGTTGATTACTATATTATCTGCTTTGTAGAAAAATAATGTCCTTGACTTACTGCTTTTTGCTAAAATGCTCATTTCTATACCTACGATACTTTGTCCCTGGAGTAAATAAAAACATTTCCTTCATTTGTACTGTAGTTTCCTTAAAGTTGGATTCTTAGAAACACTGGGACTATGCTGTGACATCTGAGTTCTGGAGATCAATTTATAGCTGTTAAAGATCATGAAGAATTGCCCATTAAAGCAGTTACTATTTGACAAATAACAACATTTGTGTTTAGCCTGGATATTTATCAAGCAGATAGAGCACTTATTCCTGAGGCCTGAATGAAGGTCTGCACGAACAAACTTATTAATCAGGTAGTGCCTGGTTTTAAACCAGGTTTTATTTTAAAGAAGAGCAAAACCAAACCAAAACATCCCAACTTACACTGTTACATGTAGTAACATTGCACTGCTGATATGATACCATTGGGAAATGCCTGTGTCGAGGCATCTTAGCCATGGGCCATACCAGCAACAAACAGTAAAAGTTCTAATAAACAAAATCCCAATAAAACATATTGTTTTAATGTAAAACGAGGGACCTGATGGATTATACATATGCATGTTGCATTTAGGCATACAAAAATTTCTAGCAGATCGTGATTGCATTTCCTCAGCTATAGCTATTGTGCTGCGTTCAATGGAAACACTGCTACTGACCTCATTAGCCTCTCAGAGGCTGGAAACATACACAAAGCACTTCAATCTTTAAAAAGTTCTAAACTAAAAATTATCTCTTAACTATTTTAAATTATTAGTGAGGGAAAAAAACACTTTTTAAAGCAAAACATTTTGACAAAATAAAAATATTCGATTTTAATTTCATGTTCTATAAGATTGTGGTATCAAAAACATTTAAACAGAAAACATTTCTACATAGAGGTTTGCTGTGAAAACATGTTAACAGTTTCCCTCCTGGTTTTGTTTCCAAAAAACCCATCAGTTAAACTGACACCATTTTGTGAAATTTATCAGCACTGCTGCAACTGCATTCTATTTAAGAAGATGGTTTCATCAAAGCTCCTTCCAAGCAGCTTAGTTATTGAATCCACAGGGGAAAAAGAGCAAGCTTAACCCAGGTCCCCATTACAAAGAGTCTACTGTTTGCTAGTAGGGGATCAGCATAACTAAAATAAAGGGATAAGACAAAAGTTCCTAAGGAAAGTTTTGTGGTTCCTCATACTTCTTAATTTCTCTCAGGATCGTGTAAGAATTGTTAAATGTTGGGGTTTTCTCTTCAGATTAAGCACAGAACATGACTAATTTCAGTTTACTGTTCACACTACTACAAGAATAGCATGTATTTTGACAGCAAATTATTAGTCTGGTCCACACAGATTATTTTATGTAGTCTGCAGGCAGTATCAGCTCTGTTTTTTAAGGATAGATTCAAAATACAAAGAACTTATTTCAGAAAGGAATGAATAATAGGAATACTGTTTTCTTCCATTAATAATTATGTGTTTATAGAGCATTTATTTTTCAACAATATATACAAACATTAGCCAAACAATCATCACAACATCCTTGGGTGACAGGTTTAACACATAAATAAAAATGCGAAAAGAAAGAAAGATATAAAGAAAGATATAAAATACAGTGCCTGGGCACTGTATTTTAAACCTAAAACTGGGTTTCAAGCTACTGAAGTAATGCAAATAACAATAATGGTATGGGAGAAACCTTTCAAGTTTGAGTGTCTAACTGGCTTGATTTTCATAGGTTTAGACTTCTGAGCGCTCACAACTCCCTTTGAAGTCAATTGAAAATGTGAGTGTCAGCACACATTAAAATCAGACCACTAATTTAGATGCTTAAACATGAAATTTAAATTCATAACTTTGAGTTTGGAAAATTCACCTAGATGACTTTTCCAAAGGTATCCACTGGTAAAAACCAGTGTCAGAAGTAGAAGATTCTTTATTTCCAGCTCCTTGTCTTCACAGAGATTCCAGCACAGACTAAATGAATCACTTACACTACAAATACATCTATGCAGCTAAAGCTGGTGAGCAGGGATTATTGCACACTAGCATAGTCCAAAGATTTGTATGAAGTTCTGCAAAAATAAGAGAAACATCCCTTCCTCCCAGAGCAGCCTAACTGCAAAAATAGCTGGTACACCACAGCTTCAGGGAGAGGACTCTGAAGAAGTGGGATCATTTTACATCCACTCACTCACTCACCCGGTTACTCACTCACTTAAATGTTACCTCTTAGCATGTTACAGAGAAAGCCTTCACTGGCTAGAAGAGCTGGGCTATTGACTACAAAATTATGGTTTAGCTTTCATCCCACTTCTTAGAATTTATGCTCCAGATTGTCCTGTTCAGTCTCGTAAGGTCACTTCCTCAGCTTCAGTGAAGCATGAGGAATTCTTCCTATGGATATAGGACCCAATCCTGCTTGTTGCTGTGCAGAGAATACTAAGAGAAGAGAGACTATGAGGAGCATCTTCATCATCAGCTAACAGTCCCAGGAGATGGCCATAATACAGAAAGGCTTTTCCCTGATCTGTGTGACTTCCTAGCTTTGCTGAAGTGGCCAAACTTCCCTTTTATGTTTTGTCTGCAGCAAACCCCAAGAAGTGATGGCTTGAAAAAAATATGGCTCCCTAAAATTGAACTAAGAATTAAAGCTGGTGAATTCTGTCCAGTGCCAACTCTCTGTGTAGATATATCTCAGGATATGTCTAACTTAGTAAGTACTGCCACTCAACAGGATTCAGTTTGTAGTGTGAACCACCAGACACCGAGAACCTGATGTACATATCATGCATTTTAATTCAGGCTAGTTCTAGCTTTGCCCTAGCTTTGCTGTGGGTATGAATGCTCATGACTGGTCAAATCCCACTAGAGGCACTCCTGGAACTTCCTCTTGCTTAGTTCTATCTGGAAGGAATGGGGCTAATTTGGGATTTGAGCCAAAGCTCAGTTATTTGGAAGGATGAGATTTACTTCAAAAGCACGCTCCTAATTTCTGTGCCCCCTTACCCAGGTGTCCTGCCAATGCACTCCCATGGTGGTTCTCTAGCTTGGTGTTTCCAAGACCAGCACACAGCATGAGTTTGCCAACCTTGTAACTCAGTAAGGTGGGCACTAGTCAAAACATTCAGGCCTAAAAACCTGTGAAAGATAGAAGCTGAGAGTTACAGAGTTCCAGAATTCTAAGTCTGGTTTTTACAAAAAGTTGTTTGATCCTTTTAATGGTCAAGAACAGATACCACAAGCTCACTTGCTAAAGCCCCATCTGAAAGTCCTGCTCATAATCAACTAAACTTGAAAATATTAAATAATGAACTGATGTTATAGCTGTACTAAAACTGCATAAAATCAAAAAAATCTCATCGTTAAGGGAAGTTTACCATGGTTCAGTGTATTTTTTTTCCAATACATTTTGTGAGAGAATGAGGCTTATGAACATCAGAAAAGAGTCAGCTTAAATCGTGATGTTTGCAGCTTTAATTATGAGCAACCCCAAGTCTCTATGTTTATAGAAGAGAGATTACCTACATGTATTTGAAAACCATTGGGTGTAAGTTTATAGTGGTAACAAGCAAGTCTAATTTTCTTTCATACTTAGGATTTAATAGGTACAGAATGCTGCCCAAGGGAAAAAAGTGAACAAGTAGTAACTTGATATTTATTCTACACAGACGTGGAGAAATCTTAAAGAAATACACAATGTCTGAAACATTGACATGTATAACTATTTTAATTGTAATGTTGCTTTTCTTGCAGACTTTTCTGCTATGGTACAGGCTAAAATAGTTGCAAAACTTTCCAGCCAAAACCCCCCTCACCCTGAACCTAACCCCCAAACCCAAGGAAAAAAACCCACAGAAAAAATTTATCTCTTGAACAACATATAGTGGAATGAAAAAAATGCATCAAGTTTGTAAAGTCTGAAGTTGAGAATATGGTATAATCATTTTGTATAAATTATGCTGTCTTTCACAGGCGAGATCATTAAGTAAATATGGACTCCTTCCCCTTCTGATTTCTTATCTACCATCGAGAATATTAGTGAAAAATCCTCAGATGTTTTCAGCTGCAGAGATTCACAGCCCTGCCATTTTGGCTGTGGTAAGTGACCAGAAATATACTTTACTGAACCAGTGGTGGAAATCTCCTGAAATCTCATCAGCCCTCGAGGTGTATCCATGTCTGCCAGAATAGGAACATTCCTGCAATATAAGCACTGTTACTGTTTTTCCTTTTTTGGAGGTGGAAGAGGAGGCACAGTCAATGGAGGTGGTTTACCCAAGTAAACCTTGGAAAGTTTGTGGCAGAACCAACACATGAAGTAGAATTTTATCCTTGCTCACTTGCCTCTGAACCTCCTCCTGACACTAAAAAGCCTGACTCTTCACAGGCTCTTTAAGATGTTTAAGCTAAAACCTATATGAAACATACAGGCCATTACCTTAAATTAATTTATCTATTTTTAACGGAGAATTTTCATTTCATCAACATTTATATTCGTAGCAAATGTATTTGAGTCCTTGATTCCTTTTTTAACACAAGAATTGTCATTTGTGTTGCATTTTAAGTCAAATTAAATTATAAAAATACTCAGTTGTATAACTATCAACACCACAGTATTTCTTCTTATTACAGAGACAAACAAGGAGTACATTGGGAAAAAAATTGTGAATCTCATTTCTGATCCTAATGAAGCAAGTAACCCATTATACCAAGGTTAATTTGTTGACTCATGATTTCCACTTATCCAATGATATACTGAATCTTATGAACAAACCTCTACATCTAATCAGGTTTTTTTTATTGAATCCTGACCTTTTATACACCTTCTTCTTGATTATGAATGACAGTGACCTTTATCTAATTTAAAACACACATACTGATGCAAAAATATGCAAAGTACACATGTAAATTTGAATTAAGATGAAGATGTGCATAATCTTCCGGGGAGAAATTGCTTTAGAGAGAGATGTTTATATTAGGGCCAATTGAGGGTATGTGGGAGAAAAAGTGAATTAGCCAGAATTCAGATGGGTTTGGAGGAACAGCTGCAGAGATACTGAAGCCTGTTTAGATTTTTCTCAGCTTCTATTTAGAATCCTGAAATGTCAATATAAATATGACTTTTTATTATGGTATTCAGCATTTTATGGCATTCGTGAAACGATCAAAATGCAATAAAGTCAGAAAAAATACCTCTTCACCTAAGATTTGGCAAACCACCTCTGTAGTCCCTTTATGTTTCACTCAAAATACATAATGTCTGTTTTCTACAACACAAAAGCTAGATCAAATTCACAGCATTATAAAAACTGGCTGATTCATTTCACCATTCATCTCATTAAAGAAGAATGGTATGAGCATCATCTGGAGGTAGTTGTTTTAGTTTGGGATATAATTAGGAAGTGCTGTAAATGTTGAAAAAAAAATTTAAAAATATAAGAGGAGTGACTCCTGGGGAGAAAGAACTCCCTGATTTTTTTTTTAATGGCCATCACTAATGGGTCTGTACTGAAATAGCTAAGGATGAGCCCAGCCAGCAGTGGGTGCAGTGTAAACAGCTGCATTATCCCACAAGCCACCTTCTCTATTCACAAGTCACTCCCTCCTCTGACTTGCTGTGAAACTGAGTTGTAATCAGTGGCTTTGCTCCTCTCTCTTTCTCAAAAAAAACCCTAACAAAACAACAACAAAATAAAAAACAAACAAAAAAAACCCAACAACAAAAACCTGAAAAAGTGTATGTACACAGAAATTTGCAAAACTTGGTGTAAAGACTGTGAAAGCAAAAATCTAACAAGTGCATTCCCCTGACTCCAACGAAACAGTACCTGGCAATAGCATGGACTTTCATGATTAACAACAGGGGGTTGTCAGACTGCTATTTCTGAAATAAACAGATTTATCCTGACAGATAATCATCAGTCTGCAATACCTAATACATGTTATTATCCACCACTGACATCACTACATTAAAAGCACACTCAGTGTAATCTTTTGTAGGAAATTAAACAAGCTTTATGATAGTTTTAGTGGATTTTGGGGGGGAATAGAGGGAAGTCTAAGGGAGAGGCTGGAACTTTAAGAGAAAAGAACATGCCAAACAAGACGAATAAGATCCCCAGATATGCCATGCTGTATTTACTTTTTTGTAATCTATTAATGTAATTTCTAAGAAATTAAAACCAAATGTTCTGGCTCAAAACCATGTCTTGTACCATTAAGCAGCCTTTTATAATGTCCTTGGCTGTCCCTCGTATTACCTCAATACTCTTCTCTGTCTGCATGTCTGTCCTGCCTGCTCCACATAAAACTGGACACATAACACACGTCTGTGAAACAGTTCTATCTTGCCATTTCTAGACATGTTTCTGAGGCTGACTAGTGGACTGTGGTAGACCAATGACACTAAGCATCCCCTGTAAAATTTTCTGGCAAGCTCTTCATTTATCATCCATTTGCAAGCATCTCTCTGTGAACCATCACTCCCTCCTGTGAAAAAGGAGACACCAGGTTATAAATAAATCCCTGAGAAGCTAATACAACCTGTAGAAAAGTTTGGTGCAGACCAGTCCTGTGACCTGCAGGAAATATGAAATGAGGCCACTCACAGATGGGGTGCCTGTGGATTCCCCCTTCTGAGCTGCCTGCTCACTCAGCTGGCTTTTTATGCAGATAAGTTGGGACTCAACATGAACAATGAAGTTTTAGTAATAAAAACTTCATATATTTTCCCTATATTCTCAAAATAAACCAATTTTGCCTCACCTGTAGAGGTGACACGAATTATGATGTGGTTTGCTGGAGCAAATTCTGACATTTCTTTCCTTTTTTAAATTTCCGTTTGTCGATTAACATTATACTATTACTGTTCTATGAACTCACCTAACCTGGCTAGTGCAAAGACAAGGTAACAAATTGCATGGGGGCTGCTACTGGACTTTAAGAAATATTTCATCCTCACTTCCTCTGAGTGCAGTTTCTAAGTCATAGACTATTCTGTAGGGGCAAGTCCAATATTGAAGTCCTGGCTCCAGTGGCCTTTTGTGACAGGCTTTATTTCTCCAGAGATAGAACATGCATCCCTCTTTCAGTCCATCTCACATGGGAAGCATTTTTTCTCTTCTGCCTTCCTCCTTCATAACTTGCTAAGGAAGAGAAGTAAAAAATAGTGGCTAGTTACTGTGGGATTAATTCACACTCGTGCATTTTCACATACCATTCCCCCTAAGGTTAAAAAACAACAACCACCCCCCAAAACCAAACTGTCAGAATTAGAACAATGAGGGGGATGAAGTCGCTCACATGGCAAACATAACCTTTAAGTAAGTAAGTAGTAGCATCACACAGACTTTTAATACATCTTAGTTGGTATGTACTCTTTGTCTCTTATAAAACCTAACCTTTGAGAAATACATATGAATGCTTAGGCATCTCCTTTTCCCCTTTATTCCTCCCCCTAACATTTCAGTCACAGTTGTTAAAAACTAATGCAGAACTTTGCTACAGATTTTTTCCCTCAGGTACGCTGGACAAAACCTCAGCATCTGATACTCTGATGTGAAATGGATAAATAAATGCTAACCTAACCAAGTGATTTCAGAGAATTTTTATTTTTCTTTCTGGAAGCATTGAATTTCTACCGAACCACATTCTGCATATTTCTTGTACTCAGTGATGTTTGAGGTTGCTTATATTTTAGTTTCCATAAGACACATTGTGTCCAAAGGTCAAATGAACATTGCTTTTGAGTCAGATGCCTACTGGCTGCATTTCTAATAGTTAATCTTTTCACACTGAGAGAAATAAGAAAGTGGGAGATGGTTCAAGCTCTCCCAAATAAACAGACATAAGTAAAGCAACTATTTCCCTGTATGGACTGCTCTTGCTCATTTCTCCTCAAGAGATAAAGCTCTCTGACATAATGTCAGATAACCATGTTCAATGTTTCACAGACTTGCCATTTAAAGATCCATTTCCACTCCACTTTCTTTTTATCTGCCCCTCTTTTGGTGTATTTCATCTGTGAAATCTGGACACCGCAGAACAGGTATTGGGGAGAGAGGGAAGCAAAAGTATCTAAAAGCACCTAAAACATCTCTAGAAATTATAAGGAGTTACAATAGGACAGAAAAAAAAAATGTTCTCATAAGAATAGTTGTTTGCATAAAATCCTCAATTGTTATGAAAGCTTCAGTGGAATTCCTGAGGGCGATGGATATACAGTCTCAGGCTAATTTCAGTGATTACCAAGCAGTTTGCATCTGCTGAAGAATTACAAACCTATAAAAGGATGTCAATCTAAACTTTTAGACCTAAATAAATAAATAAACAAATAAATAAGGAGCAACTTCAAAGGCTGTCAGTAGGCAAGTTACAGATCTGATCCAGCCTTTAACCCCTAGAGATAGAAGCACACTTTATCTGCAAAAGAAACGCAAGGTCTGTACTCTGCAATGTTACGTTTTAATAATTTACTTTACAGTACCAGCAAGGATAAAAAAGGAGAATATGATATAATGATGTACATAACTTTATGAGAAGTTGTGGGGAACATATTCCTTCTTTGCAATTATAAAAAACACTAATGACAAATTATTGGCCAAGGAATTTGTTGACAATTGGATTTCCCATTTATAGATGTACATTTTATCAAATCCTCTACCACATCTTTTTAGGATTCTGAAATTTTCTTCCTCCTTTAAGTTATTTTTAAGGTATAGTTCAGCAAATGTACCTGTTTATAGCTGAAAACTGCTATTGCCTTTACGAAGTTGGGTGGAACATATTAACAATGACTACAGCACCCTTTTAAGATGGTAATTTCTCTTTTTAAGTGTCTTCTGTAAAACCAGCAGGAAAGAGCCTGATGGGAGTGAGAGCCCTGCATTATATACAGCTCCAAGGTTTACTGCATGCTATAGATCGTGCTGCAAGGCACACTACAGCAGAGTATCAGGTAACTTACCTTGAAGAGTTGTTCGGCTGAGTTACTATAGCAATAGCAAGTTAGCAGAGGCAGAGGGAGAAAACACACCAGAGAAAAAAGGAGCTGGCTATGCTAGGACCCTGACAATCTTGTTTAGAAAACTGTATAGAATAAACTAGCCTGACATGAAACGCAAAGGTTCATTCCTTTGAGAGTTTTCTGAAAAAAAAATATTCATAGGTCTCAATAATATAAACACCTGATTTCTTCTCATTTATTTCAGTGTATGAAGGAATTAAACTGAGTTATATCAGGTAAACCTGGTGAACCTACAAGGAGAATTGAGTACATAATTTGGAAGCAACTGTATGAATTGCTGCTGATGACTCACCAAGGAACACTTTTGTCCCTGTAAGACATTGGACATTAAGTAAAAAGTGGAGAGGAAGCAGGAAATAACTGTCTGCTGCAACAATATTTTAAACTACTTACAGAAAGTCTTCCTCGAAAAGGCCTTTTTCTCCCTTTTTCATATCTCCAGTGGTGAGTCATCTAATCTCATCTCTGTATATTGCTAAACTCCACAGGGATCACCTTTACTTCCCAACTTTATCCTGGCTAGAGATTCAGTCAGACAAAAGATCCTAATGTCTATGCTTATGTTCAGCTCTCTTCTCTAAAATCCATTCCCCTCTTCTTTCACAAAATGAAAGAAGTCTTTTTTAGTAATGCCTTTTTTTTCTCCCTTTCTTTTTTTTCTCCTTTTCTTTCTTCTGGGGGAGGCAGGATGCCTGTATCAAATATCCCTTTTCTATAAATCAAAATTGCTTTCTGTGTAGTAAATTGCTGGGAGAATGTATTTCTTCTTCTCTGTCTAAAAGGGATTCTAAATTTTACTTTTTAAACTTATAGCTCAAAAATACATGCTTGTTCTTCATAAGCAACATTAATTTACTAGAAAAACTCTGCACTTGAAATAGTTAATAAAAATTCTAATTACAGGATAGGAAAGAAAGGTCAGACTCCACTTACATCATTGTGAAGGGCTTTTATTACACACTGCTATAAAACATATTTCTTCTTTCAGTTGCCATCCTCACAGGGTAACCTGCATACCAATAGGATCTCCAAAATGCCACAAAGCAGAAGATATTTATCTGCTAAATTCTATGTACAGTAACCTAACAAATGCCAGAGAAAGAAAGATTGCCCTCTGCACAGTAATATTTGTGCAGATGTCTTCTTTATGCTAACAATGACAAGGCTCTCTAGGTTTATACTGTACTCAAAAACCAGAATGTTTTCTTTTCAAAAAGCACACTGTATATCAAAGAGAAAAGATGCACATTTTAGGCACTGAAATACTTAATATAGTGACAAATTACTCTCTCCTGAAGCATGCTAACTAAAAATACCTTACAGGTAAAACAGAAAATGTATGCTTTAAGTATTCTTGAAAAAATTAGACAGGATATATTTGGAAATTTCTGTATCTCTGTCTTGTCTGGTCAAGTACATTTTCATTTTAAACTCTGTCTCAAGCTTCACAGAGCTGTTATTTGATTAACTTTGGTTTGTTTGTAAGTCTATACAAAAGCATAGCAGCTCCAAATCTAATAATTGTCAATTCTTAACTCCAACTGTGCAAGAGAACAAACAAGAACTTTACTGTGGGACAAGCGCAAGCAAGAATAATTCTATTTTTTTTCCATATATTACTCTTCAACTCCATTACTTGTGATTTAATGCATCTGAAGTTGTTTTTATAGTTACTCTAATAATTTGCATCTCTAAATTCTGACAACAAATTCAAAGTAATATACATAAGCAAATTCAAGATTTACTGTTTGCTTTTATAAAACCAGTGCATGCTGTCAGACACATCAGTTCAGTATTTCATATGATATATTCTCAGTTAGAACGTAGCTAACTAATGAAGTAGTGCCCAACTTTCCTTTTCTTAAGGAGTATTTTCAGCATCATCTCCAAATAGTTGTTTCTGAGTTGCACTTTGCAAAGCAAGCATTGCCTCTCCACCCTTTCTAAACAACAGATATTAACAGAGGACTGTGAGGGTTCCATTTCACTATTTCTGCAGGCAATTTTATTAACTATATGTTTATCTTGTGGTCTGAATTTATGACAGGCCCATTTGCAGTGGGGCCTGGAGTTTCCTTGTTTACAGCACTGCAAAGTAAAAGGTGACTTTTTTATTTTTGTTTAAACCCTTTCAGCAGTTTTTTCTGCTTCAAAGATAGCACCTTAATAAGGTTTTGGGCCAGAATGGTCTTTTAATACTGTTTGGGGTGGTTGTGGGCTTTTTGTTTGTTTGTTTGTTTGATTTTTTTTCTCCGAGGGCGGTGGGGGGGGGAGAAGGGGGGAAATCACACAGCAGTAACACAGCAGAAAACATTTTTAAAAGAAAACAGAAACTTGCCTAAAGATTACGGTTGTAGATTAGAAAGCTACTGTACTAAGATCCTACCTGCCATTATGAAAAAGAAAAGAAAACGGGGAGGGAACAAAGCTGCCTAAATAGACAATAAAACAGCCGTTTAAACAGTTGCACCTCTACACACGAGTAACAAAAGCATCAGGCACCTGGCGCAGTTCTATTAGGACCTAATTCTGACAACAATATGCATCGTTAGAGGGGGATCTGATAATGAGCAAACACTCGAGGCATTACATGGCTTTAGAAGAATCAGACTTCCTACCTTAGTAAGACTGATAGAAGGTAAGTCCCTCTTTAAAGAAAGTTGTAAGTAAAACCAGGCAGCAGTTGCAGTAAATTGAGTCCTTTCAGTCACTGTAAACATGCAGCAGTTCTGCAATAAGGGAAAAACATAATGGGAGGAGCAGCTGTGAACGAGTGACCTCCTGAAGCTGAGTTCTCTTTGTGAATCAAGCACTGGGAGCCACTGCCTCTGATTTGCATGGATTATCTCCACTTGAACAGATACATTTAAATTAACTGGCACAGGGGCACAGGGATAAAAAGGAAAAAGAAAAAAGGAAAAAAAGAGAAAAAAAAAGAAAAAAAAGAAAAGAAGGGTAAGTGAGCGAGTGAAGGAGAGAGGGGAGCTGAGGAGAGCGAGGAAGGAGAGAGGAGATCGGAGCGCTTGGCTGGATCCGCGCGTTGAGGCAGAGCTGCGTCTCAGAAGAGCTACAGCTCCCTCTTCATGTCACAGTTGTAAAATGAGGAAAGCTGTCATTATGGCCGAGTTTAAAACAGATTTCCACCACCAACACACACCCCCACACACCCCCGCTCCCTCCGGCTTCTGATGGTCCATTTGATCAGATTTTTATAAACACTTAATAACTCAGCCTGTCATGCAGCAGGGTTTTATACTGCCAGCCTCAGATTAGAAATCTGGTAAACCCCACCACATGATTTAAAACACAGAAATACTTGGAACAGAATAACTTGTACAAATGGAGATGGGATATTTCCAAGTGCACCTTGAAAGATTTATAATTTTCGAGTGTGCAAGTGTCTTAAATACAGGGAAGGCAGCATTTAAAACACTGCTGTGCAGGGGGATCGCTGGCAGCGCGATGCTGTGTGCTCCAGTCGGTATTGTCAACGTTATCTAAAATATATAAAGACAAAAGAGAGACAAAAAATTTGCATTCATCCACTTCAGAATTTCTGCCTTATTACCATAAATACCACAAACATTACCTGTTGCACAATCCTGATTTGATTTAGATGCAGTAATTAAGCTGATTAGAGAAACAGGAGAATATATTCAACCCTCTTGAACCGGCATGCAATCCAACAGGAACCTAAACTAAACTTTGTTTCTTTTGTTTAGAGGGCTTCAAATAAGTTATTTTTACACCATGGTGCTGTATTTTTTTAAGCTCTAAATGCATTCATTCTGCTCAGAAATTCTACCAAAACTCATGAAACGAAAGTAGAATGGCTTGCCACATGTCCTTCCATCACTGCCTGAAAATAGGAATGGATGTAATTAAACATTCTTTGACTATTATTATTTGCTGAGATCTGATGGGACAAAATGCCCCATATTAGCAGTTAAAACAGTTGAACTTTGTTTTGTAAGGATGTTTTACTATAAAATACTGCTTCTTCAGAGATCAACAGAATGAAACAGTCTGCAAAGAAAATTAGGGCTAAATTCTCTCTTCAGCTCATTTGCAAATCAAGCTGAGTCCAACATGAGTCTGTTTTGTTCCTGTTCCTAAATCATATTTCTGGGGTAAAGCCCTAGATGTTCACTTTGCAGGATCCCAACATTTACTTCTAATGCTGATTCCAGAATGATGCCTCATCTGAACAGAATATATGGTAAGTACTGTACTTTAATCTAGTCATGAGAAATTGCTTCTTGGAAATAATCACATTTACAGTAAAATTTGCTGCAGATAAATGATCACATATATTTTGGACAAAGTAGTGGATAATATATTTGGACTTTCTAATACACATTGTGACACAGTTATTGGTGTCTGCCTGGACCCCATAAAGTGCTTCCTCTGAGAAATGCTCTTGGTTCACTGGAGAAGGTTTGGGAATTTGATTATTTTAGTATAAGAGGGGCAAGATCTTTCAACTAGACTCTATATATCTGAATGTTTACCCAGATACCATTTGAACTGATTGAAATCTCATCCCTCCCAGTGGAACCTCCAGAATTTCTTAACCCTGTTCTGTGGTCATATCTTACTTGTATTTTTGATCCCAGCTGTTATTTCTTATTTTCTCAATTGTTCTTCTTCCAGTCACCTCTCTCCAGATAATAACAGATGAATTTGACTCCAGCATGACACTCAGAAGTCCAGCCTCAATAACAAACTTGTACATGATAGCTGTAGAAAGCAGCTTCCTGGTTGATAGATGACTTTGAAAAGATGGACTGTGAACCGAATTTGCTCCCATTACTCTGCACCCTGCAATACACTCCTCAGTCCTGCAGTATGTCAAGCTGATAGCATAACTATTCTGTCCCACGAACCTGTATGTCACCAACATCAAGGAAGCACAGCAGAAGAAAGAAATAACCAGCAACAAGAGGGATTTACACCTTAAAAGTACAGGTGAGAGGAAATGACTGTTTAAGGAACTGAGACAGCCACGGAGAGTCCAAGGCAAATTGCAGGAACAATGTGAACAGGATGCAGAATCTGTGGGATGTATTTTATTCTCTGGAAAGGTATGTATGCCTGAAATGTCATCTGCTAAAATGCATGAAGAAAAGACCTTACTAGAGATGTGCCTGAAAGCAGTGTTGAATGAAGACAGGGATTTGAGGAAATGGTGTAAGAAAAAGCAAACTGAATGGGCATCTAGGGATTTTCAGACACTTGTTGAGTGAGAGGTTGTGAAGACAGCTGAGAGAAGACTGGTGAGTCAGGGAAGCTTGAAACAAAAAGAACAAGTGGAACAGTCTGGGAAACAGAGGAAAGCTAAAGAATATGCTTGCCATCTGTGAAACTGAAAAAGTACAAGAGACAACACCAAAACAGAAGGTAGAAAGCAAGTGGAAAAGTTAATTCCAGCAGCAATTCTAGGAGAGTAAGATCCAAAGAGGAATGAGAACGGTAGAGAAGTTTGTGAGGAGGAAAGAACAAAAGGCAGAGTCATCAGTGAATAGAACATAAAATGGCCTAATAAAAACAATGTCTACATGAACTGGGAGACTGTTTCAAAGAGAAACAACTAAGTTGTCATTAGATGAATTCCTCAGAACAGGATGTGAAGTCATTTCCCAAGGAGGATGTGGGATGTGGGTGGAAAAGGAAAAAAGGATTCTGCTAGGATTATATAATTATTATTATTATTATTATTTTAATTTAATTTTCTTCACAGTGGGAAAATGACACTATGAAATTCCCATTGGAATAAATCAGAGATGATGACACTAAATCATTTAGGTCCAGGTAGGGGAAAAAAGTATAAAAAGTGAAGGCTTATGGGAATGGAATCTGGCTGACTATCCATGGAAACAATTGGGACTGAGAGCACCACTATTAAAAGAAATATCTTAAGAAATACAAGGAAACCTTAGCAGAGGTTCATGTCATTTTCATACTTTCTTACTGTACACAAGAAGAGAATCTGATCAATGAAAATTGAGCCATAGTTGAGGAAGCATCAGTGAATGACAAGAAAAGAGAAGGTAACCACGGTATTGATGTGTACAAGAAAGATATTAAGAAGCATAAGTAACCTTGCTTAATTGCCTTTTCATAATCTGATGAAAAAGAAATAAGAAAGGAAGGCATACATACAAATAGAATATGTTTGGGCCAAATTAATACACGTGGCAGTCAACCGCCAGTGAGAGATGAAACTATTACTGTCATTATTTTTATTTTTTTTTTAAAAAGCAATACAGACACTAGGGGAAAAGCAATCCAAATTCTTCTCATGAGTTAAGCTCATTTAAATGAAATGGAACCATCAGTAAAAGTATGGTTTTATACCTCAAAGGGCATATTTTGATAACCTAAGAGGTCTTGTTAGTGAAATCAAATAGATGGATCTATTCAAGACCTTGAATGTGGAAAAGCCTTGGAATAACTTAAAATCAAAGGTGCTAAATCTATGTGTAATGTGTAGCTGATGGAGGGGAGAGAATGCACGGAAAAGTCGAGTTATTCCACACAAATGAAGAACTCCTTCAAGAAGGTTATTAGAGATATGCAGGGCACAGGGGGAAATGAAAAAGACATATCAGCAGACACAGATGTGCTTTACAGGTCAAAATATAAGGTAAAGCAAAAATCTTCAGCAGTCAAACTGAACTACAATTTGGAAGGGATATTGAAACAAACAGCAAAACAATCTTGCAGATAAAATGAGACCAAATAAAACATGGGATTTCAATACAAGGGGGAGTCAAAGGAAAAAAAAAATCTATCTACAACTAAAAACCGAGTGAGTGCTTTTTGTGTTTTCAGTAATATTGACTGAAGAGGAAGGAAGATAAATCATGAGAAAGAAGTCATGATGACACAAGTTACCAAATGGGAAGCAAAGGTAAAAGCACAGTGTATTCAGTCCAAAGAGAGATATCAAATAAACTCCATTCCACAATTCTGACAAGAAAGGGAACATGAAATACCAAATCTATTAGAAAGCAGCTCAGACATGATACTGGCTGACTGGAGAATGGCAAATATATTACCCATTTCTAAAAGGGAGACCTATGGAGCTACAAACCCATTAGTCTGACGCTTTAGAAGAAAATTTGAAGGAGAAAATAATTGAAGACAGGGAGGTAAGTGAAAAATGGGATAGCATACAAAAAGGATTTACTAAAGATAGATTGTGCCCAGTGAATTTGTTAGGTCCCTTTAATAAGATAACTGATTTTCTAGACAAAGGATTTGTGATACATCTTATCTATATCTGTGCTGCATATGATACAACATCACATAGGAAACAGGGGATTAAGAGTTGCAAAGTGGATTGGTTGTCTAATGGATAGACAGCAACAAGTGGCATTGAAAGAAGCATCATCAAACTGCAGAAATTTACTAGCAGTAATCCTCAAAAATCAGTCTTTGGATCAATCTCTTATTAACATCCAGGCATAAAGAGAAGTATGAAACCTATCATTTCCACAAAGCTAGGAAAAAAGGTCATTACAAAACAAACAAACAAACAAACAAAAGATCAGTTTTTAAAAAAATTACACAAAGTACATGTGCCCAAATATTTTATGCACACACATAAAATATGGCATTATATTTTTCTGCAATAAAAAAATAAATATTCATGCCATCCACAGGCCTGAGAGAGCAGCCTTTTCTGAAATTCTGTGCACAATCTTTAGCACATGGAGTCAGGAAAATATGTTAAAATTGAAATAACCACAGAGAGGTGCAACTGCAGCTGCTGGCAGACTGGAGACCCACCAGTAAGTGAGGAGAGTGGAATACTTTCCAGAATTTATCTGACTAAGCAGAAAACTGAAAGAGGATATGGCTGATGTCTATAAATGTATTTATTAGACACTAAGTTGGAAAATAGCCATATAAAGATATAGGACAAGGCTGACAAATGGAAAAGCAGCTCATGCTTAGATAAGAAATACAGAAATTATTCCAGCCATCAGAAAAGTGACTTTTCCAGACGCTTAATAGCTGTAGTAGGGTTAAAAAAAAAAAATTAACTGCACTTTAATAGAGAATGGTTGTTTTATTAAACACATGATCTCACCTGGTTGCCTTTGCAATTAGAAGACTGGAGTCGAGAGTTTCCTTGCCTTTTGTTCCCAGATTCTATAATATATTCCACTGAACTCAATGACCTGTCATGTGTCTTCTCCCTCCCTCTTTTTTAGTGCCAATCAGTGTCTTTGGTGTTGCTGAAGACTCGAGCAGATTCAATGGTGTATCTGTCACTCTTCAGAATATGCTGTCCGTAGATGCACTGTGAATTCTTCCCACTTCTACCCTTCATTTTGAAACATGTCTGATAAAGAAAGATTATGTTATAGATACAACAATTATTTTAGCATCCAGTACAGAATCTGTTAGGCCCTCCATCCAAGATAACTAAGAAAAAGAGAAGGAGCATTGAAAGGAACAAGATAATCTAGTGGGAAAAGACAAGAGTGCAGCTTACAGGGAAAATATTACAGGAGCAAAAGGTATGAGAAAAGCATAGTATTTTTAGCATGACTGAGATCACAGAGCAAATCATGCAGAGTTAAAGTGAGGGATGTAGGAAAGAGTAGACAAAATGGACAAAGAAATTCAGAAACATTTTTTAACTTTACAAGAGGCTTGATTTTGATTCACTTATACAAGAGGGTCCTTTGATTTATTTAAATCCACGTGAACATCCTTGCTCTGCAATTGTGCAACCTGTTAAGAATTCTCTGTTGATTAGACAATGGGAAAGCAGAAAAGAACCAATCATAGTTATAATGGAAGAAAAGCCAAATACATTCTATCAACTGCCTATCATGTTGATGGGACGTTGCCACATCCTGGAAAGTCCAGCAGATATAATTCAGTACAAAGTCAGATTAATATGCAAAGGCATGAATGTAGCTGCTGGTGGTGCTCTTTTTGTTTATTCCCATTTCCAATATGGACAGATTGAACACCAAGAATAACTGAATGCATTCAGATAAAAGCTCACAACTTATCAGAACTGCATACAGAAACTGTAAATAAACCCCCAAAATATCCAAAATATGGAAAGATTCTATCTGAAGTACTTCTGACAGAGCCAGAGCTGATTAATTCCAGATAGAAGAGCCTATGATCTCATTTGCTAAAGAGAAAAATAGAAGAAAACGGATCCTTGGGGACCCTTCTAAATGAAGCCTTTGCTTGAAGGAGGCTGAGTTAGTCAAAACTTTTCTGGCTGAAGAAATTTCATTGAGAAAAGCTGCTTTCTTGAACAGGAGAAGTTTTGAAAAAGTGTTGTGGATTCCAAGCAAGGTTCTGAGGAAACCTTTGATCCCTTGTAGGTCTTTTTGCAGAGGCAAAAAAATGTGATGTAGTAGTGGTGCAGCTGGCTGTGAATTTTGAACCCTGTTTTCCCTGTCTCAGATATGTGACTGTGGGCAACTGTTTTCCTTCAGATAAACTCACTGAGGAAACCTTTGATCCCTTGCAGGTCTTTTTGCAGAGGCAAAAAAATGTGATGCAGTAGTGATGCAGTTGGCTGTGAATTTTGAACCCTGTTTTCCCTGTCTCAAATATGTAACTGTGGGCAACTGCTTTGCTTCAGATAAACTCACTGATCATCACAAACATCTTGACAATAAAATAATTTAAACTTTCTTAAAAGCAACCAGTCTTCAGGTGCCAGTGTGGAGACAGCTCAAGCTTAACCAGCCAAGGATTACACAAAATGTGCAAAAAAAGGAAAAGTTGGTGTCTGATGAGAAACTCTTTCATTGGCAGATTTGGGCATCACTTTAATTCTTCTGTATGCTTGCAGATACGTGTGAGCTTTTTCCTAATTTGGAGAAAATCCCTGGAGTACTTTCATAATTTGTATTAAAAAATGGAAGAATGGATGCTTTGAATAGTTTGAGGTTTTCCTATGATATCTGTAGGTGATGAAATTGCTAGTTCAAGCTTTCAAACCCTACATAAAAAAATGGTGGAAAAAGAATTTTAGACAGATTTAGTAACAGGAGAAAAAAGAATGAAATAGAACATTCCAGAGCACACTGAAACTTTTACTGGTATTTTACCTGTAATGACAGCTTTCCCACACTTTACACATAGCATTGAGTGCCTGCTAGGCCAAAATGTAGTGCATACTTTGGATAGAAGAGGGGTGAAATTTAAATCCAAACTCTAAGACTGTGTAGTGTAATGAGCAATAAATGGACTTTACATTTAATTCTATTAAGTGAAATATATTTCATCAACAAAAGTGTTAGCAGAATTAAAAACTCACACTAAAGGAATGTGAAAATCATCAGTGGCAGCTAAAAAGCTGATATAATATGGCACATATTGGAAAAAAAAAAAAAAAAAAAGAGACTGATGTGGGAATAAATACACATGAAATGAATAAAAAAATTCCTGACAAAACTGCAGCAAAATTTGAATGCTAATTTATGGCACCTACTGAAAGAAGCAGGACAGCAGATCATCTGCATATAAATGGCCTCAACACATTTCTCAGTGCCAGTCTGTTACCTTTTTCCAAAGGAAACAAAACACATTTTTTAACCAGACTGAGGCAAAAAATAGTCAAATGGGAGATTCACTTAGTTTCATTAGTTAAAGAATAGGAATAATAGAATTAATATTTTTTCAATGTAGCTTCATAAAATTAGGATATGCTTAATGGGGGGTATAGAAGAGAGAAGGCAAGAAAAGAAACCAGAAAAAATAGTATAAAACAGCATACTATACCTTTATGTTAAAGACAATGTCTTCACATAGGTACTATATTATACATAATTAAGCTAGCTGATCCTTAGAATTTATCATGTCAAACAGTCTTAAATCTTGTGAGACTCTGAGCATCAAAAAAGAACACCACACTGGGAAACAGGGAGACAAAAAGTTATCATAAATGCCAGATGACCATAGCATTTCAAATACCAGTATGTAACAACTCTACCCATAAATATAATCACAGATAAAAAAGGCAATATGGGAAAGTTTATTCTATTAATAATTCTTCTTCACTTTCAAATATTTTTTGAACAAATTTAAAACAAATATTGCAAAATCTATGGAAACTAAACACGTGTGCATTTTGGAATAATTTGGAACAAAAAGAATTTTAGATTTTTATTTTCTTTTTGTAAAACTATCCTGTCTTTATTGTCTACCTCAGAGACCAGCTATTCCTGGCAACAAATGATATGCTAACCTTCTAAAGTGTCTGATGTTTTGGTTTTTTAAATATATAAATTTAAAGTTGTATCTATAAAGAACTCCAGCAAGAAAGAGTTAAAAGACCAGCATATGCATTGATAAATAATAAATAAAAAAATCTAAGGCATTTGGTTTGTTTAATGTGAGATTCTGTTTTACTAAGATTAGCACAATTTTTAGAAACTCTATTTTAGAAGTTTTATCAACTAGTCTCCAAGATTATGTATCAGAATTCACAGTGAATTCTTTAAAGATGCAATCATCATATCTCCCTACATGGCTTGGTATTAGAGTATGACAATCTGTACAGCTTTATCACATCGTTTCAAATTTTCATTTATTTTGAGTGACCAACTGAAACAAACTACATCTGCACAACTCCATGAAAGGAAGGAATTTGTGAGTATTCGTGTAAGTGTAGCTGTATTTTCAAAGCTACTTGGGGCTTTTCCACCTGTGCCCTGTGAACATGTCATCAAACAAAACAAGAGTCAGTATTGTCATTATAAAAGATCAAGTGTCTCCTCTCTCTGTAAATACAGTATTATCTTTTTTTCCTTTAATTGCTGGAATGGCTCAAGGGGTGAGCTGGATATCTGATAATTACCTCATACACTTTTTGAGTGGCAATGAATCTAAAACATCCTCCCAGGGCCTTTACCTCTTTCTCCCCCAGCTCCACACCTCGAACCGCGTCCCCAGGGCAGGAGCTCCTCTGCCTTCCCTTGCTGCATCTGCTGCAGAATGACTTCACTGTTGATGACCTTTGTCTTTGCAATTGAAAAAAAAAGTGGTCTGTTAACATGACAGATAGGCATTTTCAGTGACTGATTCACTTGGAGACTTTTGGTATTTTCCTGGCATTAGTTCATGTTTCTTTTCCTGTTTGACCTCCCCCAGCAGCCTCTGTTGGTTTGGGTCCATCCAGTGCTACAGAAGATCAGTGGAGTGAACACAATAATGCTTACACCAGCAGCAGACAGCAATCTCCACTCTTTTCCCCCATTACCAATGCAGTATTTTCATATATGAAATGTTCACTTTACAAGTACCATTTTGAGATTTGCTATGTAATTTCATAAACAATATCATAATCAAGTATATTAAATAACACTCAATTGAGAGTGTTCCCATTTCATACCTTGAATCCTGAAAGGTTTAGGCTATTCTTCAGTTGCCTGCCTATTACTAGTAATTTCAGTGTAAGTGATAAAATTTAACAAACATATTTATTTCATGGGATTAAGGCCAAAGAACTGTATAAAGAAATATTTTTAAACATGGGAAATTTTAAATTGGCTGATAGTCCTGGAGCATATAAATAAAACTCGACATTAAATACTTAATTTAAATACAAAACTGGGAGCCTCATCTTTCTATTTCTGTTTTCAAAATTCCTTCAAAGAGCAATACAGGTCATCTAAAGTAAGCAAGACCCTCAACCTCTCATTTTGCCTTTAAATTGAGGGTCCACCTGAGCAGCAGCAACAGGAAGGTTCCAGAGTAGATGGATTAATTAAATGAATCTGTGGTCTGTTATTCTAGTGAATGTTGGGAGCAGTACTGGGATTGCAGTGTCAAAAATGAACCTATTTCTTTTCAGATCTTTTTCACAAGCAGCTAATGGATTTTGATGCACTTTTACTGCTATAATTTGTGGCAATTTGGTGTCTGTGTTGACATTGTTTTGAGAATCCCATCTCAGGAGTTTTGAATGGGAAACCTGGCTACATTGTTTTGTTTTTTTTTTAACCAGGGACTCCTGTTTTCCTAAATTACTTTTGTTACTTCTCACTTCTTGTTTTAACAGTCCAAATCCTCTTCTCCCTTTCAGAACTGAATGAAAACAGTTGAGGCAGACACGAATTTTAGCACCTGGATGAATTAAAGCTTTCAGTTCTCTGGCTGCCTTCCGGAAGCTCATTTTCATTAAAAGTGATTTGCATACTACCAAGGAACAGTGTTACCTCTAAATCTTGAAGCTGATTTGAAACAGGGCTGATGGGCAAAATCAACGAAATTGCCAAAGAAGAGATAATCAGTTCAAATAAATCAGTAAATCGGTTTTTAAAGAGATCTTTCTGGGTTAGTTTTCTGTTTGCTTAGGGATTCAGGCAATCCTGCTCCTCATGTAAGTCTTACTTTTTAATTCATCACATTTATTTTTGCAGAGAAGCAATACTCAAGGTTGAATTTAAGTAACCACTTTACCCTTTTCCACTGGGTTATGTAAGGCAAAGAAATTATTTGATGAAGAGTGTAAAGTCTCTACACCTTTTTGTTACTGTGCCACTCTCATGTGACTCTTTGTTGTATGCTTTGTCCTGTTAATAATATTCATGGTTTTATTACAGTATCAGAACTCCATTTGGCTAATCTGATTTATGCAGATATCTCTTTGCAAAACTGTAGAGAGAAGGACTGTGTTGCTATGTTCTCCTCTAGAACCCTTAGAAACATATTTATCAGTAAAGATATAATTTGGATTATTTTGGGTGCTGTTTCCTTCTGACAGTACTGAGTAGTAGGAAAAAGCTGAGGGCAGGTTCAGTCACGTCACATCCAGGTGCTTTTTCAAGCTGTGCAGGGTAAGCTACAGAGCCTCCTGTACTTCTGCCAGTCCTGGCTCAGGTTGAAATAATTCAGCTCTGCTTCTTTCCCTTATCTATATCTGTAAGCAAATTTTTGCTACTTCAGTGAGTTGGGTCCAAAACTCACAGTGTGGGAATAATACTAATTTATAAAAACCTGCCCTATTGGGATGTACCTGTTGAATTTTAAAAAAATTTGGTCTCAGAGGAATGGCAACTGTGAACATCAATGATGGCTGAGAAAGGAGAGAAACATCTCAATTCATGTAGAGGAAATGAGGCTACTGCTAGCTTTTTCCTTTATGGTGACAGGGACTGCTTCAAGCTGATGACAATTAGAGGCAGCTGAGTTCTGCTTTTGCAAAAAGAAAGCATTATGTGGGAATATATATCTTGCCTACCCCAAAATAAAAACAGAGACATAGGAACACAGGGAACTCGGCACACATTCAGCCTTTGTCTGCAGAATAAGTCTACATTCCTCCTTCCAAAAGACTTCTGAAGACTGTTCCGTGTTTAGTGGACATGATCACTTGAACAAAAAATTTTTACATGTGCATGGGGGAAAAGGGAATGAAGATAAAAAGGGTGTCCAAAATAAAAAAAAATAAGCCAAATGCAACTTTTCACAGATCTAAGCGTTTGTCCTGGCAGCTGGCTAAACTCAATATTTGTAGTATTCAAAGTATTTCCTAGGGTAATTATGGAGAAATACAAGGGAATTCTGTATTTGGAGCCAGATATGCTAGGAGGTAATGACTACTTCCTTTGAAACTGCTTTAAATTTTGGGCATTCAACACCTGTCAGGATCTGGCCTGTGCTGAGAGCTTATTCATCCTGAATCACATTGACATGACTATGTATGACAGATGGAAAGACAGAAAGAAAAATCCGTGTCCTGCAGAGACAGCTCTGTTGACTTCAATGGTAATGTTACACACCTGAATCAGGTTGAATTTGTTCTTATAGCTATAAAGATAAGATTGTATTTAAAGGAAATAGATCACTGACAATCAAGCAGAAAATGGAACAAAAATCTTTCTTATGTTTAAGAAATAAAATTGTTCTTTTGCCAAAACGAACATTTGAAATGTTAGACATTCAGTAATATTTTTCTGCATTTACTTGTATAAGAAGGAAATGAAACAAAAATACTTTTTATTGTACTTTTTAATAATAAAAAAGCATTAAATGATTTTTTCATCCAGTCTTTAATGACAGTGAAGACAGAAATGGCTTGGAATTTTATTTATAGCAGATTTCTGTCTTCTTTGCCACACAATTTGAGACTGATATAAATGTATCCACCTGTGTTCAGCACCCCTGAAAAAGACATTAAAGCGAGGCAAATTCCTTCTCTTCCAGTAGGAGTATACTACATAGAAAAGAATTATATAATTTACAGTATGAACAAATGCTATCAGCTTTCTCCCATGTGGACTGCAAATTGTTCTCTCAGAAATGTACTACATTTTAATATTTTTGCAAACTCAGTTACCCTTTTCTGGCCAAAATCTTGTACATCTCATTTGATGAGAAATACATTCATTCCCATGAATATCATGTAAAATTCATTAGTGTCTTTATGAAATTGCTGTCAGTAGTGTTAGAACCTGTCACAAAGTGAGTAACAGTAAGTGGGAATCTTAAGAGCATTTTTCATAATTTTTTGGTGTTAATAGTAAAATGTATATTAACATTATGAATAAATATTTTAAAATTTAAAACATCACAATTTGTTATTAATAGTATGTATGTTTATATAAATTGTTTGGATATGTATTGTAATAAAAACATTATGTATGTATATTCTTCATGTAATGCTTTTCTTTAGAATTCCTCAAACTTTTGAAACTTTCAAAAAAAGTAGTTTTAACATCATTATTCCTATTCTACAGACAGAGAGAACTGGTATTTAGAAAAGGCCTCCTCCAGCATTCTTTGCAGATCTCAAATGACTATATTTCATGTAGGATTCTGGAAATGATTTAGCATCATGACTAACTTAAACAAATTATTAAAAAAAAAAAAAAGTATCTGTTTCCATAATCTTATTAGGTAAGTGAACTGCAGAGAAAATTCAGCAGCAGGGCTGGGGACCCTCAATCTGCGTAATCCTCTCTCCATTGAGAAGCTCCTCACATCCTTCCAGTTCTCAGAAGAATCATTTCATTGCTATCACTGGTTTATTTTACAAAGATTTTGTTTTACAGCTCTCTGGCTACTTTATTGGTCTGAGTTCAAATGGTTTGAAAACTCATCAATTAAATAATTTGAGACACTAAAATAATATGAGAATTCTAGATTTAAATGGACTCTTTTCCAGATGAGGAAATGAGTCACTAAGAACACATTCTGTCGTGTCTAAATCAGTGTCAAAATATATACATACTTATGTAGGATTTGCTGTGAAAAAAACTTGACTTAAGACATCACAAGCCAACATTAACAGTGAGAGGGCACTGGGAAGAGCTGAATACTCACTTATGGAGCCCAAAGCATCTGTTATCATGACCTATGCCTTAGCTCTCAGTAGTGTGCTGGCAGCCTTGTAGGGAATGTAGAGGTGCAGATGGCAACTCAGTGGTGGGCCATATCCCAGCTCTTGCACTTGAACACCCAGTCTCCAATTACTGTGACAAATTCTCACTGCACTGAAGGAGGGGTTAAGTAAGAACAGCCTAACAGTTAAAAACAACGAGCAGTCTCTTTTACTTCTCCTGCTTATATTCTGAGTGTACAGCTAGTGCTCTGGGAATTATTCTAAATCTGATCAATCCTTGTCCCATGTCAGCATTGGTAAGCAGTACACACTCAACAACACCTCAGTGCTGAACAATTTATATTTTTCATAAACCACAGACTGAGAGTTCCTTTTCAAAATACCTTCCCCTTGTATATAAAAAGGGAATTGGAAGCCCTCAAAAGCAAGTGTGTATCAATTTTAACAGTCAAATCCCACCTCTTGTCACATCCAAAATTCAGTAATTTTATAACTTTCCAGGCCACCTTTTCACTGCTTTTTGTTTCATTTGCTTCCCCACACTCTTTAATCACTAAGTATTACTGAATAACAAAGCTTAGTGCAATTTACTCTCTCTCCTCAGTACTATCAATCCAGGCTGCTTCTCCAATGGTCTGCAGACAATTGTGTCAACTTTTCAAAAACCTTTTTAATTCCTAAGTGTGCAGTTGCCCCATAGCCATAAACTGTTCCTTGATGTCCAAAGTGCTAGGGCATGTAAAAGGAGAAAAACTGCTTGGAGAATCAAAGATCCAGAGATCTTGTATCTGAATGAAATCCTCCTTGCCCCTTACAAGCATTTTTCCAGTTCTCACATACCCATTTGGACTGAACTGAATAGTCCTGGCACTGGCTTTTATGTCAGAACAGCCCTTGCATGAGCCACATCCTTGTAGCTCAGCTCTGTTAGTAGGGTGGGATTTTCTTTCTTCTGATGCTGTACCCTGGCTCTTGGGGTAGAAACTAAAGTTGTCATTGCCATTACTAGTTATTTTGCTTTTTAAAATCTATTTTGTTTTGTTTCATTCTTTCGTTAAATTAGCCCCCTTTTCCAATTCCTTTTCCAAAGAAAACATTTTGTAGTTACAGATTATCAACTAACATAGATATAACTCCCTCCACCAGTAAACACGAGATTCAAAGTTATTTTTTGAGTCCACCCTGACAGCTGAAGCTGTAACAGTCACTTGGTTGTGCAATTGAAGACTATTCCCTTGTGCTCATTAGGACAGGCTCATCCTAAACAGCACGTTTGAAATCACAAGCCAATGAAGTCTTCAGCCCTGCAAGGTAAGAATGGTAAATTTACAATGTCCAGGTCTTGAGTCTCAGCAAGCCCTCTCTACCTGCACAACAGCCTCACCCTTCTTCATGGCAATTGCAGTGGTAGATCTGGCTGGAAGATTTCAGTGATAACTACCAGTGGAAACTTTCATCTTATCCACTGGAAACCATTATTTAGAAGTAAGGGTGGAACCAGCCTCAGTTGATATAAGCAAAAAGGTTTCTTCTTGCAGAAAAAAAACCCCATCAGGGCACAATACCTGTTAAACACCAGTTTAAATGCATGCCTTCAGTTTGTAAACTGATTCATCTTTCTTGTGGAAATATATCCAAGACTAAAGCCAATGGGGACTGTTACTATAACCAGTAGGAAAATACTACTTTTATACTGCATGTATGGGGAAGTGGAAGTGATGTTCAGATGCTATATATACAAAAGATTGCCAAAAAATTACTTGGAAAAAAGTACATTAATGTGCGACTGGATGTCAATGGGAATTAGGAAACAAAACTAGAGGTTGTGGGCTGTGTTTAAAGTAGGTTATAAAAAATTTTTCAGTGATAGATATTAGATAGTCTGTCCTAATAAACCGATTGCTTCTTTACTTCTGATGGATTTGACCAAGACAGGAAATGAGTTGTAAACTTTGGACTGTTTCATGTGCTCTTCTGAGAGTACATTTAAGAAAAAATTAAGAAAAATTTATTATAACACCAAAGCTAAAAAAAAAAAAAGGAATAGATTTAATGGCTTTATAACTGCCATGGAATAGAAAACCTTACTTATTGATACTATATGCAGAACATTTAAAAAGTATAATCAAGGAATGCATCTCTATCATCTGAGTTTAATACAAAATCATGTTCCTCTCCTGTCACACACAGAATTTGTTATAGATTTTATCTGCAATAAAAGCTATGTCAGTAGTGCCACATAATACATTTGTAAAGGTTAGAGATATTTTAACCCACATCTGTGATCAGAATTTTAATGACAAGCATATCCTCTGAAGCAGTACTAAAAAAAAGGAAACTCTTCTGTAGATGTTAATGCAAATCAGAATGGAACAATGTCTACACAACATTGCAACAGGGTCATTGTGAATCATGTCCTTGAAATTACAAATATGTGACATAAGTAAAAATATACTATTACAAATTCTGACCATCTTCTGTCCTTGTCAGGGGTTTCTGCTTTTACAATCTGAAGAGTTTAAATCATTTTATTGCTTAAACTATAAAAAAACCCTGCAAAACAGAACAACAGAATTGCTTTAATAGTTTTCTTTTTAAAATATGCATTCTTCAATCTATGTATAATAAACATTGAATTAATGGGTGTACTGTTTCTGTTCATTTGTATTTCTTTTTCAAAGAATTTCTTTCCACCTTGAACTTTGTTAATCAAGGGGAAAAATTAGAGAAGGAAACACCACATTGAAAGCAGTTTTGTTTACATCTTAAGGGCTTGAAAGATCAAGTTTTATACTTGAAACTGGAAAGAGTTTAACATGGGAAATTAAAATTTTTATATAGAAAGGTGGCACTTCCTCTTCAATCAGCTTCTCTATTGGTAAAACTTTTCTTCGGGACTACAATTTCTGGTTTAATTGCTTTTGATTTTTTTCAGTTCTTTTGAGATGATGGAATTTTTCTAAGATGCAGCTCAGCAAGGCCTTCATAAGAACAAAGCCACAATGGCTTAAAGGAGTAGCAGAAAATGAAATGGGTTGCATTGGAAAATGCAATTGATGGTTTGAACTTTACTTGATCGATCTTACATAGAGCAAGAGATCCAAGATTGTTTCCCTGCTTGAAAAAAAAGGTACAAAACAAACTCTTGGGTTACAGGTTTCTGACTGTAACTACTCATACTACTTAAAGCTTATTTTGGCATCTGACCTTCTTTGTTGGAACTGCAAGACTCATTTTGGGTAAATGATAATTTAATTAGTGGCTTCTATACAAAGTTTCAACTTTTACCTTTTCCCCTTGAAACAACAAGTTTCTAGAAAGCATCAGTAAAAGTCTTGTTTTGATTAACCTTTTATCTTCAAGCCTTAGATCAGTATCAGGAATTATTTTTTTTTTCACTTTTCATTCAAAATCCCTTTCAGAAAATACTGTTGATGTCTGTAGCATTACTGAACCTCCACATTACATTTTGTAATTATTGGTAAGATTTGTGTAGCACAAAGCAAAACTGTTTGCTTTCAAAGGACATCTGCTATAAATAAAATGATACCACAGATTTTTCAAGACAGCCATCACCTACCTAGTTGTTACAGAGGCAAAACGTCTTGGCTTCCCAGAGCAGGTTCTTTTTCAGTCTCTTGTCAGGGAGATCAAGAGCATTTAGTTTTGTGCTTTTTTTATGTACCCTCCCCCACTTTAATGAAATTAGCATGTAATGCTTTTGACGCCTGCACATATCAGCTTTCACTCTTTGGGGAAACATGTGAATAGCATTAAAACACATTTTCTCCCTTTCTTTTAAAAAATATTTCATTAACAAACGTCATGAAATTCAAACTCAGGGAATTCATTCAGATGCTGTCTTTAATAAAGTGGTATCTGATAATGCTGGTAACTGTAAGCATCTGTTACCATTTCTGACAGGAACTCCTGTCTTCATGAGCAGGAAGAACTTGACATGGACATCACATTCACTACGACAGCCCTATCTCTGCAGCCCAATGTGGTGTTTGCTCTGTTCTTAGGAACACTGTTCAAATCTATTCATCCTTTGCTTTGCAAATTAAAAGAAATGAAAGGAATTTTTAATTGTATTGTTGCGGCTGCTTACATTTAATATTAAACACTAACACTGTTCTATAAGGAAGGCTGGGCAGAGCTCTGGTCTCCTGAGAAGATTCACAGCAGAGCTGGGGAGTGGCGTTGCCGTTGATCTCTTTAATGCACACTCCACTCTGTAGTGGTTTGCTCTACAAGCTTGTTAAGAAAGGAATGAATTAGGAGTGAGCTGATGACTTGCTCACCTCAGAGAGGCAAGAATTATGTTCTTGCATTCTTTGAAAAGTTCATGGGCAGCATCTATTCAGGTTCTCTGTGTGCTTTTTCTTCATGAGGCTCTCAAATATCTGAACTGTGGTAGGCCTTGGCATTTTTATAGTGTATTTACCTTCTGGTATGTAAAGAGCAAAGGTGCTTTTCCAGTCGAGAAGGATATGAAGGCTTTTTCTTTGGCAAGATAGCCTCGAATGGCTTTGCAGCTGGCTGAGACTGAAGTAAGTGCTTTTGATGAATGAGTCAAAATTACATGTTTGGGGATGAAATAAGGTGCTAGTCACAGGTTTTGGAAAACGCAGCAGTGGCAAGTGCTTGAAATATAGCTTTTGCCTAGTAAATTTCTGCAGAAATTTCTGCTAGTTACACTTCTAGTTACACTTCTGAGTTACTTTAAGTATCAAAATCCCTTGTTGCTATTAGACAATGTCATTAAAGTAGGTTAGAAACTGTACCAGCAACCCAAGCTGTGAACAGTAAGGAATCAATACTCACCACAAAATGAATACAAGAGAATGTATTTTTTAGTGTGAAATTTGGTAGTCTTATATAGGCAAGTGACCACTAAGGCAGGGATGATGAGGAAAACACCAAATAGACTGGGATCTGTGGTTGATAACAGAGAAAAATTGGCGTTCCATATGGGACTCCCTTGCTTTTTGTCACTGGAAAAATATCTCATGCTAGCAAAGGACAAGCAACAAGTCTTTATGCTGCTGTACCTTTTCATTACATGGTAACTTATTTGTTCTTCTGTACAAAGCGTTGTAAAACTGCATGTTGTGGGAGAATGTGGCAGACAAGAATATATATGCTTAATAGTAGATCCCTAATGAGTTTGCTCTAGGCATCTCTGACATCTGTTTTGTAGGCCAAACATTTTTGACATTTTGTTTTGTAGTGTCCAGGACATTCCTGGTGAAATAAATATGATAAAATGGATGTGGTTTAATTAGGCTGCAACTTTATTTATTTATCTCATTTTGGAACTACTGATAAAGGACTGCAAATGCTAGTACTTCATTTAATTATTAATTAAAGCCTGTATGTGTCCTCTCTTTTTCCACAACAGTATTCTGAATGAGAGGAATTGGGAGGCATGGAAGAACAGAAAAAACTCTAGCAAATTTGGGAATTCCTAAATGCTAGAACCACACTAAGAAGTCCTGAATTATGCAAGGTCTGGAGAGGCTGGAAGAAAAGGCAGTTATTTTCTTTCTATGGGAGGCAAAACCCATTATAGGTCAGTGAAAAATGCATTTTCCATTTGTTTTGGGTTAGTGCAGTGGTCTTCTGGCAGTGCAGGGGCCACAGGGGTGGCTCCTGTAAAACGCTGCTGGAAGATCCCCAGGCCCCAATTCCGACCCCACCTCTGCCCAATTTGAAGCAGACAAGGAAAGCTGGATGTGCCTCTCTAACATAGGCAAGAAAGGGAAAACGAAACTGCAAAAAGACCTGAGGGGCAGAGGAGAGGGGGAAGTAACAACAATACCGGAGCAGAGATGATGTGCCTAAACAGAGACTTCTCTCTGTTCTTCTCTGTTCTTCTCAGCCCGGGCTGCGATGGCAGCTGGGCCCTGCAGCCCATGGACAAACCTATGCAGGACTATGGCGGGGCAGATGTGGGTCTGCAGCATGGAGGACCTCATGCCTGGGAAAGCAGCTATTCCTGATGCAGGCTGTGGTTCTGTGGGAAGCCTGAGCTGGAGCTGTCTGTTCCTAGTGGGAGGGACTCGTGTCAGAGGGGTTCCTGAAGGACTTTGTCCTATGAGAGGGACCCCGTGCTGGAGTAGGGGAAGGCTCTGAAGGGTCCTCCTGCTGAGGAGGAAGGAGCAGCGGGAAAAATGTGTGGGGAACTCACCTCAATCCCCGACTCCCCATCCCCCTGCGTCCCTGGCAGGGGGGAGGCAGGAGTGAAGTAATTTAGGCCCAGTGTTCTGGGTTGGTGCGGTGCTGTTTCTGGTAGCAGGGAAGGGGTCCGTCCCCTTTCACAGGAATGATTCGTGGAAAGAGCTTCTGCAGAGCACCCCCTGCTCCAAGGCTCCCATCAGTGAACAAAAAAGGGCACCTCTGCGATTAACATATCCTTGAAGGGGAGAGACAAGGTGATGGAAGGCAGGGCAGAGGGAAAGGGGGAGATGACAGAAAGCAACACGTGGGGAAAGAGAGAACGACACCAGAAGGGAGTGCAATGCCGGAGCAGAGGGACCCACAGGCAGTGAGGAAGGAGAGGGAGAAGGTGCCTGAATAAATTTTTCTCTATGTCCCATGGTGAGACGGCAGCCTGGCCCCTGAACCCATGGAGAATCATGGTGGAGACCCTGCAGGACCACGGCGGAGCAGGTGCTGTGTGCCTGCCACCCGTGAGGAATCCCGGCAGAGCTGCTGTTGAGCTGCAGCGTAGGGAAGATCACAGAGTAGATGTCGTGGAGCTGCAGCCTGTGGAGGGGACTGTGCCCGAAGCAGTCTGTGGCTCCCTGGGTCACCCGAGCTGGAGCAGTTTGCTCCCAAGGGGTTGTGCCTTGTGGGAAGCATACATGTTCATGTTGGAGGGGTTTGTGAAGGGCTTTCTCTCATGGGAGGGACCCCACAACACAGAAGGGGAAGACTGTGAGGAATCCTTCTCCTTGAAGAGGAAGGAGCAGCAGAGAACAACCTGAAACCGCATCTGGACTGTGAACCCCACTGCCTGTTCCCCTGTGCCACTGACGGGAGGAGATAGAGAGATTGAGAACAAAGTCATTTGGGCTCAGGAAGAAGGGTGGGGTGGGGGGAAAGTATTTAAGCTCGTGTTTGTGTCTGCTCTTTGCCTTCTTGTGATTTGATTAATGATAAATTAAATTGATTTTAAACCAATGACTCGGGGCTCAAACCTTGACACGCTGGAAGAAGGGAGCAGTGGGGGGCTCTTGTTTTCTCTCTGGATGAGTGAGCGGAGGCCTGGTTGGTGCTGGCTGGGCCTGAACTGTGACACCATTGCAAATCAGGTCTCAAGTTCTCTGTAGATTTTTGTACTCCTTAAACGTTTTTATCACAGGAAACTTGCCTCAGTTTTATTGCATTCTTTTCTGGTAATAGGATGCTTTTCAGTTAGGTATTCTAACTTAATTCCTTTCTGTTCAAACACATGATTTTAAGCATATTCTTTTCTGCCTGAACTGTTGAAAAACTGAAGAAGTCCCTTTTATGTTGGACTGTAGAATTATACTAGCTTGGAGACAGTGACAAATTCTTAACTGAAAATTTATGGCTCGATGTTGGAAGGACTTAAAACTTACATATATACTCAACGTTCAAATTATTCACGCACTTCTATATATTTTCCTAGAATACAGGAATTGTAACCTATGGTAGCCAATATTTGTGAGCCATTTATTGGGGGGTGGGGGAAAGGATGAACTATAAAGGCAATGGAGAAGCAATTTTTAACCAGATTATACAAGCAATCAGTTTCTCAAACAACCCAAACCTTGCAAATCTTGAATCTTTACCACCATTCATATCAACAGAATTTTAATAGTAGTAGGGTTTGTAAGAAGAATTATGTGAATGACAAAAAACATGGAACCTGTTGTAATGGGTCAAGAGGAGAGCCACAAAAATGATCAGAGATCATTTGATCACATCTCCTGTGAAGAAAGAATGAGAGTTGGGTAGAATCATATGAGATAGAAAGAAGAATTTTTTTCATTATGAGGGTGATCAAACACCAGAACAGGGTGCCCAGAGAGGTGGTAGATGCCATATCCCTGGAAATATTCAAGGTCAGGTTGGACAAGGAATATGTCCCTGCTCGCTGCAGAGGTGACTAAATGACCTTTAAAGATACTTTTCAACCCAAATTTTTCTACAATCCTGTAGAAGGCACAACTGAGAATTAAAAATAAATTATAACATTGCTAGTTGTTGTCAGTGCCTATCCAGCATGCATGTACTTCCATGTTTATAAAAAATTATTTCCATTATTTTTAAATTTACATTTATTCTTTCTGGTTTTTAACAAATATTTGTCTGTGTCTTATCCTGTATATAAAGTGCTAGAATATGTTTTACATACCAACTACTGCGCATTCATTCTTATAATTAGGTGGTTTTTTTCCCTTCATATTTTCCTATTGGCATAGGTGCTTTAGGATAAACAAAATGAAATCTTATTCTCAGGAGACATTCCTTGCTTTCAGGTGTTAAGCTAACAATCCATTCAATGAATGACTGTAACATACCCATAAAACACTTCTTCCAACTACTTCATGTATTTCACAGACCCTTAAGTTTAAAAATTTATAATTCTTTTATGAATTATATTTTTATTTTATAATAGTAAAGTGTGCTGATGTGTTGTTTTCTTTAACAGATTTTCCATTATCATACCTCTCAAATTTTACCACATTGAAACTGTTATAATATCTGCAAGAGAACATAAGCAAATTCTGTATCCAACTACTTCATTTCCAGGAGAACTGAGCATTCATTATGAGCATCATTCTGTTGCAGTCTTCAGCATCTCTCTCCATCTCTTCTAGCAACACCCAGGGACAATCCTAGGAGGAGAGACCACAAGACTGGCTCCTAGAGATTTCCCCTTTAGAGGATATGTTGCATCTTAGCCACTGCATTGTTGGTGCAGGCTGGAGCTGTGTTACAGTTGGTGAGGACAATTTCAAGACTTAGTTCATAAGCATAAATAAAAGGAGGCAGATGATACACAATGACTTGGTGAATACTGCTGATTGGTTATTTGTATGTTATATATGCACTGAGACTTGCTCACCCACTGTCAAAGAGTACAAGATGAGAACAGTTCAGATTGAGGTGAATTATATAGCCTGGCCAATGCTAGTACAAATAAAACTTTTCAATTACTTTCATATAACCTGTGCTCTACGTATTCAAGATGTGTTTGAAGAGGTTTTTTTATTTTTAATGTATTGGTGCTTAACCTTTTTGCCCTCCTCATCTGCAGTACAGCTCTCATTATAGTAGTTAAAGGTGAAGAAACAATTAGAAATGTAGAAAAATTCAGCCAGCTTAATTTTACATGAATCTGTCACTAACTTAGGCCAGTGATAAGGTTTTTTTCTCTTATGGGGAAAGAAAAAAAATTTTTTTTGCTCCAGAGTGATATACATTTCTGTATTATGCTTCCATGGTTTATGGATAGACAATCTTAAGCCTGTAGCTGGTCAAGAACTAAAAAATTATTTGGAATAAATAGTTTTGCTTGCCAGTTTAATTTTTTTCTTACAAAGGATCTGGCCTTCCAAAAGAGACGTCCCTTGCTGATAAACAGAATATGGAGTGTATGAAATATAACAAAACACCCTGACTGAAAAAAAACATATTAGCTGGCAACTCTATACATAAATAATAAGTTTGAAAATCATGTTTTTAATAAGACAGTGTTTTGTTGGTCCCTGCAGTAGAAACATTGTAATAATTCATGCACTAGCTGTCTAGGGAGAGACTGCCAGACTCCAGGACAAATAGTCATGAGGAATGTCTCAGCAGCAAGGAAGGTGGAGGGTTAGTACATTAAACAACAACTTTCAGAGATCTGGGAGATCAAAAGCACATTGTTTAGAAAAAAGGTCCAAGAAGCTTAAGGCACAAGCAGATGTCCTTCCTTCATCCAGCTACCACTACACCCTTGCAAGCTGCAACTCAGATATTGGGACAGGCCTTGTTATCGCTCCTTTATTTTTAGCCAAAGTTAGCTGAGCATGTTTTTAGCTAAGGTTTCAGCAGCCAAGACTTCAGTAATTTTGGATGGAGTGCATATGTAGTCTCTGTTTTAGGGGAAGCAGAGTGAGCTTCCAGCTGGCTGGAAACAGTCTAGGGGCTGGGCTACTTTGATGTTTCAACCAGTTGCAAATGGAATGTCCATATATGCCTTACACATTGAAAATGAGACATAGATAAGGGTGAGGATCCAATAATGCTTAAAATCCCTTCTGCTGTGTGGCCATGTAAGCAAAAAAACCCCAAAAGCTAGGTGAAGAAGCACTTAGGATCCTGAGTGATGTTCATTTCCAAATCAGGAGGTTTACAAGCCATAACCACCATGAATAAGTCACAAGATTGTCTGGAATTAATATACTTCTCTTATTTTGATACCACTATGTCACAAGAAATAATGCAAACAGCAAACAAAGCAAGACTAGCTTCACCAGCGAGAAAAATAGCACAGCTTTTAATTTTAGCAAGGCATTCAACTGTGTAAAGGGGGAAGTGTTCTAGGTTGTACTCCTTGCATTTTATTTCAAAGGGTTTTTTGTCAATAATTGTTTAATATGTTATGTATTCAACAAATGGTCCAGCATCTTTAAAAAGTCATGTGCAGTTCATTCAGGGAATACAAATAAATGCTTATGCCTAGGAGTTTTTTATCTCTTACCTTGAATTTGAAGGGTTGGGTTACAGACTCCTTTACTTACAATTTCCTTAGGCATTCCTCATCTATATACTTGGGACCCAATGAATGTTTCCTCTGGCATTTCTTCTGGTGATCTACAAGTACCTCTTTGTAGTGAGAACCACAAGTCACCAGGTGTCGGCGATAATGAACCGGGAGCTTAGGCCCAGCTGTGCCCAATAATTAGGGCCTGCCCCAGCCGGAAACGGGCGGGGCTGAAGGGCAAAATAAAAGGCATGCTCCCAGAAGCAGAGAGAAGATGCTGAGAGATGCCTGGGGAGAGAGATGGCAAGAGAGCTCCTGAGAAGAACTGAGTCCCCGAGAGAAAGGCTCGCCGCAACACCTCTTGACCTTAATCTATACTGCATGCCTGCGTCTGTGCCATGTCAAGCCCGAGCTAGTTAGACACATTTCCCAGTTATTCCCAATTATTCATAGAGATTTTGCTTTAAGAAAAGCAAACCAGAACCAAAACCAGAACACAAAACAGTTTTTTTGGCTAGGCATGGCTGGGGAAGCCCAAGCTTTTTCTCAATGTCTGGTGTAAACTTACTCTTGTCTTAGCTCAAGGCAGGTCTTGGTTTAAGTCACCCAACTAATTCCATGTGAATACTATAGTGAAAAGGTGAACACTTAAATATTGTTTTGAGTTCTTATTCCATGTGCCAGACATTTGGCTGTTAAAATTTTGTCTTCCAAAACTTGCAGAAGCATTGAATATTTACAGAATATGACTTTAATTCCACCGGAGTACAGGTTTCTTCTCTGCAAAATGAAACAGTAGGTTTTTTTACTATCTCACTGAGGTGGGTATTAAAGCCTTTCCTTGATGAATGTAATCTTGGCTCTGTCCAAGCCAGTGTCAAAAATCACATTGACTCCTATTTGGACAGATTTTACCTGTTTTAGGTTGTTCACACTGCTGCCCTGCATGAGCTGTGACAAACCCTGAGTGTTCTGCATATGCTGTAAAATACAACCTCTTGCAGTCATCTGAATCCTTCCGTGTCCCTAACTTTTGCCCTCTTCCTTCCCCACATGCAGATATTTAATGTCTGTAATTTTCTTGATGATTTTCATCCCTTGTTTTAATATTGCAACCATATTTGCTGGCGTCCTGCCTGGTCTCACATGACAGCATGTTCTTCCATTTGTTGTTCAGCTATTTTACTATCCTCTATGCTTTTGTTTCATATCCCTTCCTATATTCTTTAAAACTTTGCCCTTGACCTCTCCTCTCTTCCTCTGGCAGAGCTAAAACCCAAAAACTTCTTGGATTAATGTGGTTTGCATTTCCATCTGTAGTGTGTCTCATTTGAAAGCTTTTCTTTGCATTTGCAATATCTTTATCTGTTCTAAAGCATAATAGAGTTTCAATTTATACACTGCTTTTAACATCAAGCAGTCAGTTCAAAGCTCTTTATAAAATGGGGAAAGAGAAAGCAAAACCTGAATAGTCGGTGCAAATAGAAAAGTTTTCAGGCTAGATTTAAATTGAGATAGCGTAAGGGCACTCGATATGTTATCATGTTTCTTTACACCCAGTGCTCCCTACTTGCTTATTTTCTATTAAACACAAGACAAAGTGATCTTTCCACATGCTTTTGCATCTTTTTTGGTTGCTAATTGCTGTACATACTTGAGGTAAGTTGTTTTGTTTTTTGTTGTTGTTGGTTTTTTTTTTTTTTTTTTCCTTCTTATAGCATTCACAAATACCTTTTTTAATCTTTTATGACTTCACTGTTATTTTTAGGCATGGGCCAAAACAAAACTCCATCAGATGGTTGCCTGGACTGTCAAGTCTAGCATCACATGTAAGTCTCCATGGCAGCCTCATTCTCTGGAAGAAATTCAGCCACTATTCACTCTCAGGAATGTTAATTTACCACAAATTGCACCTTATTTCTTGAAAGTGATTTGTCTATAATAGACAGTCCCTGGAGATGTAGAAGAGATTTTTTGTTTTCTTTCTTTCTTTTATTTTATTTTTTAACTGAGATTATCAAATACACCCAGGATATGCAGTTCGGGCTTGAAGCTACTAGAATAATGTAAACTCCTTCTGATTTGTCTCATGTCATGATGGGAAGCATTATTAAAGCTTGATATGGACAGGGGGTTGTACAAAACCCTTTGATTCTGTAACCCAGAGATTTTCATAGACATGCTGTGTCACTGTTAGATGTTTTGTTCTTGTGATTCTCTGTCTGTAATGTATCATTATTGTACTGGAACTCTCACTGACTAATTTCCCAGAGTATTACAACATTCTATTATAAGGAGTCTCCTTACTGTCATTCCTAGATCAGGAGTATGCAGAAGGACTAATGATTACTCAGCAATTACTCATTACCATAACCTTGGATTGAGTTCTGAGACAGAAGAAAGTAGGAAAACATCCACCATTTATCATTTTAGAGGGATTCATGAGGCAGCTCTTTATCCAGAATAATGTGCAAATTAAAAAAATAATGGATGGTAACAACATCAGATTATTTTTTTTTTTTTTAAAAAATTACCTCCAAGTTTCCAGCTGATAGTTTGTCTCTGATGAGATACTCTAGTGGACTGCTGGCCACAATGACCACTAGACATGCACTGAGGAATGTGAATGTCAGTGACAGCTCTGTGCTGTGCCTTATCCTGTCTTTAGGAACTGTTTTGGGAGCCTGAACAAGATCATCATAAAAATGGTGAAATTGATAAAGAAAAATAAAAGACATTTAAACTACAGCTCAAAGTTGTTTATTCTGATGTTGTTCCATGAATTGCTGTTTTTTACAGGAAGCATGAAGCATCTCCCCAACACCTATTTAGAGGTATCTAAATAGAAACTTCTGAGGCATAAAAAGGAAAATATTTACATACATTAAAAAAAAATTACCTTAAGCCATTACAGCTGGATTCCATTTGTCTATGACCGAACAGCTCTTGTCAAACACCTCACTTTGCCTTTACTTCATACTTTGCAATGAATGGAAAGCACCACAAGATTCCCCTTCTCTCAAAATAATTCCTGAAAAGTTCTGTGATTACCTGTCTCCTCTTTTCAATTTGTCATTGGAAGACAGAGGATAGAAATCCTCTGGAATGCTGTGGAAAGTAAATACAGTGAGAGGCTCTTGCTGAATCACTGATCTTGCTGTTAGTAGCATTGATCAACAAACATTTCCAAGAGCTCTGTAAGCCATGGCTTTAGAGTATTGTCTCACCATAGCATACTGCATGTAAAACTATTCTACATGAAGTACTTCATGGTTTTTGACTCTGTTTCCATCCCAAAGCTGCCTCTTCTGGTGTAATACTCATCATTCTTTCTAATCAAGGAATATTGATTTCAGGCTTTTTAAGTGCTGTAGCTGTACAATTCTCTGTGGAGTGAGCTGATTCTTTCTTTAAAGGGGCTTGCTCATTCCACTCTTCATCAAAGGAACTGTTCTTCTCAGTTCTTCTTTTTCTCCTGATAGAGTTGGCTCACACTCCTCTTCCCACTGCCAGCACTGTTGGCCTACTTTGTTATGCCCTGATGGAGCCATCCTACCCTACTTGGCTGCAGTTGGCCTATTCCACTCAGCTCAGATTAAGCTCTCAAACTCTGCTCTTTTCTGCTCTGATACGGTCATTCTCCTGTAATCCTCTGTGCTTTTCTATAATCAGTCTGCTCATCATTTTCAGAAAGCTGTCTTGATAATCAGGTTCCCTCTGTATGGAATTTAATCCAGATATTTGCTAATGACCACTAAGACTGGTAGCAGCTTTTTTTCTGGCATCTTTTTGATAGGAAAGCTACACTGTGAGTATCTCGTGTTCTGTAAAACATACACACTTCCACACTGATGTAAAATGATCATGGTAAGAGCATAATTCATACAAAGCATTGAACAGTCCTTGTACACGTCTTGGGAGCCAGACAGAACTGAACTCATGTAAATTCTAGTTAAAGGCTTATTATTATTGAAGCACGTATTACAGAGACATAAAGGGATACCATTTGTGTTATTAAGAAACACGATTAAATCCTTCATGGAGTGCATCAGTGTCAGTGCACCTGCTCTGGGGGCTGTGTAGAAAACTTTCCAAAATGTGCTAAATTTAGGCTAAGAGCATGTCTAATCCCACAGTATTTACAAGTTGCTAATTATTTGGCCTCTGATTTGTATTAAAACATTTTATTGCCTTTCTGCTTGTATGATGTAATCACTGCTCAAAATGTAGCAGTTCTTTTTTCCTCTTTAGTTACAATAATCCAGAAAAAATACCCCAAAATTAAACAAATCAGAAAGTACAATTTACTAATGAGAGTCCTTTTTGAAAATTTTGGCCTATATTAATTTATCTTTGTCTATGTATTCATGCCATCCTATTTCTTAAACTACCTATTCTGCATTATTAAAAAGTATAAATTCATTGCTTTGTACATCTATTTTGACTGAAGCATCCCCAGTTTTAGACAACATGCTTGTATGAATCAGAGCATGATAAAAAACATTTGACTTCATAAATCTTTTACTTCTGAATGACTGATTAAAAAAGAATGTCTATAAAACCATCAATACCTTCTCAGTAAATGATGCAAAAAATTCTATAAAAAATAACATAATTTTGAGATAAGTGAAACAAATTATAAATCTGTCTCCTTTATGAAGTCTCTTGTGTGAAATATGGAACTATTTATGCTATAAAATATATGCTTCCCAGCAGGAGACTCAATCAACAGCTTTAAACAAGATATTTAGAGATGAAAACAGAAGCCAATTTTATAGATAAGCAATTCAGAAATGCATTTATTTATATTTTTTATTCTCTTGCTCTTTCTTACTAAAAATGACCTATTGCAACATCATACACAGTTAATTACTTCTGCTGTAAACTAAAATATTTAGTGACAGCACCTTTTCTCAATGGGCTTGCAAGACTCTATTTAGAATTTGTGTATATGGTGTGCTGCACATCTTAAACCCATAAAGACTATGCCAGGGGCTCTAAGGGATAATAAAATATTAATTTGATGGCAAAAATTAAGTGGCTTAAAGAAAGAAGCTGTTGTTTATCCCATGAGTGGCTTTTAAGACATTGATGTCTGGTTTTGGATGTGTCTATTCTTAGCTAAACTAACCACACATAATGAGACCTAAGTAACTATCTGACTTCAATCAAGCAGCTCCCTTACAGAAAACCACCAATTTTCTCTCTGTTAGGTCCTCAGTGTGAGAAAGGAGATTTCCTCTTTCTGGACTCTTCTGAGTTTGGTAACACTATAAAAAGGCCTGCTGCATCTCTGCAAACTTCCAGAAAAGGCATGTCCTTAAAGAAAAGACACTCTTTTTTTTACAGGTAAAGAAATACACGGGAAGTAGCAGATGGAGTGTACGTGTTGTGTGTGATATCCCACTTCACTGAAAAAACAGAAACAGTTAACTGACCATGAACAGGGAAACAAATAAATCAATTAAATGCTTTTTAAAATAAATGAATGGTTGTGATGCTCCACTGCTTCAAGAGACTTAATTCAATTTGCAGTGCCTAAGGATTCACCTATAGTTTAGTAGTGGTATATATTATGTCATCAGGTTTAAATAAGGGGATGTACTTTGCTTTCAATTACTGACAGAGCTAGTCATAGTAATACAGTCAAAGAAACAATATATCCAAGGAATACTGTGCTATAATCTCCTCTTCAGTTAGCAGAAACCTGTCGACTATGATTTCTAATAACATTTAAATGTCATAGCAAAACATGAAAAGAATTAATATATTTTAGAATGAAATAAAAATCTAAAGGAAAAAAATTACTTTCAAAGCTATTTTTGTAGTGGTTACCTGGAATAATGGCAGCTTCTTATTTTGGTATTTTTGATTAGTAGCATTCAGAGTAAATCAGCGAAAAATGTGAAAATCTTCAAAAAAGGAGATTTTTCAACAGTAGCTTTTTGAATATCCAAGGTTTCTGACCATACCCTATCTTCTTCCTTTTGTTGACGCACTCTCCAAAGCAAAGCAAAATGCTGGATATATCCTAAGGAAGTGCCAGATAGTCAAAGGATTAAGCAGTATAGTGTGAAAGCACTGGCAAAAGGGCAGAATGTGGGAGAAGAGCCAGTACAGCAGGGAGAGAATGCAGCAGCACAGAGGTGAGCTGAAAATGGTTTATTTCCCAGCTCAGAGAGGTAGGAAGAGCAGAACTCACCAAACTTAACCCGTAACTGGAATTCTAGTGAGATGTTCTAGTGAAATCTTTCTTATCCTATGAACTTAATGAATAGGATAAAATAAAACATTGATCAGAGGTCCCTGAGATTTCAAAAAAAAAAAAAAAAAAGGAAAAAAGGATGAACTTTTGCATTCTCTCATTTGAAGACAGAACAGCTGGATGTATTTTTGCTGACTCATGTCATTGCTATGAGTCTTAGCAGACTTCATAATTTTCAAAATTAGTATTACAATTATTTTGAGAGAGACCGTTGGCCTCTGAATGCAGATGTGCTACATACGGTTGGCTACACATACATGTCAACTATTTTAACAGGAATGAGGAAAGAAGCAGACAGACTTGGATGTTTTGTTTGGCTTTTATGTGTTAGAAACTTTGCTTTGGAGCTATGCATCTGGTATTCACTTTGTCACATAATTAAACTAGGTTTCTTTCAGCTTAGGAAATCAGGTTTTTTTCTTTTTCAGGAACAAGATGACAAGTACTATTTTAATCTTTCCAAGCAGTCTCAATATTAAGCATTCCTATCACATATCAGTTTGGGGGAGGTTACAGTTTTGGATTACAACATCTAAAATTTTGTTCACTCACAGGTAGATGTGACTGCCAACAGCAAAAAGGGGAGAAGAGTTTGGAACTGGATCTCCGTTAAGGTTATACAGCTTCAATGGTGTCAGGCTCCAGAGAGTTATTCAGCAGTCAATAGCTGCTATGCAAATATGCACTGAATGCATCCATCTGACAGCTTTTCAAAATAACTACACTTCTTTGGTCACAATATGTACAGGATAATTTATTTAGTTTATATATTCAGCTGTGTACTAATTAACTCTTTGCTTTTTGGTGTTCTGATTTCCTGTTCAGTGCATTTAACGTTGTGACTTGTAGTCCCAGGGGAAAAATTCTTCTGGCATTTACCTGGGCTGAATTCAGAGCAGCTCAAAGGGTTTCAGTGGACTTAGACTGTCTTTAGAGAGCAGAATTTGATCCTCTGAGTGGAATTAACAAACAGCTATAATTACCTCCCTTAGAAAAAGACAAGTGCAAACAGATTTTGCCTCCCTTTCTAACCATTTAGTTTTTTACGTGCCAGAGGACACTTAGCAGAGGACAGCACAAAGCTTTTCAAGGAGGCTCACTCAAGCCAGTAAAGTCAACAGGAAGAAAGAACCTAGATTTCTAATTGGGCACCCTGCTCATAGGGCAGTGACTTGCATTATTTTAATTTTTAAATTTTAATCTGGAGTGGTGGGACTAAGTGAATGCAGTTTGTTCTGACAGTGTGAAAAAAATTAGACTTAAGGTTTGCATTGTTTCACAGGCCCCATGCTTACTGAATTAGCAGTTACCATGCTGAAATTTTCAGTGTAGAGTTGTAGAAAACCCTGTCACTATTAGGAGCCAGTGTTTAGAAACAATTTGTAGCAAGTTAGGTAGAGCAGCACCCAGGATACTGAAATGCAACCTGAGAAAGGCATGCAAGAATTTACCTGTGTATTCAAAACAAAGGTACTGGTGTCTGTCAAACTTCCTTATTCGTACTCAAGTTGTATGTTTCTCCTATATTTTGTTTTCTTATGCATTTTTAATGATGGATGTGAAATCTTTCTTCTTGATGTTTTTTGAAGAGCTAGGTGCCACTTAACCTACATTGAATGTGAGATTTAGTGTTTGTAGTGTCTGAATCTCTGCTTGTGTGTATATTTACCTTTTTTTTTAAACTGCAATATTTTATTTGTATAACCACACTGCAAAATAGGGAAGACTGATAAATTCTGAAAGCTTTGGGATGTTTTAGGATTTTTAAATGAGGTTCATGGCTACCTGGGTTTTGTAGCAAAAGGCATTTGCCTTTGTTCTTTACTTAGGCTAATCTAATTAATTGGATGTGCATTCCTTTTACGATCCACAATATCCTGTATAGTGTATGTTAAAAAACACTAACTGCAGATGCATTCTATCAAGCTTGTTATTTCCAGAAATTTCTATCTTTTTATTAGATCATATAGGAAACATTAGACATGTAATTAACATGTATGGCCAGCTGCACAACAAGATGTATCAGTGAGAGACAGATTAGAGTTTGCTCTGGCTAGTGTTATATTGAAGTTTGCTGGATCACACGTGGGCATTTTGTCTTATGAAAAAAATTTCATATTAGAAAGAGGTAAGAAATGCAACTTGAGTGTTCTGAAATTTGCTTAGAGAATCCAGTTACTTTGATTTTGATTCTTTAGTTTGTTATGAGAAACAGAACATTTTGAAATAGAAACAGTTAAAAATAGAGTGCTGTAACACTGCGAGACCTGTATTCCAGGGTGGGTTTTTTTTTTTGAAAGTTAATTTTGACAAAATTAGAGCTGACCTTGTAATGTGTTGACAGAGCTGAATGTTCTAGAGGAATATGATTCCAGCTATATTTCTCTGACCAGGGTTACTAATAATTAAAGGAGGTTTTTGAAGTTCCCATCACAGAAGCACATGAACTGCTGAGAATTTGGAAGTCAGAAAGAGATATAGTATACACATTTCATCATTCAGAATGTGAAACAAAGAATTTGATGCTGTTTGTTGGCTGACAAACTCAGTTCTCAGCTTTTGAGAAAGTCAGAACTTTGTGGCAGGATTAAACTGATATGCCAGACTGTGGAGTGATGAGCTTTGACTGACAGAGCATGAATCTGAATGGTGATCACACAGCACAGGAAAAAGTTTTAAAATTTCCCTTCTCTTAGAGAGTGGAGAGAAGAGAGGGCAATGGAGGAGAGGAAAATACATAGACCTAGCATATGCTACACATTGAAAAGAAAATTTCTTACTGAAGTGCATAAAAGAACTATTAGGGGGTCTTATTTATTTAAAATTATCTGGTGTTGCAAAGCAATACTGTGTCAGCCAAAGCGTTAGAGTGGAGGTTAGGCCTTCTTTGTCACTGTTGCTAAATGCTTGGTAGCCCCAACTACACAAGAAACCACAGGCAGAAGTTTCACACTGACCCAGCAGTCTGGGTCATTTCCCAGAAATTTACAGTCTGGCACTTTCTACTTCTGTATCCCAGCCTGCTCAATACTCGGGCTCCCTGCAAGCTACTTTTCACTTTGAGATTCACAGCAAGCATATTGAAAGCAATGGAAAAAAACGTTCATTGATCTTAGGGGACTTCCAGACAGACCTTCTGTGAATGCAAATGCTCCAAACACCAAGTTAGAGATGTTAATGTGAGTTTGTCATACAGCGAGGTTGTTCCAGAATTGTATATAAACACTGCTTCAAAGTGTGGAGCAGTAACCATTTAGTGAGTGAGATGAAATGGGGACATGTAAGTCACAGAAACATATTTTAGTAATTTGTTTGTATGAAAGCAAACAAATTGCTATGAATTTTAGCAATTACCATCAATTTACTAGCAATTATTAGCAATTTTTTCCATAATGGATTGAGGGAGTCAATCTATTCTATTTATTTACTTGTTCGCTGTTCTTTGTTTTTATTTTATACCTCCGGGGCAATTAGCAGAGACACAGACAGCAGAGAAAATACACATTGACCTTAATGGCTCTTAGAAGCAGGAGTGAGGAATGGCATTTTGGCAAAAGAGAGTATCTGGAACAGTTAGGAGTCACATATTGACCCATCAAGAGGAACAGGGGATGAGCTGGATGATTATGGGGTCTTCTGGTGACTCCAAGGCCTACATTCCTCATTTTTTTTTTGGTGTTTTTTTGTTTTGTTCTGTTTTGAATTAATGGCACTTTACCAAATCCAGATATCACGGAAAAAAACCCTCCAAAACCATCAAAGAGTGATGAAGCTCCAGTTATCAAAGGTTTCCAGTATCCCCAGGGCTGTGTGGATAACAGGGAGTCTGCCCCAAGCGACAGACACACTGGTCACTCTTGAACTTCTGCCATCCGAAAGCAAACACAAGCCTAAACCAGAGCCATGTGTATACATACAAGTCTAAACAGATTAGCTGACTCAGAGACAGTGAACTGAACAACAAACAAACAGAAATTAGGATAAAGAAGATCAATATCCAGCAACACAAGGGGAAAAATTAGCATCTAAATCTCAGCTTGCTGACAACAAGCAGATTCATTCTCTTTTGGAGAAGAAATAGCTGGTTCAGTACCTGGAATGAGAAGGTAGGCAAAAATGGCATTTACACTTTGCAGCTCACGCAGCCATCCTATGAGAAGGGATTATTGAACACTGATGAAAACAAACATAAGTCAAGCTCTGGGATTGTGTTGTGATGCTAACTACTTTTCAAAGAAAATTTAGACTACGAAGACTGCAAATATTACAGGTCCCACATTGCAGTGACAAACACAGTATACAAATACTAATCCTGGTGGGGTGTTTAGATAGTCCTGATCAACCACACCAGGATTCTGCTATCATATTTTCAAAGGGAATTTTCTGAAGGATAATAGGAATGTGTGTACATGAGAGACAATCAAATATGCTAACTTTTTTAAAGCAGTATACATTACCTTATGAGTTGTCCTTGAGCTTAAAAAAAAAAATAAAATGTTACCACGTCCTACCTTGCAGCTGTTTTTCTCAACAGCCCTGGTGGCATTAACTTTTAAAACTAATTTTCCAGCCAGATACCAAGCATACCTGAGATCCCTTATTATAGACTTGATTATCCCTGCCTGATTGACATGGTAGCCATGGAATCTTTGCTGTGATGAGGAATTCAACTTAAAAAAAAAAAAAAAAAAAAAGTCATTCTAATTTACAACTACACAGGTTCACACAATATGATAATAAAAAGGATACATGATGAAGCCTGACAGGACGTTGAGCTTATTGAACGAGTGTGGACAGCTGAAAAGGCAAGAAATAATACAGTTGTCAGTGGGCTGTTTCACCTTAACACCATATACACAAACACACTATTGTTAATCAGTCCAACTCTTCAGCTGCATAATCCCAGAGTATTAATGCTAACTGTGAAAACTGTAAACCTCCAGCTTTGCTAGGTATGTAAAACATATGACTGTGCAGCATATGTTTTGGTCAAAAAATTATTTTGATATTTGAAATCCGGACATACACGTATAGAATAAATACTTACATAATGCTTTACATTTTTTGTGCCTTAATGTTGCTCTTTATTTTCTATAATACTCAGTTTCTACTAAAATGGCAATGAATTTTAGTGGTACACAGAAGGTAGAAAATGGACTTAGAAACTATATGAGAAATGGCTTAGCAGTAAGTGCTCTATTTTTTTCCCCCACGGACGCGATATTATAGAAGAAATATTAAAACTGCAACAGCTCTTTAAAAAAAAAAACTGAAACACCTCTTAAAGTATGTGATCTTAAAGATTAACTAATCTTTGAAGGGTTGCATTTTCATTCCAGCAATGCTTGCTTCAATCTCAACATGTATAAGAATAATTCATTTTTCAGTAATACCTACCCATGTGCTTCTCTGATATCAAGTGTACAAACAGCCTGGCACAAGAATGATACTGAGATGGTCTTTAATATAATGTCAATGTGCTAGTCACAGCTATTTATCCTCAATATTAATAAGCTTATATTGTATTTATACATACATGAAGGTATTTTTCACACTTTCACAGTAAAGAAATCCATATTTGACTTAAAGTTTAGGTTCTGACTTAAAATATGAATGTAATGAGACGTGCTTAAAAAGCGGGTTTGTATCAGTTACACAGTTTTTTTCTTCAATTATCAAGTAGAGGACAATATACAATGGGTAACTGTATCTTCTACACAGTTTAGCCTAACCTAAAAGATTTTTCCAGTCTTAGTTAGGTCCTTGAATTTCATATTTTTCTGCATACTTTTTCATGACTAATTGGAGTAACATAAGCTTGCACTCCCTTGGATATTATTCACTGTCAGCTTTCTCTCCTGAATAAACTGATCTCTTGAAAACTTACTTACATAGCACACAGCAGGAGAAATGGAGGAGAAGCAATCACTGTCCAAAGAGAGATGGAAAGAGGAGCCTGAACGAAAAATAGATAGATATGAATCACACATGGCAGATGCTGAAGTAAAGCCTGTTTATCCCTAATAAGTTGGTGAAGTTGCGGAGAAGAGTTTATCTGTGTGAATATAGGATTCTTGTAGAATTGCCAAGGTCAGTGATAACGGATGGTGATCAGCTCAGTAAATGCTGGCTGTGCAAGCTGAAGTTGCCTAGGGACTGCTTTAACCTGTGCACCCAATTTTTTTGCAAGCCTACGGAACATTTCAGGAACAAAACCACACATAACAGGCCTATGTGGGCCATGTGTTCCTTGTTTCCTGCTTTCCCAAGTAAGCCCTTGTTTCCCTCTATTTTGTATTTTCTTTCTGCCCTGGGTTCTTGAAGATGGATGTCTAATTGTAGCTTGAATGACAGATTGGGTTAGAGCCTTTCACTCACGTCACACAAAGTTCCAGGATCCGCAGGGTGCGAGCTGGGGCAGAATAGAGCACTTGGCTTTTAATGGATGGCTAAGAGGTAATGAAAGGAGAATCAGCTTATCTCAGGCTGCCCTGTGGGCTACATTGTTTTCAAATAGCTTTTTGCTGGGACTTCTCTTTCTGAGGTTATATGTTGTTGAAGTGATTACCTCAAGAAACATGACTTTTTCAAATAACACCCCTTAGATAGTACAACTGCATCCACAATTCTGAATTGTGTTCAAAACAGTTTGCGTTGTACTGATAATGCTGAAACACACTACTGAGCTCAGTTTTTGGCAAAAAGCATTCTATTTCTTCTTTCAGCAAAGAAAATGGTTCAGATCTGATCCACTAATGAACTGCGTGTGTCTGGCTTCCAGATAAACAGGCTAACAGTACAACATCCATGGGGATTTACAGTGTACCTCGGGACATGCGGTCCACCCTGAAGAGTTTGTCCACTGCTTCTCTGAGGACATCGTCTTTCCAAGACTTTCGTTTTCTAGAAATGTTTTCTTTTTCACTCTCAAAGGATCACTTCAGTTATGTTTATGCAACACATACACCTGAAATTATTTGACTGGACAAAGTGACCTGGGGAAAGTTGAAATTACCTAGCTACTAAGCTGAATACTAACTTGAATTTATAAGCATTTCTGGTTTAAAAATAAGGTGTGCTGAGTTAAACAGGTGACATTAGGAAAGGTCATTCCCATAAATGGAAAGCTTCACAGAAGAATCAGGGTTTTGAAATAGACACAGAAGATTGTTACAGTCAATGGAAAGACTGCTGTAAAAAAAACTAGGGAGCTTTCCCCTGCAGTTTCTGGAGCAGAGATTACACTTACCCTTGCTTCCATTAAACAGGCAGGATAGTCACCGTCTGGGTATTACAGAACATTGAGACCTGAGGGAAGCTTCTGAGCAAATTCATTAGCATTTCAAGGAGTAAAGGGAGACAGGGTGCCCATATTACACCTGCCCCTGCTTCTTTGGAAAGCAAGAGCCTTAGAGTGCAGATACTTGGTTTTGCAGAAGTGGCATGTGTGTAAATGCATGTCCCCATATCCTTAAGAGTGTGTCTGCACATGGAATTCTAAACAACTATAAGTGACCTTTGATATAGTGCATATAGTAAATGCTTACCAAGAACTTGTTTTCTCCTAAGCATATGGAATCCCCAGAATAGTAACGAAAAAAAATGTTTGAATAAAATGAAAAATATCAAAATGTTTATTTAAGGAAAAACTGAACAACTTTGAAATTGTTATTTCTAGTTTTGACTTTCCATGCTTTTAGTATCATGTCACGTCTCACCTTGTTTATTGTCTGGCCTAAATTTTGATTTCTAGTGTTTACTGCCTAGGAAAAAAAAAAAAAAAAAAAAAAAAAAAAGAAAAGTGTTGTTTGTAACACAGACCAAGAGACAAGCTCTCATTCCAGTCCAATCTCTTACAATGACCACCCTCCTTAACATTTAAAAGCTAAGATAGGAAATTTCAATTTAACTGTTTCATAAGATGTTATTAACCTTTTTTACCTAGATTATAATGGTCCAAATTCTACTGAAGTCAATAGTAGGAAGCCGATTGATTTTGGGTCACATCCCAAAAACATTCGATCATAATAATTAGGTCAGAATCTGTGCTCAATACATCTGATGTGCTTTTTGAGGTTTACCCAAACTGAGCTGATATTTCAAGCAAAATATTTTGCATGGCCAGGGACTTAACCTGCTTCTGCCAGTCAGTGTTTCCTTGTTATAAACTTAATAACATATTTTGAAACTGATTTTAGTTGGCATTAAAAAAATCATTGCTTTACCACACTCAAAAGTGTATCCTGCTATTGACTTTTGCTGAGTGTATTAACCAAGTTCATCACGACACAGTTTCAGCATGTTTTCCCAGTTCTATTTTTATACTCCAATGTCAGTGTTTAATTCCAGGAAATTAAATTTTGAGCATCAAAAACATTTACAGTTCATATGCTGGTGACTGTTTTGCAGCAGAGACTGGAAATATGGAGCCGTAAACAAGCTGAACACTAAATGAGTAATGTCAGCAGTATATTATGTATATTCTTCTTCAAGTCAAATATGTGAAAGCTGAAACATTTTCTCTATCTATATATGCAATATGTGTATATATATATATATATATATATATAAAAATAAGGTTCTAGCTTTCTGTGTCTTGGCAAATATTGCAGGTAGTTTACATGAGTGTTTATACATGCACACAAACACATAGACACCCCATGGAGCTTTCCAAATGCCTCCTCCCATCCTTTGAGCTTTACAAGAAGGTACACATTTTTTTAATGGCATTTGATTAAAAATATGCTTCCTTGGAAACTTGTCAGGAATAAAGCCATGCTTCTGCTTGGCAGTAGAAGTGGTACAGCAGGCACTGTGCTGCAGCTAAAGAGCATCGCAATCTGCTTTCCTACAGCTGTGAGTAGCAGTTGCAGGCACTTCCCAGGATAAATCACTGGCACGCCTTCCTTGACTTTTGATTTCCCATTTCTTTCTTCTCTCTCTCATTTCAAAGTTTTCACTCTATGTTCCTTCTCTGAGTGGATAAAAGTGGAGCAACGGGAAACATAATTAGGTTATTAGGAAGACAATCTTTGATTGAACTACTTTTCTTGGTTTTACTTGGAAACTTGTTTTCCTGCTACTGCAGTTAAAGGGAAAGAGATCTTATTAAAAATAAAGCTTGGGTGACTGTCATTGTTAGGAATATGAAAGTAAAACAACTGACCTTCAGTATCTATTCGGGTCAGTAGATAAATGCCATAGTCTTGCTTTTGAAAACACTGATCCATTTTGCTGTCCAAATAAGCTTTCCAGGCCTCCAGTTTTTAGAATACATTTCCTGTAATTAAAACTAACTGAAAGCAGTCAGCAGAGGGTTTTTGAAGATGTACTTCAGGCATTGCAGCAACAGTATATTCAGATGTCCCCTATGTTAGCATTTCTGAACAGGTATGAGAGTTCTCCTTCAATTATTTATTCCTCTCAAAATCTAGCCTCTCTTTTTATTAAATATTAAAACATAAGAAAATTTTGAAAGACACTGTTTGCATTGATAATGGTGATTCTCTGAATTACTTTTAACTAACTTACTAATTGAAAGCTGAGTTAGAAAAAAGTGAGTTAAGCATCTTCTGGGAATGGGATTGTAACGGTGTTTTTCAAGGTTACTTTCTCTTCATTAAAAACTTTGTAAAATAATAATGAAGAGGAAACCATCTCATTAAGGAAAGAATAAGATCACTCGTCAATTTTACTGCTCTTCTTATCTAACTTTATAACGGTAGAAGCATAGCAATGCCTTGCATTTCTTAAGAATTCTTTGCCCCATATTCAGTGTAAACAGAGAGGAGCCATAATTATACTGCATTTGATCCATATCAAAGCTACTGATCCATGTATCGATTTACATAAAGTAAAGCACATAAAACATTTTTGCTTTTCACCCTTACTCCACCACCTTCTAACGAAAGTTTTCCTTTGCAGACTTCATTTGAATATAAAAATCTCCCGTTGAAATTTGTGATGTTAAACAAACCATACCAGTCATTCAACTTTTTAATTAAGGATTCAGTGTTCCATCTCTTTTCAGACATTAAAATTCAGGTGCAGTCATTAATCTTTCTAAATGAATTCACCTGTGGCTAATACTGATGTATTTTCTATGAGGCTTGTCATGGACTGCATACTGCATGCATAACCACTCTACAGTTAATTACACAAGGGATTATCGTTAGTGTCAGAAAGATAAAGCCTTGCTAGAAGCATTACAGACATTTTTTGAGCAATAACTTATTTCATTTTTGTTAACAGCTACCTAGGTATTTAAGAACAATTAAAGTTTGTTTATAGCATGGAAGAGTGAGTGGCAAAGTTCAGAGAACTCTTAAAATGAGAAATCATGTCCAGAGAAGCTGACCGCCTCTTTCTTGTCTTCCCTGAATCAGTTTCACACCTACTCTGCTAAGCAGCAAGAGAGAAAAGAATGCAATTATTGTACACCTCTTAAAATTCAGATGTTAGAGTTCTATGTCAGGTATTCTTCTCTAAAAAAAGATGAATAGCATAGCTTGTGAGAACTCTAATTTATAGCACTACACATGCTGAGGAAACGAAGTTCAAAGGTTGTCTGAATAGCAAGCAGTGTAATTTACAGAAAACTTCATGAAACTGTTCATGGTACAGTCTTCTGGCACAAAAAAAAACTTCAGAGAAAACAACAGAATTGCACACAAACTGCATGAGGTTTTAGAACTCTGTGGTTTTAATTTATTGATTAGATGTTATCAATTAGAAATGCAATTCCTCCTAAAACTGTTGTGTCTTGTAGCAGACAACAAAGTGTTGGTAAAAGACTTGCCATCATCAGCAAGACTGGAAAGCATTTCCTGTCAGTTAAGCTCATAGGCACTGCTCCTGTTATAACATGAGTAGGCTTGTTTTAGCCATCCAGAGAGATCTAATCAACACAGAGCAAACATGAAATGAGCACATGTAGTTAAAAACAAGAACAGCAACTTTGTTTAAAAGATAATACAGTAGAGAAAAAGATTTGATTTTCAAGCCCATTGCATCTGTTTTAAATTCAGCTGATGTACTTCTAATTTACACTATTAGAAGACAATCCCCAAGATGTTCTTAAATTATTGAAGAATTTGAAATTAGATACATCGGTGAAAAATACAGAATGGAACAGAAATAACATTCTGAAAGTCTCAAAACAAACAAAATCATGACAAAGCCATCTTTAAAATAGTAACTAATGAAATAAGAATTAAGATTTCATTTGTATTCCCTACTATTTTTAGTGGAGAAAAGAAGAGATGGAATTCCTAATTCCCTGATTTGAATGTTAAATATGTTCCAGTCAAGCATGAGTCACTTTCAATCTGAGTGGCCTTGTAGCACAAAATGTAAATAACCAATCAGAAGTCTGGTTTACTATGTGACATTCACAGTGATATTTTTAAAATTTCTTGTAGTTTTAACACCTAAAAGCTGAGGGGCAGTGGAACAGAATCATCCACTTCAAAGCTTTTTTTCCACACTTTGCTTTCCTGTCTGTTAAATTCCTCAGGGCTTGCTTCTATAAACAATAGCAGATAATTAGATTTATGCACATAATTTGATTTAAATTGATTCTAGCAGTTACCCAGTGATGTTGCAGAAGCTGTTGAGCCAGTCAGTGGACACACATGCCCCAACAACTTCACAAATTACGTGAAACAAATGATCTCATTCTACATATGGCTTTATAGGTGCCATAAAAAAAAAAACCAAAAAAAACCACCCAAAAAAACCCGACCAAAACCAAACTTGTAAATTAAGGCACTTTATTTATGTAAGAAATTTAAATTTATTTAAGTCTGGAGCTTTACTCACTCATCCTTCCCTAATCTATCTAGTTTATTCTATTCTTCATTGTTAACCATATAAAAATTACATGGAAGATATTCGCATAATATCAGCAAATCACTTAAGAATTCCCAAGATCTTTGGATTTTGAGGTAGGAGTCTTAGCTGGGATAGCTTTGTGGAAAGTGGCTGTGTGAAGTTAAGGCAAAGAGGGTGCAGTTTTTGCTATTGTGGAAGAGAGCTGCTTGTGAGTACTAAAGTTATTTTGGGAAGGAAGCAATTTTCCTGCCTGAGGTCAGTGATAACCACTAAAACATAGCAAAATACTGCTCTGTTTCTATGTCATCAGTGAAATGGACTCCATTTTCTACTAAAAAATAGATGTCTCCAGTAGTCTTTTACAAAAAATCGTGTGCATATGAAATTTTCATTAGAAATGAATGGAAATTCCTGAACTAAAGATTCATCATTACACGAAAGTAGCAACTTTCCCCAAGAACTTGGTTTTCATGTTTCTTTTTTTTCCTTTTCCTTTCCATCCAAATAGTTTCATTTATTATGGCAATGTTTCTTCTCGATCTTGAAAGTTTTTGTAGGAAACCAATTACCTCATCTATATTCTTTGCCTCTAGAAATTCAAATTCACCCATCAGTTCAAAGAAGTAATTTTTTATTCAAAGATAAGTCCAAAGGGTAGGGAGCAATACCAACTATACAGAATGTATTGTTCTCTTGCCCGTTTTGATTTAATATGATAATAGTCACCAGCAGGATATAGTGAGAACAAAAATCTCTCAGAAAAAGCAAAACCCTCAAACCATGAATTTTATTTTGTTTTCTGTTTGCTTTCTTGATTTGGGGGGGGGGAGAGACAAAAAAAGGCAAACTATGTTTTAGTGAAAACTAAAGAAACCCAGACATTTTTAAATGTCTTATCTTTCCTCTTTCTATTCTGTGTCAGAGCATTCAGAAAAACTTTATTCCTGAAGTTATCCTGTGGAAGAAAGAACAGTAATATATATTTTTTTTATATATATATATATATACACAGTCCCAAACGGAGTATTGCATCCACCTCTGGAGCCCCTAACAGAGGAGGGAACTTGGGGCATGGAGCTGTTGGAGTAATTCCAGAGAAGGGCAACAGAGATGGTTAGAGGGCTGGAGCTCCTCTCTTGTAAAGAGAGGCTGAGAGAACTGGGATTCTGGAGAACAGAAAGCTCCAGGGACACCTTATAGAGGCCTTCCAGTATCTGAAGGGAGCCCATAGGAAAGCTGGGTAGGGATTTTTAATAAGGGCATATAGTGATAGGAAAATGAATGGCTTTAAAATGGGAGAGAGTAGATTTAGATTGTGGTGAGACACTGCCACAGGATGCCCAGGAAGGTGTGGATGCTCCTTCCTTGGAAGCTTTCAAGGCCAGGTTTGATAGAACTTTGAGCAACGTGGTCAAGTGGGAGATGTCCCTGCCCATGCAGTGGGGTTGGAACTAGATTTTCTTTAAGGCCCCTTCCAACCCAACTCATTCTATGATTCTATAATATATTGTAGTACTTGGGCATATGTTAGATATGCTGCAGGAGATAAACAGTGTTCTCATGCTTTTTATTTATTTTATTTTGAGAATGAATTTGGCACTAATGAGGTTGAGGGGCTGATAACAAAGTCTAGAGTCAGGCACAGCATGGGCAGGTGCTCTGAAAGCTTCTTCAAACAGCTCTGTCAGCAAGTGCACTTTAATCCTGCTTTGCAATATCCCTGCTTGCCATCAAAGTGCCAGTTCCTGCCAGGTGCTGAGTGCCTTCAGCTCTCACCAATGACAACAGCAGAAGAACTTCACATGGGGAACTTAGTGCTTGGCAGAATCAGGGTCAGGGATTCAAACTGCAGTGCAGAGCTGTAAATTAAGCCAAAAAAATGAACTTTGTCAAATACAGGCATTTGCTCTAAAGACAAAGACAATGGCTCTGAAATATCTTTCATTAGTGGTACAATCAATACTGACATCTAGATTTTCCAGGGGTCAGGTAACTGCGTTTAAGAATTATGTTTGTTATTATGTAGATACCTAAATTATGTAAAATTTAAATATTAAAACAATTATCAACCATACGATAATTAACCATACCATATCTGTTGATAAAGCAGACAAGCCAAAGGTTTTTTCTGAACATAGAAAAGTAGTGGACTTGGATTCTGTTAAGAGTGTAAAAATGGAACATTCATACACATACCTGCATTACATAGTCCAAAACTGACAGCACTTCTGGATACAGATTTACCCATGCATAGATTTGTGCTTCTGTCTCAGAATAATTTTTTTTTGGAAGAAATTGCCAGAATCCCATGCTTTGAGGAGCCAGAAAGCTTTTTCAAGATTTCAGGCATTAATTATCTGTTATATATCTTCTTAGCTTCGGCTGTGGCCCTGTAGCCCCAACCTTGAATGTCACTCAGCTTTCCAAGCTCCTAATGTAGAGCTTACATTACTTCTACTCTGCCATAATTTCATAGTTCTAGGACAAAAGGCCCTGAAGTCCTCACAGAATGTGCAGACCCACTGAAGAAAGGGATGCTCTGGGACCTGCAGGTAGGACAGCCTGTATTCCTACAGATTATTTGACTGGGATGTTCAAGACAAAATAAATCCTGACATCTCTGAATGTCTTCTCTGGATGGATTTACCGATTCCTAATATAGGCATCATGTCAACTTTTTCTCCAAGGAGCTGCTAATAGACCCTCTCTCCTGTGTGGCCTCTTACCATCACAAACCCTATATCAACTGACTTTTTCCACCCATAATTTGTGAAAATGTGTCAGTTGCAATCAAAGTTGTCAGGAAGGCTTCTAAAAGACAGTGGTATAACTGTGCTAAACTTCTTTCATTCAGAAACAAGACCAAAGAGTGAGCTGTTTATTTAAGATCTTGAATTACAAGTTGTACCAAGACCTCATGGAACTGCAACAACTTCAGCAAAAAAAAAAAAGGAACAAAGCTGAAGTTAAGTGTGAGAGCACAGAAAGCAATATACAATACTGAAAAAGTTGTACTGCTGGGATCAACTAGTGGGCAAAGAAGGTGTTTTGGGAAAAAAATCATTTGATACAATTAGGTTTGGAAAGCTAAATTGGAGGCAATTTACAAACCTCTAAAAACTATGCAGAATAATATAAATGATGGTATGATACATGTAAAGGATGGCTTCATTAAAAAAAAAAAAGGAAAAAAAAAAAGGGAAAGAAAAAGTTCATAGTAACATCAGCAGAGCAGCATAGTTCCCTGCATCTGTACTCTGGTAAGAACAAATAGAAATAATGAAGCTTATCTGTGTTCTCATAAAGCATGACAGTGGATTATTCATCATGTTAGCTGGTACTCAATTTCTATTTTTGGTGTGATCGTACAGGTATCCAGTCTGGTCATGTTACTTAATGCATGCATTTGTATGCATTAATACAACCATGATGAAGCTTTCATGTGGACTGCACAAAGAAGGCATATGCTTATGTCTTAGTCTTACTTGCCAGAATATGTGTTTTATTATAGCTAGGTCACAAATGTACTGACAAGTGTAAGCTTAACTCCATTATAATGCACTAAATTACTGGTAAGGTTAATGTAACTCCTACGATTCAGATCTTTGACCGTTTTGATAGCTACATTATTACTTCATTACTCTTCCTAAACTCTAATTAAATTTGGTTCCCATAACTCGTTCATATTAAATATTATTTACATAACTAATGTTAGTGTAAATATGCAGATTTTCTGAAATACACTTTTGATGGTTCAATATTGCAACTATTGTTAAACTGAGAATGTTGTGCTTAAACTAGAGATGCAGCATTTTGCAAAGCCTTCCTTGGCATTTCTAGACATGTGCTCCATTTCAGCTCAGGAGCAGGCTGGTTACTGGCCTGATACAACAGCCATGAAAGGCTTAATTTCTTTCATTTATTGGTTCAGCAACTTCCTTGTAGAGTATATTTGCAAGATGTCATATTCTAACAAGCATATAAACAGGGCATGGAGTCAGAAGTAAATTTCACAAAAGCCAAGTTCCTTTCTATCTGTGGGCTCTAAAGCTAACAGCCCAGCAGGATCCATCCAGTTTACAAAAGCTCTTCCTCCTTGTGTGCAGGATATGCTTAGATGTACCCACATCATCCCTATCAAGTCTTTTTCTGGCTGCTCAGTTCATATTTGTCACCAGTATACAAAAATGTAAAGTCTAAAGAAAGCATGAGCAGCTTTGCATCACTAATCTCATTACTGTAATGGCTATGAAAGTATCCAACAACAAAGTGGCATATAAGCCAGTCCACATGTACATCCTATGCACAGCATGTGTCCCAGTGAGCCATGCATGTTCTCCAGCTCCCTGAAACAACAATAAATCCCAGTGATTTTAATGGTACTCTTCACATCCATCCACAAGTGACAAATTCCTCTCCTAACCCAGATGAAACGGCTGCTGATGGCTTCTTCTACCTTAAAGGACAGATGAAGCACTTTGATGGGAATAAAAAGTTCACCATCCTCTCAAATCCAATTAAATATTTTTATCTTTAGAGTCTTTGGGAAGAAGAGAAGATTCTCTCCCCCCTTTCAAGCTTCCTACTTGTAATTTATCCCCTTTAATTTGGCATATAAAACCCCCAAGACTTCAAAACTAAGTCTCTTGAGACCAAGATTACATCATTACTGTTATGGCATGTTATACACTCATCATAACCATTACCACTTACAAGTTCACAGCTTCATTCAATTAACTGCCTGACATGGATTTTGCAGTTAATTCATAGTGAAGGTCACCAGTGGTCAGAAAGGCAGGTGCATTTTGCTACCTCTCTGAATGCCAATTACCAGTCTTAAACAAGTAGTGGGGAATACTGAGTCTCAACAAGTTAATCAAAAGGTTAGAACATAACACACATTTTTATAGGCATGTCTAATGGACTGTAAAATAATATAGAATAATTAGCATATTCAAATGACAGCCACATAATTTAAAACTGTAATTTACAACAAAAGGCAGAAAAATACTGCTTTACTTTGCCTTTTCAAAAGAACAGAAAAAGATGAGATTATACATCTGTATTAGAAGCTGCCTAGTGACACATCTGGACCAATCACAGGTCCATATATGCTGTAATTAAATAATCAAGGATACGCTGTACTAGCAATTTACAAGTAACTTTGATACAGTCCCCCACAACCTCCTCCTGGAGAAACTGACTTGGTATGGCCCTGACAAGTGGTCTGTCCAGTGGGTGGGGAAGTGGCTGACAGACCATATCTAGAGGGTAAACAGTTCTTCTTCAAACTGGTAACAAGTCACAAGTGGAGTCCCCCTGGGATCAGTATTGGGCCCAATGCTGTTTAACATCTTCATAAGTGACCTGGATGTTGGGATGAAACCACCCTGATGAAGTTTGCTGATAAAACCAAGGTGAGTGGAGAGGAGTCTCCCAGAAGGGAAAGTCACCCTCCAGGATGACCTGGAGGAGTGGGTTAGCAGGAACTTTATGAAGTTCCATGTGGAGACTGAGATCCACTTGGCTAGAGAGCAGCCTTGTGGAAAGGGACCAGGGGGTCTTGGTGGATAACAGGCTCACCACGAGTGAAGTGTGCTGCAGCAGCAAAGAAAGCCAACAGGATGCTGGACTGCATCTACAAGCAGAGATAAAGAAGTCATCATCCTGCTCTACTCAGAGCTTGCCAGATGACACCTGGATATTGTGTTCAGTTTTGGTCCCTGCTGTACAAAAAGGATGAGGACAGGCTGAAGAGGGTGCAGAAGAAAGCCACAAGGATGATCAGAGACCTGGAACACCTGCTATACAAGGAGAGGCTGAGGAAAGAAGGTTTGTTAAGCCTTGAGAAAAGAAGACTTAGGGGAGACCATATTACAAAGTTCCAGTATTTAAAGAGGGCCTACAAAGAAGATGGAGACTCTCTATTTACAAGGAGTCACATGGATAAGACAAGGGGTGATGGGCACAAATTGCTCCTGTCAAGATTCTGATTGGACACAAGAGTAAAATTTTTCACTATGAGGAGTCAGACGTTGGAGTGGTCTCCCAGGGGAAGTGGTAGATTCCCCCACTTTGGACAGTTTCAAGTCTCAGCTCAACAGGGTGCTGAGACATCTCATGTAAAGTATAGTATTACCTAGAAGGGTTGGACCAGGTGATCCTTGAGGTCCCTTCCAACGTGATGTTCTATGATTCTGTGATTCTATAGGTACTTCTTGATCTATTGTTAAACTTAAGCCCGCTTGCTTTATTGCTGTAAGTCAGATGTTATCAAAATCTACCATGGTAGAAAGGCACTCATATAAAGTACAACTACAGAACAAATTCCTAGAATGGTTTGCACTGGAATACATGTAAGTAGACAATCATAAAAATAAAAAATGACTTGAGAAGAAAGATATAACAAACATGGTGCTTCTCAGGGAGAACCATTTTTCAGCTGTAGCTGGCTGAAAGGTTTATGAAAGAATCTGGATCAGCCACACCTGGATGTGTCAGGATGAACTCAGTGGGTTGAAATGAGTCACAGAATACAAACCTTTCTCTTCAGTATTCATGGGAAGAGGGGAACAGCCATTTCTGAAGAATATCTTGAGCTCTACTGAGTTGGGAGTTCATTTGTTTTAAACAGGAGCCCATATACTAGAATAGTGCACAAACATCTTCATGTTTATTCAACCCTACTTTCACAGTCTCAACTGAGCTGTAAAAAAAGCTTTCTCTAATTCAGTGAGTCAAAACTTCTCAACATGGCACCAATCTAACTGTACAGTTCCATAATAATATTATGTATACAAAATTCTATATCACAGCTACACACACACAAGGCAGCAGAGTAGAATTAGATTAGAAGTCCCAGTATAGAAATTTAGATACCCTATTTAAAAGTTATTAGAGGTTTCAATTGCTGGAGAAATTCACCCAGCTGAAGGGGGGCAAAATCCCCACAGTCTTATATTACAGTTCTAGTAAAATTTCCTACAATGTTAGCAAGCTGCAAGCTTACCTAGTGCTAATATATAAAATTAATTTCATGCTTGTCTACTCTTGTAAAATCACTGACAGAATACTTCACCTTTCAAGGTAAAATTAGGAACTCACATAAACTCGACAGTATTTTAAGCTAACTAATATCTGGCTGCCCAATTAAGTGAAATAATAAAGCATAAACCAAATGAAGGTTCCTACTAGGAAAGCAAAAACTTGTCAACAGATTCCAGTGTGTTTTTTGTCTCTAATTCCCTTGCTGACCAAAACTTGATGTCTTGTTTCATACAGATGGAAAATGACAGTGAGAAATATGTATATTCTCTCTATATATTATAAAGCGTGATAAATACAAAAGCACTGAGTAAGATGCCTTAGGTATAATATTAGGAGGATGGAAATCCTATCAATAATTAAAATAGAACATTTACATGAGTAACTATTCATATATTTTATTAAAAAAACATAAAGCCCCGAGACAGGTTTCTCAGAAGTGGAAGAATGCTGGACCCACTGCTACCCTGTGCAGTAGAGGGGGGGTTTATATTTTGTGTTCCTAACAAAATCTAAATAACAGAGCAAGGCACACCTATGGAAGAAAATGAAACAACTATTTTTATGCTCAAGAATGAGCAAACTTTCTTAATATCCCATCCATGACCAAGTACAGGGGAAAAAAAAACCCAACACCAAACCAGGGGATTATTAAACAAAGCTAATCAACAGGAAGATGTATAAATGAGAGGGAGACACATGAAAAAGGTAAGTTTTGAAACTTTATTAATTAAGATTAGCAAGTCTTTCTGCCCCAGGCTGTTCCAGCAGGACAGAGATGCTGGCATATCAGATGATATGGTCTTCCTCCTCTGATTAAATTTGCATGTAGTCCACTGGGTTTCTAGTTCATATATCTGTTAAGGACATGTAACTGTTAAGCAGGATCTACCTAGAGCTGCTCCAGTGACCAGAGCTCAGTAGGGCTGCTGGAACCCCTCCAGCCTTCCTTCTCTCCACTGCTAAAATCAGCCCAGGGGATCTCACTTGCTTTCCATGTCACTTTTGGTTTCCTTGCTCCACTGAGCATCACTGCAATTGTCCCACCTCCTTTTCTCTTAAAAATCCATACATGAAGTCTATAGGTATACCAAGTAGACTTCAGTGACACTCCAGACTCACTATAAAGCACTCACTATAAAGCAATAAACCTGAAAGAAAACTCTTCCATTGCCCTTTTCTTTTCCATTTCATTTCTGCAATCACTGAAGACTTTGACAGCTTTTGATGACCTCTCTCTCACAGAAACACTGTGAACAAACATGAATGCAAACATCATGCCCACTCCAGGGTTACCTAGAGTGATGTTTTAACAAAAATGTCACAGATACTTCATATCCATCATACAAATCAGGTCTGGCACATCCAGGCAGATTGCTCTGCTCTCCAGAACATTTCTTTAGTGGACTGCCCCCTCCCCTTAGGGCCTCCTGCCTATCTGACCTGCTCACTTCTCCACATTCCATCAAGGCCAACAGTAATCTCACTATTCTTTTGAAGACATGGAGCTGTGAGAGTTATTATCGATACTCTCAACATATCAACTAGATATCAGAGATGGTCATTGTCACAAAGCCAATACATTAGCTTGTTGAAATAAGCTGGGTTATGCTCAGTGCCACCTCAGCTCCCAGGCAGCCCAGCTGGCTTGATGGGAGAGCATGGGCCATGCAATTCTCCATGGAAAAGAGCTGCTCTCCTCAGGGGCTGTTTCACTTCAAGGCAGCATCATTACTCCTTTCTGGAATTTCTCTTGGACATTTTAGCCTGAGCACTTTTTAAACAACAAACCCCTAAACTGAGGCTCTCTAGCTAATATCAACTGCAGTAAGTGGGAAAGTGTCCAGTTTTGTGTGCAAGAATCACCTTCAGAGGAATCTCTGTAGAGCAAAGCCTGTGCAAATGCTTCTCTGCACCTTCAGCCAGAGAAGAATCAGAGGACTACAGTTTGCTGTAACTGATGAAACATTTTTCTTTTAATAATTCTTCTAAAAAGCCCTTGTAGTAAGAACTGATTTATCTTAACACCATTTTTATTCTAAATCACAGTTGTTCTGTTGAATGATGTCACTCAGACTATGTTGCAATGTAACACTAGCCAGAGCTAAACATCCACAACATAGTGAGACAGGGACATGCAATATCAAGTGATAGAAATCATAAAAAAGAAAACCTCTTTTTCCTGAAATCAGTTACTATTCAGAAAAATGTGTGGTATAAAATTTATGGCAATAATTTAAATAGCTATGACGAGTATGCTTAGCTTTGCTATATTGTTGGGTTTCTTTGGGTACTTGTTTTTTGTGCATTGCATTTTGTCTTGATGTTAAGGAATAACTTGACATCTTTCTATATTTAAAACTAATTTTGGCAGGAATCAAACTAAAATTTCTGCTGAGTAGCCACTCTACCAAAGGAAAAAAAAAAAAAAAAAGAGAAAATAAAAGAAGTATCTTGTAACAGAACTGGATATACATTTCTTAGGAGATGAATGAAATGTTTCACATCTCAGAGTCACCTACATGTATTCAGCCACTCTGCTCACTCTCGGGGTAATTTTTTTCTGATTCTTGCAGTATAATTTCTCAGAAGATAAAGTTACTGACACACCTCAGGAAAAAGCCTTTCTCCTCTGAGGTTTTTTAGAGAGTAACTTCTCATGGGATGCTATGTCACTGCTGAAGTATATGAGATGAACCAATGCAGAGAAACTTAGTGGTGGGACCACACACCTGCCAGACCTCTGCATGGAACTGTCTGCTTTTTTTCCTCAAAAGCAGCACATAAAACACCTAGATGGTTTCCAAGCTATAAACCAAAAGAAAACAAAACAATAATATGGAAAACACTTCAGATAAAGAAATAATCTCAGACATGCCACAAGGTAAAGACTAAATAAGGAAGACAGTAATACAATCTTTTTCTTATCAGTCTGTCCTCATAGGACCATTCCTTTCCTCTCCTCATTGCCTTAAAGGTTGCCCAAACTCTCTGCAGTATTCACTAAGGCCCTAGAAAAATCTCTCCCTTGCTATTACCTCATAGACTTGGCCATGGATCTTCTTTCTTAGGGATATGGCTAATGATGGAGTTAACAGTTGTACTTGGTGATCTTCAGGGTCTTTGCCAACCAAAACAATTCTACAATTCTCTCTGATTCTGATACAGATTCTCTCTGATACAGGAGCTTCTCTGCTTCATCTGTGAGAGCCCCTTCTGCACAGGCCCAGCTGTGTTAAGGGAAGGAATCTGGTTTTTTGCTCCTTCTACCCCTACACAGCCTTTCTCCCTTAGCTCCAACCACACTTCACACAAAACATAATATGCAATACACATGCACTAACCTGGCCCATGCTCAGTTGGCTCCATACAATCAGTGACCCCAGTCACTTTAATTTCCTTTGTCAGTCATTTTAATTTCCATAGCAGATATGTGACATATGGTCCCAACTAGTGGCTAATTACTAATTGGCAGCTAGAACAAAAGGCATTGATGTTTGGTTAATTGTTAATTGTTAATTGCTTTTGACCAATTACTTTAAAATAGTTGATTTTATTCTCATTGTAATTCAAAATTCTGTTCTCTCAGAATACAATTAAAAATAGCAACATTTACGTTTTCAATTGCAATTGCTTCTGGTAGAAAGATTTTTGTCTTTTTAGAGTTAATTTCCCTAATTGAAGAAAATTTCATCTGTCTTAAGAAACAATAAGGACTGCACTGTGTCCTTAAAGAATAAGTATTCATAAGTATACATGATCACAAAAGAATTAGTTAGGCCTTACTTTACTTGGATGTGTGGTTTATTTTTGGTTATTTTGTTTTGGTTTTTTTTCCTCACCAGTAAAGAATATTTATAGGTCATAACAAAAATATGATCCTAAAAACCCATGCAGGTTTCATAAGGATTTGTAAATTATGCAGTTTTTGACATGATATGATCCAAAACAGATAAAACTCAATAATTTGGTTTTAATAAGCTCCTTTCGTGACTTTTGAGTAGGGCAATTTATGGAATCAGATATATGGCTAATAAGTAACCAAAATTATACATTTTATTATAGCATCTTTTCTTCCCTCTCCCCAGTCGTTTCCCCTGCCAGGTGGTTGCTGCCACAGCCTGACAGAGCCAGGCAAGGGGCAGCTATTTCTTTCATGTCAGGATTCTTGTTAAAACTGCAGGAAAGTCATTTACTGTCCCCGCTTCAGTTCCTCATCTATAAATTGAAAAGAATACTATTTCCAGAGCTATGATAAAGAAAATACTTTCCATTACAGACCGGGAAGTGCTTAGGTGTAAAGGTGCTGATATAAGTACCTTAGATAGGTAAGTATCTGGGGTACAATACAGGGAGATAACAAATAGCTTAATCCAGCTCCTTATCAAACTAGTCAGCAACTTTTGCAGGAGGAGGTTGTTGGACACAGGAGAAACCACTTGAGGCTCAGAGCGGAATCTATTAGAGAGATGTGAACTCTACATTAAGGACTGCTCAAAATAGTGAAGTGCTATTTGTCCCGATTTACAGATGAGGCATCTGTGGTAAGAAATTTCAGGAGTGCTGCTTCTGCTGCCTCTGCCTTTTTGAAAAGGCCAGGGTGCAAACCTTTGCAGCCCCAGTTGATACAGGCCCAAAAGCAGCTCGGTCATCAGCCACGTGTGGTTCCTGTGATTTCTGTGCTGCCCTGCAGTGCATTCAGAGTTGGCATAAATTAAATGCTGATAAATTCAAACAAGAGACAGAGTGCAGTTTTGCACAAATCCAGCATTATGTTTGAATGGAAGCTTCAAGCATGCAAAAAACGAGGATCAGGCATCTAGAATATACTCTACAACAGCTATGAAATTTCAGCATCATGTTTTTTTTCATGCATTCAAATGGGATCTGTCTCCCTACGCCTACTCTACATCATCTGACTGGACTGCCTGCTGGGAAGCAACAGTACCGTGGCAGCTCTCACTGAGAGATCACTCAGTCACACCATTTACAGCTACAGAGGCTGTAAATCTCTTAGGGTGACTATAAAAGGGTGACCATAAAAAAATATGCTGATTGTTTCTTAGGTTTGTTTTTGAAGTACAGTCTTCCTTCCTTTTTAGTAAGCAATTCTCTACAGCATCCAGGGTACTATAACTAATCTTGCTTCAGAAAACAAAGTTGCTTCTTTTGAGAAGGTACCTTTTTCAGGGGTTTCCCTCTGCCATTCTCGTTTTCAGACTCCTGAACTGAAGCCTACCTACCTTCAGTTTTTAAGATTACACTTATTACTAACCTGATTGTGTCTGTCTGTCGTAAAACAGATTTTACAGGCATGTTTTTCAGCTTTTTTTCATTTGAAGTCTGTAGTATTTTGCCCACCATGCTGCATTTTGCAGACTATCCTGCATTTTAATGTCTTCACTGTATGTGTAATTAGGTCAGTTGTTTACTCCTAAAAGTGAGAGGTCCAAACTAGACTAAACTGAGAAAATGTATTAAGTCTCTTCCAGTAAACCAAAATTCAGAGAAGAGAAACGAAATGGAAAATGTGTTAACTAACAAGAGTTCAGACAGCTGCAAAAACAATGTTCCGTAATCTCCCATTTAACATGCACAAATCTTTCCATTTCACAGAGAAAATTTCTTAGATTCACTTGAATGGGAGCTAAGAATTGTGCAGAAATGACTTTAAATGAGTGAAAATCATATGTGATATATATGATTCTGATATATGTTTAAGCTGCATCCAGCCAGATAGCATTTTGCTAATGACTTCTGCTTTCAGACTACAAATCAGACATGTTTGAGTACCTAAATTGCTCCTGCTCTGATCCACCATGAACAGATATCAAAGTAACCTGAAAGATATTGCTTCTGGGTGGGAAGGAGGAGGAGAACTAAGTAATTTCTTCAGTGAGTAAAGAAACTCTTGAATTTTTTTTCTAGCTTATTGCAGAGGAAATTATTTTGAGATTTAGGGAACTTTGCCCAGTCCCAGAAGCTTTTATGTAACAGCATGAGTAGAACACATTTCATGGGTACTCTAGTGTGACATTCAGGTTTCCAGCTTTAAGAATTTATTTCAAAGATTCTGTGTGCATAGAGAGATTTAAAAATGCCATTGTATAAGTACTAATAAAAATAAAACCAACAATACTAATCATACTAATACTCAATAAAAAATATATGCAACCACTGCAAATTCCAACAGTTTAGGAGAAACAGAAGACAGACAAAATGTTCTGCACTTAATGTTAAAATAAAATTTGAAACTAGAACCTAAACTGAATTACTACTATTTTTAATCTATTCATTGATTGTTTCAACTGAGGTCAGTAAAATGGGAGTTACTTACGTCATAGGTAAGCCAACTTGCCTTTGTTTAAACTCTCTAAATTTTTGGCTATGAACTTCTGTCTGGTTTCCAAAATTTGCTTTTAAGATTCTTCAGGAAGTTTAGTATATCAATAGTATGCTAAGTACAGCTTTGTAAATAAATTCTCTTTTAAGAAGCAGGTGTTATGACATTATCTTCTGTTTCTGTGTTTCCGTATGGAATTACAGAAAACCATTAACTTCTTGAACAACCTTTCCTTTTTTCTTAAAATTATAAGTTGCAATTTTACTTAGATAGTAATATTTTAATAATATATAATTTTCAATAGAGTTTTAGCTCAGGTTTCTGTCAAATAATTAACACTGCTTACTTATTTTCAAAAGGAGCTATTTAATTTACAAGAGGCCTATTAAGAATTATATTTTTCCTCATTAGATATAATTGAGGGATATGACATTTTGTTCAAGAGAAACTTTTTAGTGTTAATTAGTCAAACAATGCAATGTTCCAAGCTTCCGCTGAAATTTAGAGTGACATTACTTGGAATTATTATTAACTAAAAATAGAGAAAACAATAAGAAAACTGGAAAAATGATCCTATAATACAACAATTTTAAAGTCTGAAAACTGAAGTTTCATAACCTGAAACTAAGACTGCTGTCTGGCAAGCTTTTGTGCATGTGCTTAATTTGAAAGTTGCATTGTTTAGCTGTTTATAGGACTGGGACCCACAGTAAAATATATTTAGGCCAACTGATGAGAAGAGAATTGTGTCAAATATAATTGAGGTCAGAACTGATGTTCCAAATTTGTGATTTATATGTGTTAGCCAATATAAAATATAAGACCCGAAGTCTCCTGAAAGGATGATTAATGCTTTTGAAATGTTCCCATGAAGCCATATTCCAAAAGTGTGCAAATCGTGCAGTTTCTCTCACTTTTGACACCATGCCAGAAAAAACTCATTGGTTTTGATGGTGTTTCACTTTGCTATTTTAAGTTTGCTTGAACTCAAAACCTCATAGTAAAATTGGAGGGTGGGAGTGGGTGTGAGCCCACACAGGTTGAAACCTCACTTTCTGCTTGCACAAAGCCAGAAAGTTGTGTGAAGTCCCAATGCAAACTCAAAGTGGGTATGCATGAGTATGTATGCATATGCAGCTAAAAATCATAAAGGCCTTTGTCAGGTCATGTTTGATTTCAGTGCAGTCCCTGATTTCAAGATGTGCAACAAACCTGTGTAAGTTAAAGCCTCAAGAACCTTTTCCCTTTTCTCCCTTGCACTGGAGGTGTAACACGGCAATTAGAGTTGCTGAGCATTTTGAACAGTGCATTTTGAATACTCAGCAAGTAGTGGTCTCAAAGTTTGTGCCATGCAATAGTCCACTAATTAAATAGTGATTACTAACTGTAGAGAAAGAGGAGAGGGGAGAAGAGGAGAGGAGAAGGTAGAGGTGGGGAGAGAGAAAGGGAAGGGAAGGGAGGGGAAGGGAAGGCAAAAGAGAAAAGAAGAAAAAAAGTCTTCTGGGATAGGTTGAATTCAGAAATTGTAATTTCAGTGCAAATAGAGCCTTTAACTACATTCTGCTTGAATTCATGCAACAAAAAACCAAAACCAAACCAAACCAAAACAAAAAAAGGAAAGAAAAAAAGATGAGAAAAGATTAGAAAAGCTATTCAGTACTTTCTTTCAGTACTGTTGCTTTGGGAGGTGAAAACAGCTATTCGTAATTCTTTCCATAATCTTTTCCCCAAAACAGCTTTTAGAATCCTCTTCAAAATTTGGCTCTGGATGTATGGCTTCATTATTTTTACAAAATAAAAAGCCACCTCCCTTCTGTGCTCTTGGCTATAGATTATATGTTTTGGTTCCCCAGAAACATCTCATTTAAAAAAAGCTGCTGCTAGCCCAGGGAACTCCGTTCAACCTGATGCTGTTGCCTCCCCACATATAAGAAAAACCATGCCTTTGCTCTTCTGTCCCCACTCAAGCTCCTCCCCTCAGATCTGTCAAAAGCTCAATCATGTTTTTGTGGCTGGATTGTCTCTGCAGTGTCCCCAGAGAAAGCAAAGGCCAGTAGCTCTGCAGGCTACTACTATTTTCTTCACTGTAAGTCATCACACCCCTACCCCAGCTTGGGACACAACTAAGGATTAGCCATTAAAATCTGCTGCATTTCATCACAACATCAGTTACTTGGTCTTGTTAAACATTATGTTAGGTTTCTTTTTCTGCAAAAAAAAACCCTGAAAAAAATCAAGATTCTTCTCTGTAAAAAATTATCTGCTCTGAGCTTCTCAAACATGAGTTAATATTGTTTGTTGGAGACAGCAGAATGAAGGCCTCATTCACAACACATAGCAAGTTGATTACTTACATCAATTGTTGTGATGGGGAGAAAAAGCGCTTCATTTTCTTGGCACTGAATATTGGCTGAGTTTATTCACACCTACTGAAATATAAACAGGCTTATGTTTACATTAGGTACTTTGGGGAAAACATCCTCCAGCCAGAACTCTGGAGTGCTTCAGGAATTTTAAACACAGCTATGATATTATACTCTAACTAAATAGGCTTTTCGATTCACTCTGCTCTTTGCAATCACATTTCACATGTGCATTGTACTCTCCAAAGGTTAAAACCCAGAGAGAAAATGCAGTATTTAAAAAATTGATGCTCATTTCTCCCATACCCCTCATATCATTAAATATCATCCTTTCCCAGGGTTCACTTTCAATGTAATTGCAAGGCACTCAAGAGGTGAATGCTAGTTGGGGAACATAAGAATTTGTCTTTTCAATTGTGTTATATTTTGACAACTTAAATTGAACTGTTTTCATTCTCATTAAAGGAAATTCTGACTCCTTATGTAAAAGACCTACTTGAAAGAGCACCTCTGTCAGTAAGTGGCAGCCAGAGGGTCAAAGTAAAGAGAAGTGTGGGAGATGTTTGGAAGAAAAATCACATTTTGAAGACTTTAGGCTGAAATTTTGGGGAACAAAGTCCCTGCCCTTGTCCTGGAATTTCTCTACATCAGGCAATTGCTGTTACCATCATCTCATCTCCACCCCATCCCTGTCTGTTCCTCTTTACTTGATCCTGCTTTTCTGGTGGAATGGCAGGATCTTCAGCCTAGAGAGGCTTCATAGAACACACACACAGCATAACAGGGCTGCTTACCTGTTTATATCAATTTTAGATGTTCTTTTCTTTTCAAGCGGTTAACAGATTTCATAATGGTATATGCAGATGTACTCCTTGGTAAGTTTATCACAGTATATGGAGAATTTTTTGTAGCATGTAGACCTATCAACATATCACTGAGACCCGACCAGCGTTTACTGGACTCAAGTGGTCAAATACTGAGGAAAGAATTAGAATCTTTTCAATCCATATGGAAACCAGTATGAATAATCACAATATTTTATTAGACAATTTGAAAGGAGAAGTGATGTGTAATGACATGCTTAATTGTACCTAAGGAAAAATTAGCCAGGGCAGTAGAGAAACTGCTGAATAATATGTGGTAAGTAAATGAGAATTATTGAGACTGGTATAGATTTTAATTTATACTCTGAATATTTTAAAATATAAAAATACAGCTTTAATCAATGTAGCAGTTTCAATCTGACTATATTTTTAATCTGTTTTAAATTACTTCCCAAACTAATAATTTTTTTTAAGTGGATAGGGAGAATGTAGACTGGGGAAGAGGATAGATACCTCCACTCAGGCTTTACTTCACTTAAGTTCATTCCTATAGAGAAATGGCACTAAAGTGCTTCCTTAATTCCTTGTGTATAAAGGCTCTTCAGACTTAATCCAGGCTCTGACATTGACTTAAAATTTCACCCTCAGTTTAAAAAGTGTTTTGAAGATTAGCTAGTATCTGTAAATCACTTGAATTCAAACATATGATATAAGGAACTTTGCTCTAAGTCTATTTCACTAAAACACATTATTGAAATGTGATGAAAGCATTAGAGTGGTATCAATTTAAGTTTCATACTTACATATATGTACAGATACATAAGAAAAGATTCTTAGACACATGAATATGACTTGTGATGTGCCCAAACAAGATCTGTCCTTTTGTAAAAGATATTTTCTTCCATACACAAGGAAATGGTTTTGTTTCCCTATCTCATAACAGAATACAGGCCATGTTTTGATTTTGCTTTTTCCCTTTTTTTTTTTTTTTCTTGGAAGTCCTTTTTTGGAAAGTAAAATCTCCGTTGAGGGTCATAGATGATAGCCAGCTGTAACAGAGTTAGCAAGAAACCAGCAGGAAACTGAAGGCCATAAGAGACACTTACTCTTTTTCGAAGTTTTTCTGAATCATCAGAGTAATTTACACTTTATCAGCAGTTCTCTAATGAAGGGCAAATCCTCCCAGCTGTTTAATAAGGCAGGTGGATGGGCCCAGGAAAATAACTCTCCCACATTTGAAAGTCTCTGTGTATGTACGTTTTTGTCTCCCACACATTTGTTGATACAACTTAATTCCTGAATTGCAAAGCTGACATATTTGAAAATGGACAGTGAAAAGTTTCATTTGCAAACTGTGGGTTCTGGGAACTGAGTGCCTCATACCAACTCCACACATTTTTATCTGTCTTGTCCCCTAGAAAGGAGAATTTTCACATGATAGTCAAGGAGGCTATTTTGCTTTCACAGGTAATATCACATTTTACATCAATGAGGAAGAAACCCAGCTTTTTCCTAAAGTTTCTGTCTTCCCCTCTCATGATACTTGAAAACATGATAATACATATATAAAAATATCATCAACAGGGACCATGCTGTAGACTGTTCAAAACATTCTAAAAAAAGCAGTTCCACTGAAATAAATGGGATTACTTGTATGAATAGTTTCAATTTCAATTTAATGAATAAGTCTCCAAGGACTTTATCATGTCTTCCTAGGAAACAACTAATCTTTTACTTACATTGATGAAATGCTTTAATGTCAAGATGATCTATATGAAAACAGAGCCTGTTAAACTGTGCCCACTGGTGTGGAGAACACAGAAAAATATATGGAGCTTTCCATGGAATATTTTTTAATAGACTTTTGATATTTCTTGAAAACAGTAGAAAATCTACAGACCTCTTTTTGTTGAAAAAGTCCATTTGTTTTCCCCAAGACCTTGAAAATCTGACTTGAGCAAAATTGGGAGTGTTAATGTTAATGAGATGTCTGTGAAGTTTTAAAATGAGCAGTTAGGCTGCAAATTATTAAAAAGAAAAACAGTGGCCATTGCATACCAGCTTTTCAACTACAGTGGAGAAGAAGTAATAGTGAGAAATATAAACAGTTTTTCACATTGATTGGGCTTTTCTACAACATGAGTAATTTTTGTAGGTTAATTTTTTTAAAAAAATAAATAGGGTAAGGTTACTGTGGCATTGCCACTTCCCAGATTACAGCATGGAATTGCATACCGCTAAGCAGCTGTACCAGATAACAAGCAGAATTTTGCTTAGAAATATCCTGTAGAACATAAGGGACAAGAACTAAATTAAAATCAGATTTCTGTCTAAACAATGTTTCATTCTTTTGGTAATAAGAAAACTGGTAGGTGACAGAGCAAGCAGTGACTGTGAGTGTGAGCACTTGCATGGTATGTGTTTGTGCATGTGTGTACATTCACATGACGTGTGTATCCTTTTTTCACCTTTTCCATTATCTTGGTGGAAATGAATAATTTTTTTTTTCTTTATACAAGTAATATATATCAGAGTATATCTAGAGGAATATCCATTCATCACCATCATGCACTGATATCAGAGACAGTAAACATCCAGGTAGGTCTCTAGTTTTTTTCAGATCCCGTAAGCCTGGTTCAATGGTGCACAGGGTTACAAGCAAGCATTGCTTGATTTAGCTTTGTGCTCTCTGTAATTTTTCTAGGTGTAATTGTCCTTTGAGGGCCATAGCTTGTGCCAGTGGGCTTGGAAATCCTGGGATACTTCGTGGGCATGTGACACCACCCTTGCAGTCTCCCCCCCCTGCTCATCAGGAATTAGACCTCTTGCATTAGCTCTCTGTTTTCTCAGATCAAAGACCTGCGTAATGAACTGCACTTTATTCTCTGTGTTTCAAGTTTTTCCTGTGCTTCCATTTTGTACATTTGGCATGCAAATGTCAGGCAGGTGCAGCAATGTTTAAAGGGGCACGGGAAGCCAATGTTTTAGCATGAACATCAGTGAGGACCGACCTACCGCAGCAGGGAGGGGGCACATAGCCCGCGTTGCTCCACTGCCTGCCGTGGCAGCACAGCAGCATGGTGGCACGATGGCACGGTGACACGGAGACACAGCAGCATGGTGGCACGCTGGCACGGTGACACAGAGCCACAACAGCTGGTATGGTGACACAGAGCCACAGCAGCATGGTGACACACTGGCATGGTGACACAGAGCCACGGCAGCTGGCATGGTGATACGGAGACATAGCAGTATGGTGGCACACTGGCATGGTGACACAGAGCCACGGCAGCTGGCATGGTGACACAGAGCCACAGCAGCATCGTGGCACACTGGCACAGTGACATGGAGGCACAGCAGCATGGTGGCACACTGGCATGGGGACACAGAGCCACAGCAGCTGGCATGGTGACACAGAGGCACGGCAGCATGGTGGCACGCTGGCACAGTGGTATAGTGGCATGGAGGCACAGCAGCATGGTGGAATAGTAGCAGAGCATCACTGTGTCACAGTGGCACAGCTGCATGGTGGCACAGCAGCACAGTGTCACAGTGGCCTGGCTGCATGGTGGCACAGCAGGATGCCAGCGTGGCAGCACAGCAGCCGGGGCTTTGCCAGCCCAGAAGCAGGCAGGCAGCCATGGCAGCAGATGGGGAGCAGAGGAGGCAGCCAAAAGACAAGACATGTATGGATACAACTACCAAAATGGACCTCTAGGCTGAATTGTGAAATGTTGATCCATCCCTCTTAATCTTGCAGCCCAATCTAGCTAAAAAGCATGGACAGTTTGCATCTGTAGAAATTAATAATCCAAATGCAATTCCATTTTTTTCTATCAGTAAAGTGTAAACCATTTTTTTTATCTGACATTTGCAGGTTCTAGAAAGAACTACAGGCAGTCAGTGTTATTATACAAACGTTTATAAATAAACATATATAAACATGACAGATTTAGGAAAGAGTGCAGGTATAATATAATATAATACAAGACTTAGCCCCCCCTTTATTTGTATTTAAGGGAATCATGCTCTTTGCAACCTTAATTAAACCCAACGTACCTTAAGGAATACAATCTATAAATTATAGAAAACAAAGTAGTAAATATTTCATATCATTATATGAACCATCGACAAGCTTTATGGTAAAACTTTTTTGTCACTTCTTTTGAAAAAGCTGAGGGAAAGAAGAAATAGAAAATGTCAATGATCTCTGAGGATAACTGAAGGCATGAAAGAAAACTGGAGAAAGTAAAAAGAAAAGGACGGTTTATTTTAGAGAAAAGATAAATTCAAGGAGGCCAGATAAAACTTGATAAAATAATTTATGGCATAGAGAGCAGAGAGTGGAATATTCAGCTCCAGCTTTCTCATAGTACACAGACAAAGGGATATTTGGCTAGAAGATGAAATTTAAAGTGGAGGAATGGAAATATTTGTCTCCACAAGAAAGAAGAATTATACCATCAAAGTCTTTGCCAAAAGGCAGCATTGGTTTTAGCAGGATTAAAAACAAATAATAAAAAAAATCATATGGATGGTGAGCACCCAAAGTGATAGTGCTGAGGTGTAAATCATATATGTCTCATTTCAAATGCCTCATGTTGGAAGGGAAAGAGCAGAAGAAAACTTTTGGTTAAGGTGTCCTGAAAATGCCTCCTTTACTGTCTTTCTCTGAAATAGCAGACACTTCCCATCCAAAGCCTGTGGGAGTAAATGGGATAATAGTTGGATTCAACAGAATAAGTCTGCAATAAAACAACTTTTTGGAATATTTTTTATTGTTTCCACTTTTAAGTAATAAAGAAGTAGTAAAAAAGAAAAAAAACCATAACAGGTGTTGTTTCACTTAGCTGATGTCATAGAGTCTCATCAGGAGAGAAGTGGCACAATAACAGTGGAAGAAATTCAAGATGAGTGCAACAGTTTCACACTTGGGCATAGGCACTGTTTCACTAAGTGGGTGGCTGCCAAAAAATGTAAGTGGTAGTGATGATGGTGAAGAGCCAGAAGAGGGTGGTGGCTGTGGAGTCTGAGCTGTAAACAATCCCCTCATTTACTGTAAT